>NW_024070210.1:85177203-85358436 GCF_014754425.2 Oryx dammah | reverse complement strand
GGGGTTCCACACGTGAGTCCACTGCTGACGGGGGTTCCACACGTGAGCCTGGAGACCAGCGCACAAGCACTTGAGGTGAGACTGTGCCTTTGGCCTCACGATCCGCCTTTCCCAGGGGGCAGGTTGACTCTGCCATCAAGGCTAGGATGTCAGCTGGGCTGGAAGCAGCCTGGTGAGAACCGGTTGAGTTCACTTTAGTTTGGTTGCTGATTTGTGTTAGGAAGGCAGGGTGGCTCAAGAGGAGGGCTTTTGAGCAAGACAGCTCCCACCGACTCATGTGACCTCTAGAATGGGGATACGGAGCCCTTCCTCTTAGAAGAGAGAATTGAATGAGACCAAGTCTGAGGAGGATCAAGCCAAAGCCTGGTTTTGAGTGAGCATTCAGTACGTCAGCTGCTGCCGTCGTCGGTGGTGATGGTGACAACGGCTCAGTGAGTGGCTGGGTGTGTAAAGTGGGTGTGTGTGGACGTGAGCAGAGTTTGAGGCCGTCTGTCTGAGTGGAGTCTGTGATGCCAGGGCTGGTTTTACGTTCACTGAAGTGTGAGTTGACAAGAGAAGGCAGTTGGTGGCTGAAGGATATGGATGGGATGTGTAAGTGTAAGTTAGAAAGGACTCGTGAGGTGTCACCCACATCATGTGTGAGTCCCATATCTGACACCTGAGTCAAGTGACCTTCCAGTTTCTTTAATTGCCTCCAGTGATGGGGAACTCAGCACTTCCAAATAGGACCTGTTCTGTCATTGGACATCACTGACTACTCATTAGAAATAAAAGCAGCTCACCCATGTAGAGTGCCTTCAGAGTCACAAGAAACATCCCCAGGCTTCACTCACTCATTCATTCATTCATTCATATTTGCTAAGCACCTAAAATTACCAGTGGTTCAGTCACTAAGTTGTATCTGACTCTTGCAAATATTATTAACACCAGGCACTGTTCTAAATCCTAGGGATGCATTGGAGGAGAAAGCAAACTCAGGCTCTGTCTTCATGGAATTTACAGTTTTACCTTATCTCACAATACCCCTCTGAGGTTGGCAGGGCAGGGATTAGAATTAATCCCATTTTGCAAACTGGAAAACTGAGGATGGTGGTGGGGGTGGTGGTGACAGCTGAAATTATAGAGGCCTAGAATGTGTGAGGTGCTTTGTCTATTTTATTGAATCTAATCTTCACATCAACTCTGTAAGGTAAGCACCATAAATATCATCCCCACTTTACAGATGAGAAAGCTGAGGTTCAGAGAATTGAGGTTGCTTGCTTAGGGTCATACAGCAAGGATATGGCTCCGTCCTTTTCACCTTCACTCTGTGCCTCTAGAAGTGAGGTCCTGAGACTTGCCAGAGTGGCAGGGTTGGGGCAAGAACTGAGCAGCTGGACTGAGACCTTGGGCCCCGGGCAGCACTGTTGGGAGGCCACGTGGGAATCCGGGCAGTGTCTGCCATGTACAGGCTGCCAGCAGTAACCTCCAGCCTCTCCTGCCTATAGCCTTGTTTATCCCGCTTCCTCAGTGCCACCCTGTCGCCTCCTACAGCCACAGAAGTGGGTGAGTCCCTCTTGGACAATGTCCAGGAGAGACTGTGGGCATCCTGGTGTGAGAGGCCAAGGGTGGCCCTCAGCTCCCTTTGCTCTGGAGATCCTGATGGCTTCTCCATGCAGGCACCCGGGCACCTAAGGACCCCAGGAGCAGCAGACACAGGCAGGGAGCAGTGGGTGTGACCACTGCATGCTGGGTCACAACTCCTGGGTAATCCTGGTTTGCACCACTTGCCTGGAATGAGATCGGAGGCCGACACCTTGAGCAGCCCACCCGCTCATTGCCATCGCCATGATCTCAGCTGCTGCTCTGAGCCTGGGTACCGGGAATGCAAACAGGGATATTGACCGCTGGATTGAGAGGAAACCCTTTCTGATTCCTCCCTCTTTGCCCAGCCCTTCTGGGTTCATCCTCCAGTGGGAAGGACGATTCTGAGCCTTAGGGACAGGATGAAGTGGACTCAAACCACTAGGGTCACAGGTTCTTCTCCTGCCCCATCAGGGCAAGCGACTTAACCTCTCTCTCTGTTTTCTCCTCCAAAAAATGGGGATAAATCAAGCGAGCCAGCTGCTCGACCTAGACAAGGTCATCCGTGTCAGGGTGCTCTGAAGCTGGAAGCACCCTGCTGAGGCTAGCTTTTAGACCCAACAGGGACCACAATTGCTATCAAACATCTTAATGATGATGCTCAGAGCACCCGTGTCTTTGAAAGACACCATTCACTATTTTTTCCAACTTGGAACTCATATCGGGAACTATTGTCTATAGGACCTAAAACCAATATATGATGTATCTCAAATATTATACATTGGACTCACTTGAGGGGCTTTCTAAACATCAGACCAGCAGGTTCCTGGGCTCTGACTTCAGAGATTCTAATTCAGTGGCTCTTAGGTGGGGCTGAGAGTCTCTGTTTTTAGCTCCATTGCTAGTGGCTGAAGGTCTCACCAGTCCGGAGCAGGGACGTTACAGGACAAGTGGCAGCATTCCCAGGGACCCTTTCTCCTGGACACTAAGGCTCCTGACAGCCGGTGTACAGAGCACATCACTGCATAGGCAAAGGGACCCAGGTCTGCTCGGTCCACCAAACAGGGCTTAGGATCTCTCAACTGGAAGCTTTCTTTTATGCAACTTTCTGCATTGAGGCCAGGACAAAAACTTCTTTCGGTAATTTGTTTTTAAGGCCAGGCTTCTAATTCTAAGACCTAGGAATTCTATTCCTAGGTATTGACTCCAAACGTTTGTCCACACAAAGAATGGTATAGGCACGTTCCCAGCAGCTTTATTTGCAACAGCCTCAAACGGGAAACAACCTACTGTCTGTAGCTCCCGGTGGATGGACACTGCCCCCTCACTGGGACTCTGCCAGGCAGTAGAAAGGAGCAACCTAATCCACGCAGCAACAGGGGTGAATCTCAAAAGAACTTGATGTTGCATGGAGAAAAGCCAAATCTCAAAGTCGATACTCTATTCCATCTATGTGAAATTCTAGAAAAGGCAAAGCTAGTCCATTAGTAGCAAAAGTCAGACCAGTGGTTGCCGTGGGCCAGAACAGCAGGTGGAGCGGGGCCTGACTGCAAAGGTACCTATCAGGGGACTCTTTGGGATGGTGGAATTGTTCAGTTTCTTATTTGTGGGGAGTACCCCTCAAACTGTATGCTTAAAATGGATGCATTGTAGTGTCTATGCATAATATCGAAATAAAGTTGATTCAAAAGGGAAAAAAAAAAAAGGCCAGGCTTGTTGAGGTATAATTTGCATGCAGTAAGAGTCGTCCTGTCTAGTGTACAGTCTGTGTGTTTCCGCAGCTGCGTGCAGTATGTAACCACTGTCACGATCATAAGGCACGTTGCTGTCACCACCCCCCAAAGTTCCCTTCTGCCCCTTTGCAGTCAACTTCTCCCAGTGCCAGGCCTTGCCACTCATCTGTTTCCTGTCTTTATAACTTTGTCTTTTCCAGAATATCATATACCTGCATACCTTGGAGATACTGCTGTTCTAGGCCACTGTAATAAAACAAATATCACAATCAAGCAAGTCACAAAAATTTGGAGGTGCTTACAAAAATTATGTCTATACTACAATGTCGCCTATATGCACTTAATACTGTGTAATAGCAATGGCACCCCACGCCGGTACTCTTGCCTGGAAAATCCATGGACGGAGGAGCCTGGGAGGCTGCAGTCCATGGGGTTGCTAAGAGTCAGACACGACTGAGCGTCTTCACTTTCACTTTTCACTTTCACGCATTGAAGGAAATGGCAACCCACTCCAGTGTTCTTGCCTGGAGAATCCCAGGGACGGGGGAGCTGGTGGGCTGCTGTCTATGGGGCAGCATAGAGTCGGACACGACTGAAGTGACTTAGCAGCAGCAGCATTATGTCTGAAAAAAAAATAGGCATGTGTGCTAAATCACTTTAGTCATGTCCGACTCTTTGTGTACATACCTTGATTGAAAAATACAGAGAGTTCTCTGATTGTCTAGTGATTAAGAATCCACCTGCCATGCAAGGGACACAGGTTCGATCCCTGGTCCGGGAAGATCCCACATGCCTCAGGGCAACTAAGCCCATGCACCGCAGCTGCTGAGGTCCTCGCTTGTGCCTTAGAGCCTGTGCTCCACATCAAGGGAAGCCACCACAAGGAGAAGCCCTCACACTGAAGCTGGAAAGTAGCGCCTGCTCACTGCAACTAGAGGAAGCCCATGCACAGCAACAAAGACCCAGCACAGCCAAAAATTAAAAATAATGTTTCTAAAAAAGAAATATATAAAACAAAAAATTTGCAATCGTTAACATCAAAGATTACTGATCGCAGATCACCAAATATAATAATAATGAAAAATTTGAAATACTGTGGGAATTACCAAAACAGGACACAGAAACACGAAGTAAGCAAATGCTGTTGGAAAACTGGTCCCAATAGACTTACTGGCTGCAGGGTTGCCACAGACCTTCAATCTGCAAAAACAGCAGCATCTGTGAAATGCAGCAAAACGAGGTCTGCTTGTAAACAGAGTCACTCAGGAAGCCTGTGTCTGTCTTGTTTCACACCTTCATCCATGGCTTTGGGTGTGTCAGCAGCTTGCTCCTTTTTATTGCTAAGTCGTGGTCCATAGTATGGAGGTGCCACAGTGTATCCTCCTCTTTGTTGTTCAGTCACTAAGCTGTGTCTGACTCTTTGCAGCCCCGTGGACTGCAGCACGCTAGGCTTCCCTGTCCTTCACTATCTCCTGGAGCTTGCTCCAGCTCATGTCCATCGAGTCGGTGATGCCATCCAACCATCTCCTCTTCTCTCATCCCCTTCTCCCCCTGCCTTCAATATTTCCCAGCATCAGGGTCTTTTCCAATGAGTCAGTTCTTCTCATCAGGTGGCCAAAGTATTGGAACTTTAACTTCAGCATTTGTCTTTCCAGTGAATATTCAGGGTTGATTTCCTTTAGGATGGACTGGTTTGATCTCCTTGCAGTCCAAGGTCCCAAGGATCCTCCTGGGGTAATTTAATTATCCCCAGCTGTTGTCCAGAAATCCTGTCTAGCAAGAAATGCGGTTTCTTTGATTCACATATACATCTTTCTGAACTGGCTGCTTCAAAAGTCAAAGTAGTTCATTCTTCTGCAATATTTTTGTAATTACCTCCAGCATGCCTCTTCCAGGGCTCAGAGGTCAAGTGTCTACAAGATACAGACAAGAAACATGATTAGGGAGGTGACTTGAGCAGGACTAGGACAACCCACTTACTTCCTGAAGAGACAGCGATGTAAATATGGGCCTAGAGGGGACACATCTTCTGATTTCTGGTGTTGCAAAAAAAATCAAGAAATCTGAATCTTTATGAGAAGTATCCTGATTTTTAAATGTTGGCAACCAATTCAGAACATTGATTTATGGCACTGGCCCTCGAGCCCCACATCTGCGGGCCAGATTGAGTCTGTGGATCTTGTGGCCCGTAGCTAGTGCTGTGCTAAGTGCTAGGGATGCAGAGAGGAAGGACTCTTGCCCTGAGGTCCTGTACTAGTGGGGGAAACCAGAGTTGTAGACCCACTGCACACTGGGTAAGTGTAGACACTGCACCCTGGGGTAAGGGCTCCATGAGCCATGTGAAAAGGTGTTTTGGGAAGACAATACTGTACCTAGTCCCTGAGACTAAGTGAAAGGCTCCCCAGGTGAGGTGACCTTGAATGAGTAAGAGTTTGCCACCAGGAGGGACAGGCCATTGGAAGAATCAGCACGGGTGGGGAGGTGTGGCATGGAAGAGGCTGGACCCTGCAAAGCGTGGCAGGTCAGTGGGTCTTTGGGCACAGGGGTTGGTTCAGAATCCATTCTTTTCATGGACTTGACCTTTAGATGCTGTATTTTCAAACCAGGAAGCTGGCACTGCCCCTGGATTGTTTTACCCCTGGAGCACACTCTATCAAAGGCTTCAGCGCCATTGTCCTGGAAGTCTGGCTGCACCCTTTGGAGGACAAGCTGTGGCCTCATTTCAGGCAGCTCAGCCCTTCCCCTGGGAGGTCCAGGGCTCTGGAGCCCTCTGCCCGATATGCTCGGCAGATCAAAGGAACACAAGGGCCCCTACAAGTGATACCATCAAAGCCAGTTCCTAGGAAGGATGAAGACCGAATGGCACAAACATGTAAATGATGGAAAAATAGCACCAATCCCTAGGGGGTTTGAATTATGTCATTATGCCTTAAGGACAGAGAGAAAGTGAAAAAAGCTCTTGAAACTACTCCAGATTCTTTCCATCCCAAAGCCTTCTGTGGCTGCATGCAGGGGAGCCTGGTGCCATGACGCAGTTGAGTTTTGCTCTTTCGCCTCCTCTGTGCCCTCTGGGGAGGAGTGATATGGACAGAAAGAAAACAGCAGCCTGGACAATAACAGATGCAGGACTGCCGGCTTTTGAGTGAGGGGACGAGATAGCAAGATTGAGCCGGGGTCCCCATGGCAATCACCACTTTTACAGCAGCAGCTCTTAGATGTCACTGAGAGGGGCTCTTAAAAATACAGATGCCCAGACCCCCTCATCAACCTCTGTCTCCTCGGCTGGGATGGCCCAGGCATCAGTACTTATGAAAAGAGACCTTCCAGGTGAATTTAAGGTGCTGCAAGAGCTGAGAACTACTGCTTTAGAAATAGTGGCCTGGAAGTATGACCAGAGGCTTGGGCCATAGCCCTAGCCCCGCAGCTGCCAGTCTTGCTGGGGAAGTTACAGATCAGCTAAGAGGACCGAATCACTGAGCCCCTTAGCAATTACTGATGAGAGCCATGAGGGCTCTGAGCATCAGCCCTGGAACCAGACTTCTGGGTCCAACCTCCAGTCCCATCACTGCAGACTGTGGGACCTTCAGTTCAGTTCAGTCGCTCAGTTGTGTCCGACTCTTTGAGACCCCATGGACTGCAGCACACCAGGCCTCTCTGTCCATCACCAACTCCCAGAGCTTACTCAAACTCATGTCCATTGAGTCAATGATGTTATCTAACCATCTCATCCTCTGTCATCCCCTTCTCCTCCTGCATTCAGTCTTTCCCAGCATCAGGGTCTTTTCAAATGAGTCAGTTCTTTGCATCAGGTGGCCAAAGTATTGGAGTTTCAGCTTCAGTATCAGTCCTTCCAATGAATATTCAGGACTGATTTCCTTTAGGATCCACTGGTTGGATCTCCTTGCAGGCCAAGGGACTCTCAAGAGTCTTCTCCAACACTACGGTTCAAAGCATCAATTCTTCGGCGCTCAGCTTTCTTTATAGTCCAGCTTTCACATCCATACATGACTACTGGGAAAAACCATGGCTTTGACTAGACGGACCTTTGTTGGCAAAGTAATGTCTCTGCTTTTTAATAAGCTGTCTAGGTTGGTCATAACTTTTCTTCCAAGGAGCAAGCGTCTTTTAATTTCATGCCTGCTTAGCAAGCTACTTACCTTCTCTCTGCCTCCATTCCTTCATCTGCACAATGGGTACAATAATGGCAGCCTAAGAAAGATAATCAGGACTTAGTTAATACACGTAAATTGCTTCTAACAGTGCCTGAATGTTATTTGTTCCATTACTTATTATTAATTTTTATTTTTGCTTGCTTATTTGTTTTGCTTTTATTTTGTGAATTCATTATTATTTTTGTTCTGTGTGGGTTTCATAAGGGAGATTTGGAGATGACTAAGGCACTATTCTAATCCTCAGGAAATTTAGAGGCAAGATCTGAACATAGGAAAAGCAATACATCAGGGGCGGGCACCTTACTCTACGTGCCTGGAATCCCTGTGAAGGGACCCAAAGTATGGAAGGGATCCTAGCAAGGAAGAACATGTTGGTGGGGAGGGCACTGGAGCTGGGTGGCAGAGGTGGCACTGGTGGCACCCCAGGACACAGAGAGAAGAGGACAGGAGTCCCCTTGGGGCATTTCGGGGTTGGGAAGAGAAAGTAACCATGTGCCCGGGACGAGGTGAGTCTGGCTGCAGCCCAGTTCCTGGGAGGGGAGACCCAGAGTGATGATTTGGTGAGAGGGGCTGGTCTGGTCTGGTCTTTGTCTTTGGGTGGGATGGGATGATGTGAGCAGGAAGTGTGCAGGAGGGAGGGGGGCCTGGACAGACCCCCCAGCCTGAAGGGGTGACTCAGGGGTGACTGGGCACTGGCCAGAGCCAAGGCAGGGAAGGAAGGGTGACCTGGGGGACACCGCCCTCCTCCTGGTAAGGCCCAACCTTTGTTGTTGGTGGAAACCGAGGCCGTCATCACCCACGTCCCCCCACATTCACTGAGCCCTTGTTGCTCACCTCTCAGGCCAACTCAGAGTCTCCCCAACCACACAGCTGCTCTGCAGTGATGAGTCCACAGAAGAGAGAGGCCCCAAGCGGGCGGAGGTGTGTCTCATTCATTCAATTAACAAGCCCTCATTAAACCTCTGCTGTATGAAAGGCCCTGCGGGAGAGAGACAGATATTACAGACCTGGTCCCTGCTCTCCAGAAGCCTATAGTCAGAGACATTTGGCCTCTTTGTGCTGGGAATCTAAAACAAAGTAGGCATTATATGGGTGGGGTTGGGCTAGAAATATAAAGTATTATAGGAGCAGGGACTTCCCTGGTGGTCCAGTGATTAAAACTACACACTCCCAATGCAGGGGGCATGAATTCATTCCCTGGTCAGGGAACTAAGATCCCAAGTGCCACATGGTACAGTTTAAAAAAAAAAAAAAAAGGTATTATTGGAGCAGAGGGAAGGAAGACGTTGGTTCAACTGGGAGATCTAGAAAGGCTTTCTGGAGGGAGGGGCATTTGCACTGGGCCTCAGAGATGGTCTTAGGTATCTCAGTTATTGTTTGCTGAATTGGATCTTGCAGGGGCAGCTTGGTCTCCCTCCATCTGCTTCCACATCCCACAGACCCCCAGGCTCCCCCTACTTATCCCCACCTCCCAGTGTCCCCGTTGGGCCAACTTGATTTGCTGTGTGTCTAAGGTATCACTAGCTCAATGAGGCTCTACGCCGAGGGAGTTTATTCACCCTCTCCTTTGTACCCCAAATCTCTCCCTGCCCCCAAACTGGAAACCCAGCAGGAACCCTCTACAAAGAGTGCCAGGAATCCCACCCACCACCAAAACACAGCAGCCTCAGTGCTGGAGGGAGGGAGAAAGATGAAAAGGCAGCTTGATTTTGGTGGGCACTTTGCATATATTAGTAATAATGATGAAGAACATTCAAGAGTAATGCCTCATTAGCATAATGACCGTATATTGAGTGGCTTCTCTGTGCCAAGCACTTCGCATGCATTATCTCATTTAGTTCTCACAATAGCCACCGAGGCCCCACAGCTTACTTGTTAAGCACACACCCAGTGGAGCTGGAAGGCCTACGGTTTGTTAATCCCCGTTCCACCGCTTCCCAAGGTGACCTTGGGCAACTGACTGTGCCTCCGTTTCCTCTCCTGCAAGAAGATATAGCACCTGCCTCACTGGAGTGCTGTGAGATTGATGTAAGTTGATACTGTGAAATTATAATTGCAGTACCTAACACACAGTGAATCCTACATATTGTCAAAAACATTAAAACTTGCAACATATCGCTTTACCCATGTCACAGACAAAGTAGGAACTGCGGAGTCAAAGGATTTTTCAGCCTAGCTGCATGTATGGAATCGCATAGTATGTGTCAGAAAATGTCGTCAGCAATTTACCTGCATTTTCTCACTTAATCCTCATATCTAACCCATGAGGAAGCACCACTGTTATCTCCACTTGCCCTGCAAACAGAGCCCTGAGAAGTAAAGCAACTGGTCCATGACAGTAGCTGGTTAATGGTAGAGGAAGACTTCTAACCAGGGTGGGATGCTAACACAGGAGGAAGGGACCTCTGTGTCTCCAGGGACAGTTGTGTGATTCTCCTCCAGGTGGGACAGGGAGGAATGAATTGGAACTAGGTGGCAGAGGTGCTTTGAGTTCAACTTGTGTTAGCAGAGAGGCGCTCAGGAGGTGAGCCCTCCAGGGAGTGCCGGGTGAGCCTTGGGATTGTGCTGGGGGGTACTAGGCAGGTCTTGGTGTTCTGTCAGTGCTCCATGTCAAAAGTTCTAGAGTTACCAGTTTCGAAAATAGCATTTAGGTCAGAAACACAGGGGGGTAATTGGAAAAGCTCCATGCATGGCCGCCATGGAGAGTTGTGTGAGCTGTGCCCTGCACAAGGGCGCCTGGCCGAGAAGCAGTTAGGGCTGTGATCCAGCCTGAGTTCTACCCATGGAGCAATGGGCTCTGGCCTGGAGCTGCATCTGCCGAGAGGAAGGGGCCCCTTTGTCTGTTGTCGTCAAAGCACCGTACAGACTGGGGTGGTCTGACTCCCATAATGGGGTCAATAAAGAGACTGTACCTGCAGAGGTGAGGCTGCAGAGGCCAGATGCTGCCAGTAGGTTGGCACTCAGGGAACCTCAACTTTGATTTCCATAGTGACCAGGGAGGCCTGATGCAAAGAACCCAACCTTGGGCCAGGACTGAGATGCAGTGACGTATGAGAAAACGCTGAGCACCCAGCAACTTCACGGGCTCTGTGTTGCGCTCATGAAGTGGATGGGGGCCTGTAGAATGGTCAGCACCAGGAGCAGCCTCAGTGGGGACCAGATCCAGCACTTTGGGATGGGGCTGAAGAAAAGGCTAATTGAGAACCCTGACCCTGTGACTGTGACCCTAACTCACTGGGGAGTCTAGGGGCTTGGGTGAGTGTATGTGTGCATACCATGAGAGAAAAGAGAAAGCACTTCAAAAACCAAGAACCCAGACTTCCCTGGTGGCACAGTGGATGGGAATCCACCTGCCGATGCAGGAGACATGGGTTCAATCCCTGATCTGGGAAGGTCCCACATGCCATGGAACAGCTGGGCCCATGAATCACAACTGTTGAGCCTGTGCTTTAGAGCCTAGGAGCTGCAACTTCTGAGCCCCTGTGCCCTATAGAGCTGCACAACAAGTGTAGCGACCACAGTGAGAAGCCCACGCACCACAACCGGAGTGCGGCCCCATACTCGCCACAGCTAGTGAGAAGCCCGCGCAGCAGTGGAGACCCAGCGCAACCAAAAGTAAAATACATAAGTAAATAAATTCCTTTAAAAAACCAAGGACAGTGGGATGCCCTGCCAGAGGCATCCCCGACGGCCATGTCTTGTCACCGAGCTGCCGTTCTGTTGAAAGGGAAAGACGAGATGCTGGCGGTTTTGCTCATTACCCCTCTGGGCACTGTGCCAGATGTTTTACATACATAGCCTCATTTTCATCTCCACCCTCCTTCCTCATGGTTTCTGTAGTAATGACAGCATTCAGTGGAATAAAGAAAATAGAGGGGGGGATGGTAGCGGAAATTTTCTTGCAAGCTTCCACAGTGTTGCTGGATGGGAAGGTGCTGTGTGGGTGGTTGTGTAGCACCAGGCAGTATGAGTCTGATGACCGCTTTTTTCCCCGAGTGGTCGTCATTATTACCCCCTGAGTTGTGCAACTTTTCCTGCAAGTGCACAAGAGGCAGAGGTATCAGCCCACCCCAAGAAACTGCGCTGAGAGAGGAGAGAAAACCTGGAAAGGGAATGGAGGGGCCATGGTTTCCTTCGCCCTCTGGCAGAGATGGGTCTGCCAGGCATGGATGAGGCTTCTTCATAATCTCTAGGTTCTTGGTCGTGGGGGCAGAGCGTCTGAAACGTGGAGACCTCATGGAGGCAGGTCACAGGTAATGACCAAATCCGGAGACATCTGCTACCCTCACCCTTTCTGCTACATCTCTATCAGTTGGGATGCTGTTGACTGTAAGTAACAAAAGCAGCCAATCGAGAATGACTCAAGCTCTAGACATATTCACAGTTTATTGATCAAGAGGCCTGGAGAGGAGGTCTAGGGTTGGTTTTGTGGTTCAGCAGTGGTCATGTATGGATGTGAGAGTTGGACTGTGAAGAAGGCTGAGCGCCAAAGAATTGATGCTTTTGAACTGTGGTGTTGGAGAAGACTCTTGAGAGTCCCCTGGACTACAAGGAGATCCAACCAGTCCATTCTAAAGGAGATCAGTCCTTGTTCTTTGGAAGGAGTGATGCTAAAGCTGAAACTCCAGTACTTTGGCCACCTCACGCGAAGAGTTGACTCATTGGAAAAGACCCTGAGGCTGGGAGGGATTGGGGTCAGGAGGAGAAGGGGATGACAGAGGATGAGATGGCTGGATGGCATCACGGACTCGATGGACATGAGTCTAAGTGAACTCCAGGAGTTGGTGATGGACAGGGAGGCCTGGCGTGCTACGATTCATGTGGTCGCAAAGAGTCGGACATGACTGAGCGACTGAACTGAACTAAGTGTCATTAAGTGAAGAAGGAAATGGCAACCCACTCCAGTATTCTTGCCTGGAGAATTCCATGGACAAAGGAGCCTGGCAGGCTGTAGTCCCTGGGGTCACAAAGAATTGGACACAACTGAGCAACTATCACTCACTAACTCAGTGTCATTAAGAACCCAGGTTTTTTTCTATCCTTCTTGTCTGCTTCTTTATCATGTTAGCTTTTGATCAGGGGCTCATCACCTCCTGAGCCCACGAAGGCTGCCACAGCTCTAGGCATTACATTCCCAAATGATAACAAAGCCTGGAAGCAGTATATCAGCCAGCTTGGTAAGAAAGAGCTTTTATGTCTCTCATTCGATTAATGAGTTAAAGAAAACCTTTCCCAAGAGTCCCCCACTGAACTGGGTGATAGGGTATCTCCTAAGTGTGAGGGATGCTAGAACAGTGAATATCCCTTCTGTAGTGAGGTGGGTGGAAAGGGATGGGGGTGGCTGGCATGTACCCAGTCAGGAGCATCTGCCACAACACCCTTTTCCAGGCACCTGTCCCAGTGCTCTCAGGGAATACCCAGGTGGCAGAGTCATGGAACAGTTCTAAAGTTATGCTTGACTCCCTCCCTCCAACCCCGAAAATCCAGTCACTTACCCAACAATTGGCTATTGACCCTATGTGCAGGACACTCTGAGGGAGACCAAGAGGATGGAAGCAGCCCAGAGAGGTAGGCATTGTTTTCCTCCAGTTTTACAGATGAGAATGCAAATTCCGAAAAATCTAAGGAACTTGTCCAAAGTGTGGTACATACCTAGTAAGTGGTGGTGATTGTTGTTAAGTTGTTGAGTCATGTCCAACTCTTTGTAACCTCATGGACTGCAGCACACCAGGCTTCTCTGTCCTTCACTGTCTCCCAGAGTTTGCTCAAAAACTCATGTCCAATGAGTCAGTGATGTTATCTAACCATCTCATCCTCTGCCACCCCCTTCTCCTCTTGCCCTCAATCTTTCCCAGCATCAGGGTCTTTTCCAATAAGTCAGCTCTTTCCATCAGGTAGCCAAAGTTTTGGAGGTTCAGCCTAAGCATCAGTGCTTCCAGTGAATATTCAGGAGTGATTTCCTTTAGGATTGACTGATTTGATCTCCTTGCAGTCCAAGGGACTCTCAAGAGTCTTCACCAGCACCACAGTTCTAAAGCATCAATTCTTTGGTACTCACTCTTCTTTATGGTCCAACTCTTACATCCATACATGACCACTGGAAAAACAATAGCTTTGACTATACAGGCCTTTGTTGGCAAAGTGATGTCTCTCCTTTTTAATACACTGTCTAGGTTTGTCATAGCTTTTCTTCCAAGGATCAAGCATCTCTTAATTTCATGGCTGCAGTCACTGTCTATAGTGATTTTGGAGCCCAAGAAAATAAAGTCTGTCACTGTTTCCACTTTTTCCCTGTCTATTTGCCATGAAGTGATGGGACCGGATGCCGTGATCTTAGCCTTTTGAATGCTGAGTTTTAAGCCAGCTTTTTCACTCTCCTTTTTCTCCTTCATCTTTAGTTCCTCTTCGCTTTCATTAGAGTGGCATCATCTGCATATCTGAGATTGCCGATATTTCTCCTGGCAATCTTGATTCCAACTTGTGAGTCATCCAGCCTGGCATTCTGCGTGGTGTACTCTGCATATAAGTTAAATAAGCAGGCTGACAATATACAGCCTTGATGTACTCCTTTCCCAATTTGTGCAAGATGTACAAGCTGGATTTAGAAAAGGCAGAGAAACCAGAGATCAAATTGCCCAATATCCATTGGATCATAGAAAAAGCAAGGGAATTAAAAAATACATATATATATCCATCTACTTCTGCTTCATTGACTATCTGAAAGCCTTTGACTGTGTGGATCACAGCAAACTGTGGGAAATTCTTAAAAAGGTGGTAATACCAGACTACCTTACCTGTCTCCTGAGAAAACTATATGCAGGACAAGAAGCAACAGTTAGTACCAGGACTGGAACAACCAACTGTTCCAAATTGGGAAAAGAGTATGTCAAGTCTGGGTATTGTCACCCTGCTTATTTAAGTAAGTGGTGGTACTTGGATTTAAACACAGTTCTGTCTGATTTAAACACAGGCCTGCTCTTTCCAACCTGCAAAGCTGGCATGTGGGCCCAGCTTACAGCCTTCTCACATCTTCTTTTTACATGTAAAGAGAACAGATCAGACCATGAAGTGTACACTGAGTGCCCACTGGGACCTGCAGCCAGGAAACACTGCAAGTGCGCAGGAAGGGCGAGTTCCCAGGGACAGTGTGGTCAGAGACCCACTGGAGCCAATTCACTGGCCTCTTGGTGTGTGTGTGTGTGTGTTTCATTTTTTAATTTAATTTTATATTTAATTGGAGTATAATTATTTTACAATATTGTAATGGTTTCTGCCATACATCAACATGAATCAGCCATATGACTAGCCTCTTGACACCAGCAACCACAGCAGAGAAAGTCCTGACATGCCTGTTCAAGAAGAGTCCCTTCTCTTGAGCTGCCAGGGACGAGACACTTCCAATTGCCAGTGTAGATACTTGTCAGTGTAGACTGGGGGCTAGAGTGGCTGAGGACAGCTGCCCGAGAAAGGCCAGACGTTGTCCCTCTGCATTGCTTGAGTGGCATCTCTGTTGGTAGAAAGACTCTCTCTGTTGACCGTTACTAATGGAAGACAAGAGAGTGACCAGCAAGCTGACTCCCCAGATCCCAGAGCAGCCACAAGACCAGGCATCAGAAGCCTGGGATGACGTTTCAGAGCTACACGTACACGGGATCCCCCGGTTGTCTTGTCTGCTCAAGCCTGGCCTCTGTGGTGGTGATGGGATCTCTCTCACTCCACCTCCTGCTTCTGCGGCCACTTCTTCATTGTGAAGGGACTCGCAGGCACCCCTGCCCCTGCGTGCATAACTCCAGGGGACACCATTCATGTGGTGCACAGAATATATATTCTGTTTCAAATTCTTTTCCATTATATGTTTTTACAGGATATTGAATATAGTTTCCTGTGCTATATAGTTGTTGCTGCTAAGTCGCTTCAGTTGTGTCCGACTCTGTGCAACCCCATAGACAGCAGGCTCCCCTGTCCCTGGGATTCTCCAGGCAAGAATACTGGAGTGGGTTGCCATTTCCTTCTCCAATGCATGAAAGTGAAGTCGCTCGGTCGTGTCCGACTCCTAGCGACCCCATGGACTGCAGCCTATCAGGCTCCTCTGTCCATGGGATTTTCCAAGCAAGAGTACTGGGGTGGGTTGCCATTTCCTTCTCCCCTGTGCTATGCAGTAGGTCCTTGTTTATTTTGTGTATGATAGAGTGTAAGGAGATACAGACTATTTTCTCTAAGCCTGACCTGACCTCATTCAGGAGCCCCGCCTTGAAGGGTCACAGTGAGGAAATGCGTGGAGCTCCGTGCAGCAGAGCCAGTCTGATTTAGTCATTTAGACAGTCTTGTGATGTTAAGACTCGGCCTCTTTGAGCTAATTTGGCTTCTGCTTGAGGGACTCCCAAGGGTCATTGTTCAGAGCTCCTCCCCTTCCGACTCTTTTGTGGAATGGCACCTGGGGATGTAGATAGCAGGGCTTACCTGACCTGGGGTGTCAGGGGGAGGGAGACTTCTGGCCGGTCCTCAGACATGTCCTGGCTGCTGTCTGCTGAGGTGTGGCTGGTGTCCCCTAGCATGGCATTCCTTGGGCATCTGCATTGGAGTCTGCAGTGGACAGGCTCATAGTCCATTTTCCCTTGGCCCTGAGGGCAGCATCCATCCCCTGCTGGGCCTTTGGCCCACTGTCTGTCTTCCTCACAGCCTCTGCTTCAGTGAGCTTGCCCCTCGCCATGGCAACCTCCTGCTGGCCTGTGGCTCTTGGATCTTCCATGTCCTCCCTGTGGGGTGGCAGGGCCGGACTGCTGGCTTCCCTTCACCACCCAAGAGCATATTTAACCCCTGTTAACCAAGAATATTAATGTTGTCCCACCCACCCCAACCCCATATGCGGCATGACACAGTAGTGATTTCAAATATCCTTGACCGTGATAACCAACAGAAACATTTCAAAGTCAAGTTTGCAACTAAAAACTAGACCTTGGAAAAATTCTGCACTAGGAGAAACATCGCAAGGCTCTCGAGCAGAATTCTTTTCTCTGCCTGAGAATTAATGCAGTATGCCACCCACCTGACATTGCTGCCGGTCTTTTTCTCCTCTATGCATAGAATAACGTCTCATTTATAAGTACCCACTTCATAAATAAATCGGCATTTTCACCTCATTTAATGTCCCTTTTCAGCTTCACAAAAAACCAGTAAATAAAACTGTTGACGACAGTCACGACAAAGGCTCTCACAGCAAGATAAAAAACTTGAAAATATGCAGAGATGTATCAATGCTATTTTACATAAAAAGACTTTTAAAAGCGCAAGGCAAAATCTGCAGGTTTTTTAGGGGAGTTTTTAGGCACATCCATTTCTTAAAGCAAGCTTCAGTATGAATTCCAGTTTTTTTCTTCATGACACCTGTTTTAGTTAGTCTTTCTTTAAAAAAAAAAAAAAAAAAAAAAGGCTGAAAGAGGCTCCAGAGTGTGTGCCTGGCCTCCCTGTCTGACCGTTCCCCCGGCCGTCTTAATTCTGAGAGGTCACCTCTTATTTGGCCCAGGGCCATCATGAGTCGTGGTCTCTCTCCTTCTAGAATACCAGTCAAGAAGTTGGAGAGAAACACCTCTACCCTCTGCCGTCAGCACCACTCTCAAAACACACCCACCTCCTCACTGAGATTCAGGCCCAGCGTGTGGAAGATCAGGGCATGCATCTGAATCTCCTGTTGTCTCTTGTTTCCTTCTCACTCTCAGTCTTTCCTTCTGCAAGAAGTGGGCTTCCCCTCCTTCTGGTGTCTGACCAGGACACTCTGCTGTCCAGTCATCCAGGAGGCTCTCTTCATTGGCTATCGGGGAAATGGGAGTCAAGAACAGCCTCTCAAGTCTGGCTCTTAAGACTGTTGTGTAGCTGCAGATCCTGCAGTGGATGTCAGAAGCTGAGTTGTTCTGATTGCTGTCTGAACAATCCTAACCCTCTCTGGGTGAACGGATGCCCTGAGGAGGAAGAGAGGCCAGGTTGTGGTTAGAAAGTGCTAAGGAGTAAAGCACAGTGACATATTTAGAAAGAAAAAATGGTGCTCTTCACACTTCTCTCTGTCCTCCTCCCCATGCCCTCCTCTCTGTAACCAGCCACTGCCTCATGGAGCTCACATTTAAACCTGCAGCCTGTCACCACTGAGTGTGGGTCCCTCCTACTGGGCAGAGCTCTAGAGCTGAGCTGGAGGTCCCCTGGGACACAACACAGCCACCTAGAAGGAGGCTGTGTCCCTTGTGAGCGTGGGGAACGAGTGCTGTGCTGGGGGAACTAGCCAAAGATCCAGGTGAAGTCTTCCTTCCTTGCCAGGTCCTAAATTAACTCCAAGATTCTTTTTGTAAGGCAGTTGGTGACAGGTAGTACATCACACGCAGTAAAGAATCCGCCTGCCAATGCAGGAGACATTAAAGACACGGGTTCGATCCCTGGGTCAGGAAGATCCCCTGGAGGAGGAAATGGCAACCCACTCCAGTATTCTTCCCTGGAGAATCCCCATGAACAGAGGAGCTTAGCGGGCTGCAGTTCATAGAGTCGCAGAGTTGGACATGGTTGAAGCGACTTAGCACGCTAGCACAGAACATCGTAAGACAGTCATTGGTCAGGGGTTTTTTCAAACAAAAGCCATTTTATTTTCTCAGTAATGTTAAATTTGGACTTCCCTGTTGACTCAGCAGTAAAGAATCCACCTGCCAATGCAGGAGACTTGGGTTCTATCCCTGGGTCAGGAAGATCCTCTGGAGAAGGAAATGGCAACCCACTCCAGTGTCTTTGCCTGAAAAATCCCATAGAGAAAGGAGCTTGTCGGGATATAGTCCATAGGGTCGCAAAGAATGGGAAATAACTTAGTGATTAAACAGCAACAACAATGTGAAATTTAATCAAAAAGTTTCTGCTCTAGTCTCTAGACCCTCAGCTGGTGAGTCCCCTTGAATTGTTCCCAGCATCTTAGTGGAAATGTTGACTCTTACACACACATACACATTCATACATGCACACACATCCCTTGGAGGACAGTGCAGAGTCTCCTCAAGTAAGCTCTGTGCATGTGGCCTGCTGTGTGCTCACTGCTCTCTCTTATGCCCAAGATGACTGAGAGGAATGTAAAGGGTTCGCCCCTTTCCTTGCTCATTTGAGGCACTGAGAGATGGGCCAGCTTCCTCTGTTCACTGACAACAGATCCTGCAGCCCTCCCCTGGATGCAGTTTAGATAAATGAGCTCTTGGGAAGGCGAAGGCCCAGGCCACATTTCATGTTCCCCCAGGGACTGTTTATCAGCCCATCTTTCTCTGCATTTACAGGCAACAGGAAGCTATGGTCCTTGTCTATGAGGTAGACGGTCTGAGAGCCTCCTGCTTATAGGGACCAAGCAGAAGGGCCCTGCTGCAGGGCTCTGGGGAGGCCCATGGGATTCCGCCTGTGGACAGCTCCAATTGTTCCTTTCCCAAAGAGCACGCCAACACATAATTTTAGGAGGTATGTTGACAGGGAGCAGCATCAGCCTGTGCTTCTGCTGCTGCTGCTAAGTCGCTTCAGTCGTGTCCGACTCTGTGCAGCCCCATAGACGGCAGCCCACAAGGCTCCCCCATCCCTGGGATTCTCCAGGCAAGAACACTGGAGTGGGTTGCCATTTTCTTCTCCAATGCATGAAAGTGAAAACTGAAAGGGAAGTCGCTCAGTCGTGTCCGACTCTTAGCAACCCCATGGACTGCAGCCTACCAGGCTCCACTGTCCATGGGATTTTCCAGGCAAGAGTGCTGGAGTGGGGTGCCATTGCCTTCTCCATGCCAGATCTGCCCATAGATGTACAAGCCCTGCAGTGCCCTGGCCTGGAGTTAGCTGGGTGATCAGATCCTGCGGGAGAAGAACCTCTGCCTGGAGGATACACCCACCATGTGCAAGGGGATGGGCCAGGTGCTCTCAACATGGGATCCCAACTCATCCCGAGAGTCAGACAGGACATTTCACAGGGGAGGAACCTTGGGGTGGCAACGGGGCCTGGAGTCTCCTTAAAGCTCATCCTTTAGCCCCAACTATCAGATAACCTTAAAAAAAAAAAAGTCTCATCTAACAAGGGACCAGAGGGCCTCTAAGGAGAGGATGTGAGAAGTAGAGGTTGGAAAGAGAGTGAATCAGCTGTCTTGGGTTGAATTCCACCAGTCCTTATTGAGCAGTTATTGCCTGCCTAGTCCTGTGCTGGATAATCCTGGGATGCAGAATAAAGCCCTGAAGGAATGCATGGCTCTTTGACTGACTTACTATAAGTCAGGGTGACTGTCAAAGCCAGTGAGATCATCTACAGCACTTCGTGAAGTACAAATTGATGTAATTTACATAGTCTTTACTATTTAAAAATAATAGTTCACAAAGTATTCACAAAACACTTTCACACATGTTATTATTTTATTGGTGCCTCACACTGCTTTGGAAAAAAAAAAGGTATGAATTATGTCCATTTTACAGATGCCCAAAGGGCACGGTGCCCCTTGTACTACGGCTCAGGGACCTAGGTAGCTTCATCATCACCAGGCAACTTGTTAGAAATGCGTATTCCCAGACCCCCAGACTTTCTGAACCAGGTGAGGCCCAGTGATCTGTGTTTTAACAAGCCTGCAGGGGTGATTCTGAAGCATGCAGATTCTGCAGGTTCTGCTTCCGTCCTGGGTGGGGCCTGGGATTCTGCATTTCTAACCAGCTCCCACATGGTGCCAGTGCTGTTGGCCCACAGACAGTACACTACAAAACCAGGAATCACCTGGAAGCTTCATTCAAACGTAGAGTCCCTGGCCCACTCCCTGAGAGCGCGGTCCTGCAGGCCTGCCGAGGGGCCCAGGAACCTGAATTTCCACAGACACCCCAGGTGATGCCACACTTTGAGGATCTGTGCTCTGGAGTTCAAGCTTGCAGGCCTCCACCCCAGCCTCATTTTCAAAGGTTTTCCTCTTCCACTCTCCATCTCCACTGGCCCTGAACCACCCATCTGATCTCTTGCCAAATCATGGGTTAAGGAGTGTGAGTTGGGAGGCTATCCCTGAGCCAGCGGGGCCCTCAGTTCCTCAAAATAGGTCAGGAGTCTGGCACAGACCAGGCGCAGTGGCTGCAAATAGAAACCATCTGTTGGGTCTGTGCTTTGAGCTCCACCACCCCCTCCCTCCCTAGGCAGAGGAATATAGAACTCAGAACCCCAGGAGAGGGTGGGTGCTTCCTTGGATGGGGCCTGCCCACCCCAGACACTCCCTCCAGGGCTGCCTGCAGGGGAGAGATGGCAGCGCCATATCCAATCCCCTTAACCACACCCCCCACATCCATTTACCCCCTGCCTTCCCACAAGTAGGCTTACAGTGTGTAGACTGGTCATCAGGTGACCTTGCTGTGTGACCTTGGACAAGTCACTTCCTCTTTCTGGGCCTCAGTCTGTGAAATGAGAAGCTAGATTTTAGTGGACCCAAGGGTCCTTTTCTGCACTGGCAGGCTATGGTTCTCTGAAAGACTTTTTGTGTCAGGACCACATGTAGGACAAGTTGAGTTCATAGGGAGGCAGATACTTCCTTCTCCTCGCTTTCTGCCCAGGTTGGATCTTGCAAGTTGGAATCAGCCTGCAGATCCCCATAAGGAGATGGTCAAATGTTCTGATCTAGGGGCTTTTAGAGGCTTTAAGGGGAAGTGACAGGGTCACTCTTCCTTCTTCCTGTCCTCTTGTTCTTATACTCATTCACATATTTAGTAAACATTCATCAATACTATATTAAGCCTAGAGAAAGGTAAGCCCAGGAAAGAGAATGAAGGATAAGACATAGTTGCTGCTCTCAGTAACATCCAGTGTGGTTGGAGAGCAAACACGTAAAGTAAGAGCCCAGTGGCAGATTTTATTTTCTTGGGCTCCAAAATCACTATGGACAGTGACTGCAGCCGTGAAATTAAAAGATGCTTGCTCCTTGGAAGAAATGCTGACAAACCTAGACAGTGTATTAAAAAGCAGAGACATCACTTTGCTGACAAAGACCTATATAGTCAAAGCTATTGTTTTTCCAGTAGTCATGTCACTACTGGGAAGTAGTCAAGAAAGTCACTCAAGAAGGCTGACTACCAAAGAATTGATGCTTTAGAACTGCGGTGCTGGTGAAGACTCTCGAGAGTCCTGTGGACAGCAAGGAGATCAAACTGGTCAATCCTAAAGGAAATCAATCCTGAATATTCATTGGGAGGACTGGCGCTGAAGCTGAAGCTCCAATACTTTGGCCACATGATGCGAAGAGCTGACTCATTGGAAAAGACCCTGATGCTGGGAAAGATAGAGGGCAAGAGGAGAAGCGAGTGACAGAGGGTGAGATAACTGGATGGCATCACTGACTCAATGGACATGAGTTTGAGCAAATTCTGGGAAATAGTGAAGGACAGGGAAGCGTGGTGTGCTGTAGTCCATGGGGTTGCAGAGTCAGACACGACTTAGGGACTGAACAAGGAACAACAAGAGACCCTTGTGTCAGATCTGAGTTCAGATCTCAGTTCCTCCACTTAAGGACCTCGGACAAACTTAGTTGCATCTGTAAATAGAGATAATAATTGCATCTATGCTGCTGCTGAGTCGCTTCAGTCATGTCCGACTCTGTGCAACCCCAGAGATGGCAGCCCACCAGGCTCTCCCGTCCCTGGGATTCTCCAGGCAAGAACACTGGAGTGGGTTGCCATTTCCCTCCAGTGCATGAAAGTGAAAAGTGAAAGTGAAGTCGCTCAGTCGTGTCCGACTCTTAGCGACCCCATGGACTGCAGCCTACTAGGCTCCTCTATCCATGGGATTTTCCAGGCAAGAGTACTGGAGTGGGGTGCCATTGCCTTCTTCAATTGCATCTATACCTTGGGGTTATTATAAGGATTACAGGATGTAATGATTGTAAAATATTTGGGTCACAGTCTACCCTTAATAAACATAAGCTATTGTTATTAGTCTGATGAGCTAGAAAAAGGGGAGGCCAGGACAGAATCTGGGGACTTCAGAATCTGGCAACTGCCCAGCTCAGGAGTCATCTCAGGGGAGATGGGAAGCTCTCCTGAAGAGCTTGGAGCAGAGGAGGCTGGCAGCCTTCTGTTCACGCGTCCACCAGTCCTGCTCAGCAGATCAGGAAAGGCTGCAGGGATTCGGGGCGGAAGCCTGCTCCTGGAATAGACTCCATATCTGGCTGGACTTGTGTTGGGTGATGGGCAGAGTGCAGCATCCATGGATGTTTGATCTGAATCTTCCATCTGTAGTCTGTGGAGAAGGCACCATCCCAACTGTGTTCATTCCTGCTTGACTTTGATCTGCTCTCTGATGGTGTGAGGCAGGCAGGGTGGAGCGTGACAGGGGAGGAAGCACCTTTTCATGGTTGAGAAGATTGAAGGGTTTGCCCAAGAGGCTCTGAGAGTTGGCCTGGAACCTAAGAATTCCAAATTTGCTGGGGATGGAGAGAAAGTCAGTGCGGCGCCTCCAGATCGTGGCCTTCTGTGGTCCATGTGCACCCCAGCCGGAGCTCCCCGGTGTGGAGGTTCTGTTCGAGTCTCTTCTTCTGGGATGTGACTTTTGTGAGCTAATTGATATTCTCCTAGCACCATGCAATAGAACGGTTTGCAGTGATGGGAATGATCTATAATCTGTGCTGTTCAGTATGGCAGTGGGTCAGCCTCCGCTGTCCTGCACCCCTGCTGAGACTGCCTGTGCTGTGGGGTGCAGAGAATCCAGAAGCAGACCCTTGAGGGACTCCTGGATCCCTGGAGGCTCAAACTGAGCAGATTCAGAAAGAGAGCATTTAAGTGAGAACACTCGTGGTCCAGCTTCTTCATGCTAGAAATTTCTTGAGTGGTTTTAAGATCTTTTCAGAAGTCCTGGAAGCCAGTAAGAACCCAGTAAGACTATTAAATGCCAGAGCTGGGAGGGTGGGTCATCTCCTGCAGGGGAAGAAGCAGGGATCTACCAGAGGGTCCCTAGTAGGTTAGTGGCTGAGCCCACTGGAACGTGGGTTTCTGGCCACTCCCCTCACGCCAGAGGTTCTCGGATTGGGTTCCACGGTGCAGTCCCAGGACCATTGCTGGAAGGTGCTCCCAGTTCCCTGCTAGATTTGAATGCAAACAGTTCCAGCTTTGCCTGTTTTACATTTTGGAGTTCTGAGTCATATTTTATTTAGAGAAAGTGTTCTTCTGCTTAAAAAAGATCCTAGCTTTTCATTTCACAGAGGAGAAAACTGAAGAGTCCACCAGTAATTCCCACCTGACCTGACAAGCTTCTCAAGGCCCTGGGCTGATCTACTTCTGCTCTCTCCAGTCTGAGAACATGTGCCGTGTTCCTCCCATGTGTCCAGTCCTGGGCTCTGGAAAGCAAAGCTGGCTCAGAGATGGAGGAGGACCAGCTGACCAGCGATGGCTTGTGAACCCAGAATGTTGTGGGTGAATTCGGCAGAGATATTGATGATAGTGTCTGTCGTGGATTAGAGTGGTGCACCTGCTGCAAAGCCTCTGTCCCTGGCGTCCCCAGGCGTCCCATCCTGATAGGGATTTCAAGATGTAGGTGTGCCTGATATTCACATTTCATCAAAAGGGACACCGAGCCTGGAGAAGGAAGGTGCCTTACCCTGGGTCACATGGGTGATGACCCAGACAAGACTGAAAATGTCAGCCTTTCTCTGACGGCACAGGGACAGGGAGTGGCTCTCCCACAGGTCCTGATGGGCTGGCCCATGGGAACAAGTATCCAGTGGCCGCCAGGGCAGATCCTGAGGCCTCCTGCGCTCCCCGGCTGACAACTCTCCCCGAGGATGTAGCCATGAGCTCCCCACCCCATCCTAGTTAGAGATGAGAACAAAAACTACCCCCATGTATTTTTTTGTGTGTTCCAGTTAAAGGACTGAATTTTAGCCATCATCATCTAGAAAGTGCTCCCGCTGGCCAAAATGCCTCATTTTGGGGATTGGAGGACAGGATACAGTTTGTCTCCATGTGGAGTGTTCATAACAATTATCTCAGAGGAGAAAAAAGCCTGCCTCTATTTCTTAAGAGGCTATAAGAGCCGTTCAGCTGCAAAATGAATACTTCCTCCTTCCGGACCCTCCCCTCTCAGAGGGAGACCAGGATGGCCCTGCGCCCAGGGGGAGGCCACCAGGGAGCAGGCCCGGCAACCATGCACATGTGGAGGCCAGAGCTTTTCCCTCCCTCCTCCTGACCCTGGGCCCTGCCCAGCCCCCCTCTTCTCCTGCCAGAGCCCGGCCTCCCCAAGTGAACACTTAATTGAGGTCAGAGTCTCTCCCTTACAGGAGAAGGGAGAGGGTGGAACTAGCGTGTGATAAGTGTCACCCCACTCCATGCCAGATACCTTGCCAGGCACTTAGCATTTGGTCACGTCATTGCATTCAGCGATTTGGACGACATTATTTGCACTTTGCAGATAAAGAAACTGATGCTCAGAGAGGCTGAGTAACTAGTCTGAAGTCACACAGCTAGCAAATAACAGCCAAGATAGAAAACTTTGGGGCATTGCCCCAAACCCTACCCCTACAGTTTCTTTACACTTTTGTATAATGCCCTGCATTGTATGGAAAATGCAGGGAGGAGTAATTAATAGCTTGGGTGGAAAGGCCAAAAAAGGAGAAGGTGGGTATTATGTCGGAAAGAACAGTAAACTGTCAGAAGTTCCTTTTTTTCCTTAAGCACTCTATCCAATTATCTCATTTAATTCTCATTATAACTTACTGGGCAAATAACATAGTTGTTCCTCTCTTACGGCTACAGAAGCAGAGATTTAGGTCAGTTTAGATACTTGACCAGAAGGATTTTGCCGTTAAGTGATGGAACCAGGACCTGAGGTCACTCACATCTTTATAAGAGTCAGAAGTTCTTGACAGAGGGCCCGGCTCTGTGACTTTCACAGCTTATGACTTTGGGACAGCCTCTTAACCTCCCCGAGCCTCAGATTAGTCACATATGTACCAGATATTTTCAATGGGATTGTACCCGTCCAGCTCTGCCCACTGGACAGCTGTACCTGGGGGCATATGAGATGTGGAGGTGGTGTCTGGGGAGGGTCATGGAACTGGTTGCCCTGCTGATACTGTGCTGTCCATGGCAAGGGACTCGTTAAGCCCCATCTCGAGTGCTGTACTGAGTTCAAGAGGCCTTGGCATCCTGGTGACAAGAAGCCCGGAGGAGATAGGGCTGTATCACCAGAAAGACAAACATTACAAAGAAGGGCTTGGGCCCAGAGCCTTCATGGGCTGAGCATAAGGACCAGGCCCCTCATCCTGTGGCCAGGAGTGAGGGGTATGAGCTGAAAATTCAAAATCTCAATAAACTGAAGCACAGCCCTGGAGTAAGGTTCATCCCATTGCTTCCAAGGAACAGGGCAAGTGTCCCTGCACTTGGCTCTTGCCCTCCCGCCGTATCAAGAGATTATTCAACCAGGGTCACCAGAAGACTCCTGCTAAGCAGGAGTCCAGGGCCAGGCCTGGGGTGGAGGGACTCTGCAGGGCCCAGAAGGAGTAGGATGATCATATAACCTACAGTCTAGTACTGGGAGAGAGAAAATATTCATACCTTAAAATAAGTGACTGTGCACTGATCAGCAATGTGAGGAGGCCTAGGGGGAGATGCCAAATGGCACGAGAACCGTTGTCATTCTGTGTCACAGCAACCCAGCTGGGGAGACATTGGAATCCCTGTGTTACAGAGAAGAAGGTCACTGGCCAGGGTGGCCTCTGACCTGGGACTCTCTGACCCTAGCCCTCCTCTCTGGTGCAACACAAGGTAGGTCTATTTGAGGGGTGCTGGAAGGCCATCTAGTCCCATCTCTCTTCCACATTGCCCTTAACCAGAGGTCATTTACCTGAACCTTGAATCCTCCCAGAGATGGGAGGCTCATTACCTGTCATGATACCTTCTTTTTCCATTTCAAGCGCTCTCACCATTAAGAAAATCCTTCCTCTTAGGGAGCTCCAATGTATCTCAGCCTTGTGCTGATTGCTCCTGGGAGATTCAGAGAGTGTGTGTGCCCTGCCCTCACTGGAACTAGCTTTGGGGAATCCACCAGGATCTGGGCTGAGCTTGAGGGCTTAGGGACAAAGCGCAAAGGGCTAGATTTTCAGGGGAACTCTTGGCTGCCACACTGATTTCCCTTTGAGGTCTGGGTGTTTCCTTCAGTGCCAGCCTCAGCATGGCTTCCTCTCTCTGCAGCAGCGGGAGGAGGCTTTGCTGTTGCCTGCCTGCACACCCCTGCATCTGACCTCAGAATGAAGTAAGCGCGGGTGGAGCGGTCAGACCTCTGGGGCCTCCAGATGCTCTGCTTTGGCCCCGCAGTGTCTGCCAGTGCCTGATCCAGCCTCCCAGGTCCTCCAGCTGTCTGTTCACTACCCTCCAGAACAGCTTGGCACTAGCCAGCCGCCCTCACTGCCACCAGCTCAGCCAGGTGCGTGCCCAGTTCCCTCTGTCCCTTCCTCTATATGCTCACCCTCACCCAAGCCAGAGATTAATAACAGGGGCATCTTTAAAGTGAATTGTATCAAAGCTTTATGTTTGACTCTTCAGCTTTATAGGGAATCCAAGAATGACTTTGAAGAGACCACAAAGCAACAGGAGACAAATCACTAGGACATTTTCTTCTTTTTCTTCTTCTGTGTTCTAAAGTCTTTACTGAATTTGTTGCAACATTGCTTCTGATTTATGGTTTGGTTTTTTAGCCCCAAGGCATCTGGGATCTTCTTGCCCAGAGATGAAACCAGCATTCCCTGTGCCAGAAGGTGAAGTCCAAACCACTGGACCACCGGGGAAGTCCCTCACGAGGACTCTTTGTAAGACAACTGACTTGGTGTGTTTAAAAAGTCAGTGTCACTTTAAATTAAAAAAAAAAAAAGTAATGGGAGTGTTCTAGATTTAAAGGAGGCAAAAGAGAGATCACAAGCAAATGAAATACGTGGGAAAAACATAGTTCCCAATCCTGGTTCAAAATATGGAAGAGCTGTAAAAGGCATTTCTTTGGTTTTTAAGGCCATATAGCATGGCATGTGGGATCTTAGTTCCCTGACCAGGGGTCAAACTCTTGCCTCCTGCAGTGCGAGCATGGAGTCTTAACCACTGGACCACTGGGGAAGTCCCTGTAAAAGGTATTTTGAAGAATTTTTGAATATTGGCTGGGTGTTAGATGGTACTGAGGAATTGTTAATTTTCTTAGATATGGTAATGATGATATGCTCATGCAGGAGACTGTCCTCCTTTGTAGGAAATGCAGGCTGATGTAATAAGGGGACAGGAGTCATGATGCTGGCAGCTACGTTTCAACTAATTCCACAAAACTGGAAAAAAAAAAAAAAAAGGAAGACAGGCACACAGAGAGAAAAAGGACTATAACAAAATGCTGATGCGTATGAACCTAGGTGGTGGGTGATTATTGTACCATGCTCTCAACTATTTTTGTTTTCTGAAGTTTTTTATGATAAGAAGTTGGAAAAAAACATAATGAGGTCTGCAGAGTCAGAGCAGGTCCCAGTGAATCGTGTGCGTCTGACTTGGGCTGGGTCTGTTTCCCACTCCGAACCACAAGGACGTCGTAATCCCCGCCTCTCGGGGGACTGTGGACAGTGCCTTGGGCTCTCTCAGTGTCCCATGCTGGCAGACGCCCCCATCTCCATGAAGCCTACCCCAGTGCCCTCTGCTTCCCTGGCCTCTCACTACTTTTTAAGCATTGGTTTCATCTCCTCCAAAGGCTCCTAAGATATTTGAACTCAGGGTCTGTGTCTGATGCTTTCCAGACACCTCTCAGTCGACTGGGCCCACAGGAGCAGTGGTGCGATCTTATCTTGGATGGGATCTTGTATCTACATATCTCATTTTGATTCTTAAAGTAACCACAGAAAGTCAGAAACTATGGTTCTTGTTTTAGAACATCTCAAGGAGGCAAATTGTTTTTCCAAGGCTAGTAGGAGTTAGAATGGGGAGTGAAAATCCAGAAATGCAGACTCCCAGTCCAGCACTCTGCCAGGCATGCTCGCTGTGGCTTCATGCCGGGTGAAGGTACAGGTCCAGTGATAAGGGCCCCCTGGCCTCCTTCCCCTAATCCTTCCAGAGGTCCTGCGGAGAGATCAGCCCCAGTCTACCAACTGATGGGGGAGAAGTAGTGCCAGGCTTGCTGCAAGATGCTCTCTGCTTTTCCCTGGATGCAGGCTGGGGCTGATCCCAACAGAGATTCTCTCTGCTGGACTTTTGGAAGGGTAGTGAGATTCAAGTCAGGCCTTGAAGGTTGGGCAGGGCAGAGAAAAGGGCAAAGGCCTTCCAGACCAGATCTGCACCTACAAGAAACAGGAGATTGGAATGAGCAGGCTCCTTTCTCTTTGGGAGGACTATGGAATCTAGAATGTTCTACCTGAAAGAGACAGAGTGATTGCCAGTACTCAATATCAGACAAAATTTCTGCCAGGACCATGTACCACCTATACTATATTTTTCGTACTGTATTTTTCTTTGAATTAATTCATTATTCTCAAACTTAGCTTTCTTAGCACTAATATCTATGAAATTGTGGATTTAAGTTACATGTTTTTTCTAATACAAATTAAAATAAACACATGAGGGACTTCCCCGGCAGTCCAGTGGTTAAGCCTTTGCCTTCCAGTGCAGAGGGTATGGGTTCGATCCCTGGTTGGGGAGCTAAGATGCCACCTGCCTAGCAGCCAAAAAAACAAAACATACAACAAAAGCAATATTATAACAAATTCAATAAAAAAAACTTTTTTATTTGAATCAGTTCTAATGAGGTAGATGAAACTGGAGCCTATTATACAGAGTGAAGTAAGCCAGAAAGAAAAACACCAATATAGTATACTAACACATATATATGGAATTTAGAAAGATGGTAATGATAACCCTGTATGCGAGACAGCAAAAGAGACACAGATGTATAGAACGGACTTTTGGACTCTGAGGGAGAGGGAGAGGGTGGGATGATTTGGGAGAATGGCACTGAAACATGTATACTATCATGTAAGAAACGAATCGCCAGTCTATGTTTGATACAGGATACAGGATGCTTGGGGCTGGTGCACGGGGATGATCCAGAGAGATGATATGGGGTGGGAGGTGGGAGGGGGTTTCAGGATTGGGAACTCATGTACACCCGTGGCGGATTCATGTCATTGTATGGCAAAACCAATAGAGTATTGTAAAGTAAAATAAAGTAAAATAAAAATTAAAAAATAAATAAAGTGGCCCACATTAAAAACATCTGTAAAAAATAAATAAATAAAAATAAACACCATGCTAGTAAAATTCAAAACTTCATCTCATGTAAAGGAACATGGGTGACCACCTGAGACTGCAGTCAGGGTGTCACTGATGTAATCCTATTGAGGATCTGGTCAGAAGGGGCTGGCCTAAGATCACACAGCCAGAAGTGCTCTTGGCTCTCCCGCAGGACTTTGTCATGAATGGTCGTGGGCAGAACTCAGCAGAGAGAGGAGAAGGCAGGTGGGAAGGGGTACAGAGTAGGCAGAGGCTGGGAGGTGGGGAGGAGTGGAGGGGAGGGCAGTGGCCTGAGGGAGGAGAGGACAGAGAGCTGGCAGGAAGAGGCTTTGCCTGAAGAATCCCTGGGATTCTCCTCACTGGATCTGAACTTCTTCCTTCAATAAAGAGGCCTTTGTGTCTGAGCTCCTGGTTTTATTTAAATCCAATGCAAAGTTCTGTTTTCAGGCAAATTTCCAGGGTTGGTTTCCTGATTCTGTGGCGGTTATTTCCTTTTGCCTTCCATCTCCTTGGGAATTTCATCTGAAGAAATTCCTGTCCTGAGATGGGTTGGGAGACTCCGGGCATATTGGGAGACTGGACAGGAAGAGCAGGGGGTGGATGATGGCAAATAAAGGCAGAGTCGGGTCAGAAGCATGTTCACATTTTTTTTTTTTAACAGTTTTAAACATTTGTTTTTGGCTGTGCTGGGTCTTGGTAGCTGTGCAGGCTTTTCTCTAGTTGCGGCGAGTAGGGCCCACTCTTCATTGCGGGGCATAGGCTTCTCTTTGCAGTGGCTTCTCCTGTTGCTGGGCACGGGCTCTAGAGTGTGCAGACTTCAGTAGCTGTGGCTCCCTGGGTTAGTTGCTCTGCCATATGTGGGATCTTCCTGGACTAGGGATCAAACCCATGTCTCCTGCATTGGCAGGCGGATTCTTTACCACTGAGCCACCAGAGAAGCCCGCATGTTCACATTTGTAAAACACTTATTGAGCTCCTATTGAATGCCAGACCCCAGCTGGGTACTTTGAGCTTGGATGCCTGTCTGCCAGGAGAGCACCCCTTTGGGCTCCACCTGCCATGGCACCCATTTGTAGGGTTTCCCATAGGAGGCGCCATCCTACAGCAAAACTGCAAGGTCGGGCTGCCCATCCTGTCCTTCACCTGCGCATCCGTCCGGGCACATCTGTGCTCTCTGCAGTGCCTGGCATGGGACATGCATGCAGTAGGGGCCAGCTGGTTGGTCAGTCGGATTCTGTCTTGTGGATGGTGGGCAGGAAGGGTGAGGAGGGGTGCCATTCCATTCTCTAGAACAAGGGCTCTCAAACTTCAGTGCGCTTCTGTCTCACTGGGGCAGGAAAGCTGGATTAAAATACCTATGTCTGGGCCCCATTCCCAATATATTGGATTCAGTAAGTCTGGATTGGGACCCAAGAATCAGCATTTCTAACAAATGATATGGGAGGCTTAGAAACCTCCCATCCCAGAAGATTTTTAATACAAGTGACCTGTGGGTCACACATGGAGAAACCTTGCTCCAAAGAGTAATCTGGCATAGCAGAGTCTCAGATTTCTAGTCAGGAGACTTATGTCCCTGGCCCTACTCATTAGCTGTGTGGCTTTGGACAAGTCACTTAACCTCTCTGGGCCTGATGATGATGTATAGGGCTGAGATTTCTGGGGTGTACTTGTGGGTTAGGAGCCCTAGAGACAATCAGAGGAGGGTCATTTGCCTTGTTGCACATAGAGGGGCCGTCTTCCTCCCCCTCCCCTCATCATCAGAAGTGTTCTGTGTCTCTGTGAACACCCAGCCTCCTCTGTCTGCACGTCCCGTACTAAATTAAGCACAGTTTCTGACACGCAAGAGGCAGCCCAGACATGTTTTGGATGGATGGTCGGCTCTATCACATGGCACCTCCCTTGGAAGTGAAAGGCTCCTCCATCCTTTCTGAAAGGTGGTGTGGGCGGGTTTACTGAACGAAGAAATGGGTGAGTGCCCTCGTGCCAGTCTTTGCTCTTGCAGGAATTTATTGAAAGAGTAAGTCCTCCTGCAGAGGGCCAGGGGTCTGATTCTTGGAGGTCCCTTCCCTTCTGCCTCCTGAGGGCAGGCACCGGGCTTTCCTCACCTCCTAAATTCTCGAGAGCCGCTTCCCTCACGCCCGTGCCCAGCTCAGCTCCTCAGGGACAGTCTGGCCTGACCCGTGTCTCTCCCGGCCTCTTACAGATGTCCTGGCGTCCGCAGTACCGCAGCTCCAAGTTCCGGAACGTCTATGGGAAGGTGGCCAACCGGGAGCACTGCTTTGACGGCATCCCCATCACCAAGAATGTGCATGATAACCATTTCTGTGCCGTCAACGCCCGCTTCCTGGCCATCGTCACCGAGAGCGCGGGGGGCGGCTCCTTCCTCGTCATCCCCCTGGAACAGGTAGGCCCCCCACACCTCCTTAGGCCTGGCTGCCGCCCCAGGGCAGAGAGAAACCCCGCTTGGTCATTCTTGGGCCTGTTGCCCTATGTCTCCATGCCCCCCACCTTTTACTTTTTCATCATGTGTCCAGTGGCTGCACCTTCCCCAAAGTTCTCCCCAAGAATCACCGAAACAGGTGCAGCTGGGGGACCTGGGGAACATCCAGGAGAGGACACATTTCTCTAGGACTGAGATCTGTTCCCAGAACCCCCAGCCTGGACAAGTCCCTTGCTTTGGGGTTCCCGGGCTCCCCACTGACCCTGAGAGATTGGATCATCTGATCTCCAGGCTAGATCTGGCTCTACGATTGTCTTTCCTGTGTGTCCTTTAGTTCTGGAGCTGGAGACACTGAAGATCCAGCATAGCCACACCGGGCAGGCGTCTGCACAAATGACACACCCATTAAAAACAACATGTCAAGCTCTTCACTGAGGGACTAGGAATAATTTACCTTCTCTCCCATCCCCCACCTCCTCTCTAAAAGCTTCTTCTCTTCTGTGGCTGCCTTCATGAATCTAGCAAATTCAATCTGCAGAGCCTCAATCATGAAGTTTTGAAGCTCTGCCATTCAGACGGAGTCCCCGGAGGCCCGTGGGAGGTCACATGCTTCGGGGAAAGCGCTCGCTGTCAGTCCCGCTTGTTTATGGCTGAGCTCTCCCTCCCCAGCCTGACTCATCTCCTCTCCCATCCTCCGCCAAGCCAGACACTTGGGGAATGGAGGAGGTACGTGCCCGAGAAATCCTTGGGACCAGAAAGCCTCTGTCAGCTGGTGGTGGAGGATGGGTTTTTCCAGTCTCACCTGCCCACAGTGGTGGGGGCTCAGATTTGGGAAAGCCGTAGGCCAGACCCTCCCTTCCACGGAAGAGGGAAGCCACAGTGAGAGTGACACGGAGCCTGGCACGTGGAGCCTGAGGAGCTGTGGGCTTGGGGGCAGGACGTCTAGGTTCTGGCTGGTCTCTCTCACTTACCAGGAGTGTGACCTGGGGTGTGTCACTTAACCTCTCTGTACCTTATTTTCCTGTAGCGGTAAAGTGGACCCCTTAAATCCCCTTCCACTTCCATAGTGATGTTGGCATTGAGAGGATGATGGGCAGAAAGCTCTTTGAGAACCAAACAACCTGGTAAAGATGTTCTGGTTCCTTCTTGGAAGTGTTATCAGCTCTCCCTGTTGACTTTGCAGATGCTCACAGCAGCTCTATCCCATTAGGAAGGATTCTGAAATGTAGCTTGTCTCTGCTCCTGAGCCAGATGGGCTCAGATATTTGTCCCCGCAGGGACCAGCTCACCTCCAGCTACAGTAGGCAGGCTTGCAGGTCGCTAGAAACACATGGGCTGGTTCTTACCGGGGCTCAAGTCCATTGCTGACACCCTGCCATACTCCACTACATGGTTTGCAAAGGTCAACAGTCAATGCCTCACACCATAACAAAACAAAAATTAATTCTAGATGGATTGAAAATCTAAACATTAAAAAAGAAAGAGAAAAGCTGTAAGGGTATTAGAGGGGAATGGAGAGTATTTTTAAAATCATAAAACAGGGAAAGGCTTCCTAAGCTAGTTAAGAATCCATAAAACCATAAAGGAAATGATTAGTAGATTAGAATAAATTTATAATAATATTTTTAAAGGTAATTTTTGTAGTCTAGTGAGACATGTAAGCAAAATTAAAAGGCAGGCAACATAATTGAATACAATATTTGCAATATATAACAGACAAAAGTTGCACATCCAGGATATATATATATATATAAAGAATTAAGAAAAATCAATAAGAGGACCCAATAGAAAATGGACAAAGGCTATGAATAAGCAATTTATAGAAGATAGAATATACCTTTTAGCCTACTAAGTAGAAAAAGATTTAAAAGAGTCATAATCTTTGGTGTTGCCAAAGATGTGGGGGCAGGCACTCAAATATGCTCTGAGTATTTGATGGACTAACATATTACTCTTGGTGAGGTGTAAACAGAGGTAACTTGGCAATATCTAGTAACATTTAAAGATGTGTCCATTGGCCCAGTGATTCCACTTCTAGGAATGTATTGTACAGAAATACTCTCAAGCATATATATATTTTAATGTTTATGGCATTTTTGTACTTATTTTTTTGCAAGCATCATTTTTTAAAATTATTTTCTAGAGAAATGAAATTTCTCTCTGAAATTGCTTAGAAGTTTCTAAACTCCTCTCCATTTTTGTAATGGTACCAAAGACTTTCATGTTGTCTGTAACTCTGCTCTAGAGTATGGTCCGTTTCTGTAAACACTTCATGGACAGCAAGGGGGAAAAGAGCTCTTTATAGAGCATAAGTTTCTGTCTTTGGAAACATATATATCTGTACATATGCATGTATGTTCACTGTACACATAGCCTTTCAATTTCATCTGTTCATATCCTGTGATACATTTTGCTTAATTTAATAATAGACTAACAGTGATGGCTCAGACTTCCAGCTGGTTTCTCTTGTTTTCTTTCATTTTGGAAGTTTTCACTCTATATAGGTGCTCGATCTGCTTTTTGAAGGCGGGTGGTGTTGGGGTTTTTTGTTTGTTTGGTGGTGGTGTTTTTTGTTTGTTTAGTGGACTGTAGCCCGCCAGGCTACATCTGTCTATGGGAGCAAGAGTACTTGAGTGGGTTGCCATCTGCTTTCTATTGGTGGTAGTGGGGTTTTGGGCCACACTGCACATGGCATGTAGTATGTGAGATCTTAGTTCTCCCACCAGGAATCAAACCCCTGCCCCCTACTGTAGAAGTACAGAGTCTTAACCACTGGACTGCCAGAGAAGTCCCAGGGACCCAAGGATTTCTGTGGCACTTTTATAACAGTGAAAATTGGAAGCAACCTGCAGATCCATCAGTAAAGAAATGGGTGAACAAATCCGGGGCCATCCACACAGAGGGGTGCTATACAGTCACCACAGGTGCTGATGTGGAGTAGCTGTTCTCAAAAGTTTAGCCTCAGAATCACTTTATGCTCTTAAACATTATTGAGGACCCCAAAGAGCTTTTGCTTATATAGCTATGTACCTATTAACATTTAGCATATTCAGGGGACTTCCCTGATGAGAAAAAATCCACCTGCCAATGCAGGAGACTTGGGTTTGATTCCTAGTCCAGGAACTGTCTCAGAGCAGTTAAGCCCGTGTGCCACAACTATTGAGCCTGTGCTCTAGAGCCCGTGAGCTGCAGCTACTGGGCCCACGGCCGCAGCGACTGAAGCCTGAATACCTAGAGCCCGTGCTCCGTCGCAAGAGAAGCCGCTGCAGTGAGAAGCCTGCAGCCACAGCTAGAGAGTAGCCCCTGCTCACCGTAGCTAGAGGAAGCCCGCAGCAGCGAAGACCCAGTACAGCCAAAAATAAATGATGAGCATATAAATAAAAATTTAAAAAAATATTTAGCATATTCAAAATAAAAATGTAGGAATTTCAAAAATATGCATTTGTTATTTGCCTAATAATAAACCCATTTCACATCCTTACAGAAAACTGTATTTTATGAAAAATTATTTTTTTTTAATTGAGAATTACGTTGTTCTACATTTTTGCAAATCTCTTTAAATTAATCTGGCTTAATACAAGATGGCTGAATTTGAATATCTGCTTCTACATTCAGCCTGCTGAGATATCAAATATCATACGACTCTGGAAAACTTCACTGTATACTTAACTGAGAGAACAAGAGTGAAAAGGCAAATAATGTCTCCTATTATTATGAAAAAAGTTTTAACCCAACAGACTCCCTGAAAAAGTCTTGGGAATTCCCAGGGGTCCCCAGACCACACTTCAAGAACCACCAATGCAGTGGAATATTTAATAAGAAAATTTTATCACCTACTGTTAGCTGGGGGAAAAAAAAGGTAAAATCTAATTAATCCCATTAAATGATATCTATGTAGCCATCCATCTTTTTGGAAAAGACTGGGAAAATATATGGGCTTCTCTGGTGGCTCAGATGGTAAAGAATCCGCCTGAAATGCAGAGACCTGGGTTCGATCTCCAGGTTGGGAAGATCCCCTGGAGAAGAGAATGGCTATCCACTCCAGTATTCTGGGCTGAAGAATTCCATGGACAGAGGAGCCTGGCGGGCTACAGTCCATGGGGTTGCAAAGAGTTGGACACAACTGAGCGACTTTCACTTTTTTAAACTTCGCTGGTGGCTCAGACAGTAAAGAGCCTGCCTGCAATGCGGGAGATCTGGGTTCGATTCCTGGGTCGGGAAGATCCCAGGCAAGATCTTGCCCATACTCCCGGCAAGAATAGTGGAGTATCCCATGGACGGAGGAGCCTGGCAGGCTACAGTCCATAAGGTTGCAAAGAGTCAGACACAGCTGAGTGACTTCACTTTCTCTATAAATGTATGGGTTTAAAAGTGGTTATTTCTGAATATTGGCATCATGAGTGCTCTTTTCATTTTTTTTCTTTTTCCTTAACTGTATCTACTAAATTTATCTTAGATGAGCACAATGTTTCGTACTTTAGGGGGCAAAAAAGAAATAAAAACAATTGGTTGATGTAAAGAGGTTTCAGAAGACAAACAGCCCTCCCTTTATGTATTTTGTCCAGCGTTTCCCCCCAAAGTAACACGTGCTTCTGAGCTGGCTGTAGTGAATGCTAGCAGAAAGTATCCTGAGTGAGGGTGAGGGGCTGAAGGGTGGGGACAAGGCAGATCCTGGGGCTGAGCAGTTGGTTTAGTCTGAGGCAGGACCCTAATATCTGAGACTCTATGGAACAGAGTCCTGAGCCCAGAGAGGGGCCTGCCTTTCCCCAGCTGCCTGGGTCAAAGCTGTCAGTCTCCTGCCTCTGTGGTCAGGGCGGAGCCCACTGCTGTGGGCTGGCTGGTCTCGGGGGAGTGGGGAGGACAGGGCTAACAAACAGCAGTAGCAATAATGCCCAGTTCAGAACCCCGTCCTGATCTGCCAGTAGGAGAGATGAACTGTTCCTCATTGGTCACTTTTCTAGGAAGAAGATTCTATTATTTTAGCTCCAGTTTTTAATTTTCTTGGTTTAGATAGAAATCTCTCTGAAAACAGTTTCCTGTATTACTCAACAGAAACACAGGCAAGGTTCCGGCCGTTTCTTGGCGAGTTCTAGTCGTTGCTTGGACGTTACTCATGCGCTGTGAACTCACAGCGGCACACTCTTGTCCCTGCCCTGCGTGGCTCCAGACTATTTTCCTGAGCACGCAGAAAGCCGCTGTCTGCTTTTGTAGTTCTTTTCTGAGTTTTTGGCCATCTACTGTCACATGCTCTTCCCATTCCTTTCTTGCTTCTCTGAGAGGTTTGGGGCAGATGAGAACAACAAGATTGGCACCTGCCCTGAGGCCAAGCTTGAGGCCGACTCTTCCAGAAGCTTCTCTTCCTTCCTCAGTTTCCCCCCAAGCCAGCTTGCTGAGACCTCAATATTTGTGATGACAAGCTTTCCCCCAGGGGAGGTAGTATGCAACAATAACAATGAAGGCTTGCGTTTGTTTAGCACTCCAGTCCAACAAACTCTGTCTTAATCAGCCCTCTTGGGGGTTCGGTGGTAGTTGTTGTTCAGTGGCTCAGTCGTCTCCAACTCTTTCGACCCCATGGACTGCAGCACGTCAGGCTTCCCTATCCTTCACTATCTCCTGGAGTTTGCTCAAACTCATATCTGTAGAGTCAGTGATGGCTATCTAACCATCTCACCCTCTGTCTCCCCCGTCTTCTCCTGCCCTCAATCTTTCCCAGCATCAAGGTCTTTTCCAATGAGTCAGCTCTTCACATCAAGTGGCCAAAGTACTGAAGGTTCAGCTTCAGCATCAGTGCTTGCAATGAATATTCAGGACTGATTTCCTTTAGGATTGACTGATTTGATCTCCTTGCAGTCCAAGAGACTCTCAAGAGTCTTCTCCAACACCACAATTCAAAAGCATCGATTCTTCGGCGCTCAGCTTTCTTTATGGTCCAACTCTCACATCCATACATGACTACTGGAAAAACCATAACTTTGACTAGACAGACCTTTGTCGGTAAAGTAATGCCTCTGCTTTTTAATACACTATCTAGGTTTGTCATAGCTTTTCTTCCAAGGAGCCAGCATCTTTTAATTTCATGGCTGCAGTCACCATCTGATTTTGGAGCCCCCCAAAATAAAGTCTGTCACTGTTTTCATTTTTTACTCATCTATTTGCCATGAAGTGATGGGACTGGATGCCCTGATCTTAGTTCTTTGAATGTTGAGTTTAGGGGGTTTGGTAGAACCATCCCCATTTTACAGTTGGGGAAACTGAGGCTGCAGAACCAGACCAGAAACCAGCCCACTTATTTCTGAATCTGAAACTCTTTCCACTGCCCATGACGCTGGTGGACGGGTAAGTTCTGGCCGAGCTGGCAGATCTGAAAGGGGTGGATTTGTCTTTCCCAGGCTCGTGTTCAGGCGGCTGTTGTGAAAGCCGGTTTTTCCCCTGGTTAACATTCAGCCGCCAGCTCTGTCCTCTCTGGAGTGGAATGTTAAGCTGCAGATGGGGGAGCAATCAGCACCCTGATTGCCTGGCACAGCTGGAGGGGCCTTATGAATATTCCAGAGAGCGGGCACGGTGCCCAGAGGCCTGATTAACTGCTCGGGCCTCCCCAGGTACGCCACCCCTTTCCTGCCACACTCCACCAGGGCTGCCCACCTGCCGCCTCCACATCCAGGCTGAAGTTCGAAGCTGGGCCTGGCATGGCTAAGCATTAGCCAGCTACCTGCTACCCACGTGGTACATGGCAGAAAGGAAGGAAACCTGGCCTGGACATCAGGGGTCTGGGTTCCCCTTACAACCCAGCAGTCCTCAGCTCTGGGGACCTTTTGGGGGTCTCACATACCAGCTCTTTTCAAATCTCATCTCCAGCCCCATGATGAATGTACAGTTGTTCGTCCCATTTTACAGATGACGAAACAGAGTCTTGGAGAAGTCAAGAGACTCCTTGGAGACTTGTACGGCACACGAGTGGCTGAATTTAAAACCAGGGCTTCCCTGGCCACATGCCAGCCCGCCTCTGTAAGAGGACTCGGAAGAGGCATGTGTCTAGAGGTGCCTTGTATTATTATTACCATTATTTGAACATCTCCATACCTCCAAGTGGAGTTGGACATTAATTGAACATTATGAATTAATGAATTGTGAGTTAATGAATGAACATTATGAATTAATTCAACATTAATTTAGGAACATTAATTTAGCCAGTACTTTGTAAACTCCTGTGATATTCTGACACCTCATGTGTCCATCTTTTCTGGAAGCCATGAGAACAGGTATTTGCTAGAAGGTAGGGAAGCTTTGTCTCTGAAGGACAGAAGCAACAATCTCGGTCAGCAAGGAGAGGTGGGGGGAGGCATCCTGGAGCAGAGGACCACACAGGAGAGCACCACTCCTTCAGTCACGGGGCGGGCACTGGGCACCCAGCCCCATGCCTGGCACTGAGACCTAAGTAGCATCCGGCCTTGTCTCTGATATGTCCAAGGGGCATCTCATTGGTGGACCAGTGGGTTGGAGGTCTCTGAGAGAGTCCTCTGCATGTCTTGCTCGAGGAACCAACTCCATGGTTCAGGGAAGGAGCTATTTTTAGGTATGTATTTATTTTTGGCTGTGCTGTTTTCATTGCTGTGCCCAGGCTTTCTCTAGTTGTGGCAAGTGGGAGCGACTCTGGTTGCAGTGTACAGACTTCTCATTGCAGTGGCTTCTCTTGCTGTGGAGCATGGGCTCCAGGGCACAGGGCTTCAGAAGCTGTGGCGCATAAGTTCAGTGCTTGCAGCTCACGGGCTCTTGAGCTTGGGCTCAGTTACTGTGGTGCACAAGCTTAGTTGCCCCATGGCATGTGGGATCTTGCTTCCCAGACCAATGATCGAACCTGGGTCTCCTGCATTGGCAGGCAGTTGAACAGGTTCATCCTAACTGTTCATCCCGCTGGCAGTTCAAAATGATGGACATTAATTGCATTCTCCAGAAACTGGAATCCCTGTTCATTTATGTTCGATTTAGCTGTGTATAATGCACATAACTGAATTCTGGGGTTGGGATGCTGCATTTGATCTCCAGATAGGGGTCACTCCCATCTCCTGTGTCAGCCTGTGGCCTCCACTTTCCCCCTTCGTGTCTGCTCAGTCTCGGCAATCTGGTGGTGGAACGTTTCCCCCTGGATCTTGGGGTGGGGTGCTGCATTGTCCTCCCCCAACCCAGTCAGTGTGGCCTCCTCTTGCTTCTTCTCCTGGCTCTGCTCTTCAAGGGTGGAGGTCTAACCAAGGCTGGACAGTTGCTCCGGGTCTCCCCAGCCCTGCAGGGATGGCTGGTGGAGGTGGACTGGGGCAGAAAAAGCAGCACAGATCCACAAGGCATCTCAGTGAGGAGCAGAGCCCTGGAGTAAGAGAGCGGCATAGGACAGGGCTAAGAGATCAGACTCTAGAAGCGAACAGACCTCGCTTGAGTCTCTACCATGTCACTTAGTTGCCAAGTGACCTTAGGTGAGTCACTTTACCTTTCTGTGCCCTAGTTTTCCTTTCTGCAGAGTGATGGGGTTGGGCCACATGATCCCTAGAGTTCAATTTAGCTCTCACATTCCGTTCCCCTCTTTTATGCAAATATGTCCTCATTTGTGTGCTGGTAGGCACTGTGCAGAGCATAAGAACTGTTCCTTCTCATGTCTCAAGGACCAGTTCCAATGAGGCCAGCTCCATGAAGCTTTCCCCCTCCCAGGACCCATCCGAGGCATTTTGTGTCTATTGCTTGGAGTACTGTCTCTATACTTCCTTCTTTTCTACGTGGTTAGTCCATCCATCCATCCACTCATCCATCCGTCTAGCCACCTGACTCTTCATTCATTCACCCACTCACCTATACACTCACCCACCCACCCGCCAACCCGCTTACTTACCCGTCCACCTTATAAATGCTTACTGAGCACCTGTTGTTTCGGTCACAGTTCTGGAACTGGGGACGCCACTGTAAATAAGACCAATCTCCGCCTGCATGGAGTTTGCAGTCCAGCTCGCCACTTTGATTAGGCTGAGAGCCCCTGAGGCAGGGAGGTGTCTGATGTGTACAGGGCCTGCACACAGAAGGTGCTCAGCAAGTGGGCATGGTTGTGACCTGCGGCTCGGTCCCAGAGGCACTATGCCATGTCTTCCGGCTGGGGTTTTATCTTTGCTGGTCCTGGGAGCCCCTCATCTCCAAGCCCCAAGCACCATGTGGTGCCCTGTAGGGGCTTCCCAGGCTGAAGAGGGCTGAATCCTCCCCTTCAAGCCCTTAGAGCAGTATTGCCCAACCCAACTGCTCTGGAATCAAACCTGAATGTTGGCAGACAGGTTAGCTCCATGAGTCAAAGTATGTAACATGTGTGATGCCTGATATTAAAAGAAGGAGGGGAAAGTGCCCAGCTCAGTGCTGAGGACTGTAATCAAAGCAGACTTTTTTTGCTCACCCAGAGCCTCGGCTTGCATGATTTCTGTAACACTCCTTCCCCATCACTCCCCATTGTCAGCCCTGGGCTTCTCAATCCTTCTCTCTCCCATAAAAAGGCCCCAAATCTTCATTTCCTGCTCCCCTCTGTGGAGAGGTCTCCCCTCTCCTGAAGATTTAAGAGAACCTTTTCCGAATCCATTTTTCAGATCTTTCTCCAATTGTTCTTTGTTCTTCTGCTTGGTGCAATTTGCATCTCAAAGCCTTTGACAGCCTGCGTGTACAGTGAGTGACTTGGGGGAAAGGGGAAGAAAGGGAGAGAAGCCTCAACTTCATTGCGTTTGTCTGAGGCCTGAGATTGACAGCCTTGCTTGGTGTTTTTCCCTTTTTTGGAAGAATGACTGCTTATTTTTGAGAAAAGTGAACGCAGGCTCTTCAGAAGTGGGAGTGTCACTCCCTGATTTTATTTCTCTATAATGGACTGGGTGCTGTCTCTGGAAGGGATATGGACTAGGGATGCAGGGGCTGGTGGGTATCCTGGAGGGGTCAAAGAGTCCATCCCTCTGCTTTGGGGCCAGGGCCTTCGTTTGATTCATTCTTCTCTTTCCTAGCAGAGTCAGTGAAGCTGGAAGTAATAGGACCTGGTCCACTAGGTTCTCTGAACTTGGGCCATGGGCCCTCCCTCTGACCACAGGCACCACCCTAGATTCGAAACTGTTGCAGGAAGGGGAACCCCTTCCAGGGCCCAAGAGTGGCTCTTGTCTAACACTCGGAAGTGAATTGTCTGAGGAGATTCATGTGCCGACAAGCAAGAGACTTTATCGGGAAGCGGCGTAGGGTAGGGGAACCCAGGAGAGCAACACGGTAAGGGAATCCAGGAGCACTTCTCTGGCCCATGACTCCGAGTCTGGGGTTTTATGCTGATGGGACTAGTTTCCGGGTTGTCTCTGGCCAATCCTTCTGACTCAAGAACTCTTCCTGGTGGCACATGCTTTGCTCAGCCAGGATGGATTCCAGCAAGGAGGACCCTGGGAGGTTGGTAGACATGTGATATCTCTCTTTGACCCTTCCCAAATTCTTCCAGTTGGTGGTGGCTTGTTAGTTCCATGTTCTTACCAGGACCTCCTGTGGTAAAATAACTCACACAAATGGTTACTGTGGGGCCCGGCCAGGGTGGGCGGTCTCAGTCAGTGTTTCCCCTAGCAAAGCCAGTTTGCCAGTCCCCTTGGGCTGCTCCCCGTTTTCCCTCTGATGGAGACTCCCATACGTTTAGAAATCCGTCCCTTAGCCAGGAGCCCTGGGGATGTAACCTCCTTGTGCCTCACTTTCCCTGTTTGTGAAATAATAATGGTATTTATTTCTCAGGTGCCACCATGATTAAATAAGGTTCTGTATCAGGACTTGGCACATCACTTGGCATGGAGTGTGTGCTCCAGAGCTAAAAGCTGTGGTGACGTCAGGGCTTTGCCCATCTCCTCCCCTTCCTCAGTCCACTCAGGCCCAGAAATAGCCCACGGGCCCCTGTATCCACAGGCAGCAAGTGGGGAGGCTTGTCTTTGGCCTCCAGACAATCCCCTGAGCATTCCACACACTGCCTAAAGGGGAGGCACCCAGAGCCCTCCAGAGCAGGGGAGGGGCACACTCATGTACCAGGTGAGTGCCTGGAGGAAGGGCATGAGGGCAGGGGCCTCACCTGCTTTGGGACCCAAGATCCCCTGGAGTAGGACATGGCAACCCACTCCAATATTCTTGCCCAGAAAACCCCGTGGACAGAGGAGCCTGGCGGGCTGTGGCCCACGGGGTCACAAAGAGTTGGACATGCCTGAGCTACTAGCACGAGCATGTACTTCTTGTACCTCTAACTCAGCCTGCCTGATTGTCTGGGGTCCTCCTCTCCACGGGGTTAAATGAGATGTAAGGCATGCAGAGGCTTACCGTAGTGCCCAGCATACAGCCACTGCTCAGAAAAACCCATGCTGTTCTGCTTCTATTATTGCAGCTACTAGAATAAGCTTCAGGTTGGTGAGGGTGGGCAAGGGCAAGGGCACTGGGAGTCTGGGACAGAGGCTCTCTAAAATCCAGTTGGCTTGGATTTGAGGCACAGGCCCACTGGGTAGGCATGAGTGTGAGATTCTATGCCCTGAGCCACACAGTCCTCATAGCCCATGCCCACCTCCCCAGGGCCCTGATTCATCTCCTCAGCACCTCATTCTACCCAGGAGAAATCTTGGCCCCAAGGAGAAGTGTCTTATCCAACTCTGCCCCACGTGTCTGCTTGCCCTCTGTGCCCTTTCCCAGAAATCCTTGCACTTAGTGGCTCCTGAGTCCAAAGTCACACCTCCTAAGGTGATGACTTCCTTTACCAGGGAGTGAGTTTCAAGGAGACCAAAGACTTGAGACCCAGAGGAATGTGTTGCTAACCGTGGAATTTCACAGGCAGGGGGATCTGTCCACACAGGGCAGCCATCCCCATGCCCTATTCTGTCAGGCCTGAGGCTGTAGTTTCAGAAGCTCCCTCTTCTTGAGTCCACAGACTCCCACACTACAGGAGCAGAAGTGGAACAGGGCTCAGGAGGAGAATGGGGAGTGGAACTAAGATGGATTGGCTGGGAGCAGAGCATCTCCAGTGGGGCCCTGAGGCCTTGACCAAGACCCTTACTAGTCTGCCATCTTTTGGTAGCTTCCAGAACAATGAGTGTTAGCCTCAGAAACTCCAGGTCTGACTTTGTCCTTAGGCATGTTTCTCTTCAGGAAGGCCTTCCTCAAGTCCCTCTCCCACCTCCATCCCCATCCCAAGACTCTTAGAGGGTCAGGTCACCTCGACTGAGGGATAGGATGGGGTGGGATAGGTCCCAGCACTCAGCCTCTTAAGAGACTGCTCTGTGGCACCAACTAGCATCATGCTAGCCTGTCCTCCCCACTCTCCATTCTATTCAGCAAAGACCTTGATTTTAGTTGCTAAGCAACCTATGCTAGGTTTCCAAGTGGGTCATCCCTCAAGTGATCACAGGAGGGGGAAGGGAGGGGTGACAGTGCTTAGAACTCCACATTTTATAGATGGATACACTGAGGCCCAGAGAGGTCAGTGGACCTGGTCAAGGTCGCACAGCCAGTTAGTGCCCCCTGTGTCAGATGATCAGCTGGGGCAGCAGACCCTCAAGGTCCCATTCCCAATACCCCACCCCCACCAAGTAAAGCACCCAGTTGGCAGCAGCCACACCAAAGGGACTTTTCTTGGAGGCTCACGTCTACCCAGACAGGGATGCCAGATGCCCAGTGATGAAGCACCAAGGCTCTGGCATTGGTTGGTCTGGATTCAAGTCCCAGCTCCACCATTTACTAGCCACAAGCTTTGGGCAAGTGACCTAACTGTTCTGTGCCTCTGTTTTCTCATCTGCAAAATGGGAGAAATGCTAGTGGCTCAGAGGATATAAAGCGTCTGCCTGCAATTCGGAAGACCCAGGTTCAATCCCTGGGTTGGGAAGATCCCCTGGAGAAGGAAATGGCAACCCACTCCAGTATTCCTGCCTGGAGAATCCCATGGACAGAGGAGCCCGGCGGGCTACAGTCCACGGGGTCGCAGAGTCGGACACGACTGAGCGACTTCACACATACACCCTAAGGCTATTCTGGGGATTCAGTGATGTGTTACATAAAGACTGGGAGGGTGCTTGGCACTGAGCAAGTCTCTCTCTCTGTGTGGGCTTCCCACGTAGGGCACCAGCCAACCATGCCCACACCCCCAGGCAAATTCCTTTATCTCAAGGGAATTCAGTCCCAATTTTATCAGTCTTACAAGGTTACAGATCTAGTACAAAAAGTTTCAAACTTTAATTTTCAACCCTGGAATATTTTGTTCAAATAAAACATTCTTAACTTCTGAGGACAGCAGGCCTAGACACTTTTGGCTCTTTGGAAAAGCCTATGGACCCCTTTGGGGGCTTAAAGAATCTGCCTGCAATGCAAGAGACTTAGGTTCAGTCCCTGGGTCAGGAAGATTCCCTGAAGAAGGGAATGGCTACCCACTCCAGTATTCTTGCCTAGAGAATCTCATGGACAGAGGAGCCTGGCGGGCTATAGCCCATGGGGTTGCAAAGAGTCGGACACGACTGAGCGACTAAGTGCACGCACACACACGGACCCCTCCACAGAACAGAGTTTTTAAGTACATAAAATAAAATATACAGGATTATAAAGAAAGCCAATTAAATTGAAATTTAGTTATCAAAATATATATCAGAATTGTGATCTAGTAGTCAGTGTGCTTTTATATTAGTACATTAAATAACATGCTTAAGTGGACAGCCTAATCAGTACTATAGTTTCCGAGCAGTGATGAGCGTAAACAGTATTTGAGATAACTCTAATAGAGTAAGGTGATCTGAAAATATCTGTGAAGTCTACTGATGAAAGTTACAGGTTCAGGTAATGCTTCTGGGTTTATTGCTTCATTTATAAACAAACGACATACTAACTTTCAGTTAGAAGCTTGTGAAAATGTAGACATGATTTTCCTCCTAGCCAAGCTCACTGACTTCCTAAAGGGTCTGTGGACCCAGGATAAAGACCCCTGACATAAAATCACAGGCAGATGATAATTGTATTTAAATTGAGACAAGCAGAACTGCTCTGGTGGAAGCTTGGTGGGGAGGGGGAAGTAAACCTGCCCGAGCACCCCTGTGAGGCACCCCCAAATCCTAAGCTTTGCTTGCAGTGGGGAAGCCTGACTTCTCTGCCTGTTCTTTGTGACCTTGGGCAAGTCCCATTGCCTTTCTGGACCTCAGTTTCCCCATCTATAAAATGAGATGTCAAACCCATTGTCCTCTGAGGTCTTTCTTGTCTGGCTCTCACATCCCGGGAGTCTGTGTCTCTCCTCCCCTGGAGACAAAGGCCTCAGAAGCATGGTTCTGCAGGAGCCCTGGACCAGGAAGAGGGAACAGCTGGGGCCAGGCTGGCCAGCTCCCAATTGTTCAGGAGAGGAGGAGGAGGAGATGCATGGTGCTCTCCAAAGTGACAGCTGGGTGAGCCTGGCTGGGGGCCTCATCCTCGCATGCCATCTGTGCCTCCTTCCTGCAGTCGGCAGGGGGTGGGGGGATGGGAGGGTGCAGATGGGGCCCAAGGCCAAACAGCAACCTGGTGGGGGGGAGGGGCTGCCTGAGAAAGAGCCAGGGAAGAGCCCGGTTGCTTCCTCTCGGGTGCTTAACTCTTTCCACCCTCCCTTTCCCTATCTCCTCTTCCAGAGGTCTAGAGAAGGGAGGATATGTAGGCCAGGGCCCAGTTTGGCTACGTCATGGTGTGTGACCTTGGACAAGTTACTCAGCCTCTCTGAGCTTCACTGTCCTCCTCTGTCCAATAAGAAACATAATTCATAAGACTGCTCAGTAGATAGGAACAAGGTTTAGATAACACAGGGTAGATCAAGTACCCCAACACAGTACTGACAGTGGTAGATACTCCCCTGTGGGCTCAGTGCTACCAGCCACCCCAGAGGGCTTGATCCTGGGGGTTTACCCCTGAGACAGTGGAAACTGCTGCTGTTTGGAAGGTAACACTGAGGCCGTGCTGAGGCTGGGCAAAACGGTCTGTGAGTGCTCTCACCTCCCCAGGCATGGGGGACCTGACTTTCCTCTGCACCTTTGCTCCAGCTCTTCCCCTCTCTGGGCTGCCCCTTCTCACCAATATCCACATATACAAAACCTTACCTACTGAGACTAACATGTATCTATAAGTATTTCTTTTCAGATAGGTAAGCTCTTCATAAACTTCAGAAGCAAAGGACCTGCAGTGAAAAGTGTGCCTCTCATGCTTATCTCCCAGTTACTCAGTTCTTCTACCAGGAGGCAACCAGTGCTGCTTCTCAAATGTCTTTCCTGAAATGTGTATATATATTTACACACACACTTATCCCTTTTTATACAAATATAGCACAGTACTTACGTTGCTCTCTGTGCATCTTGCTTTTTTTCATGTAATTATGTATCTTGGAGATCTTTCCATGTCAAATACAGAAAGTTTCCTCATTTGTGTCCACAGCTGCACAATATTCCCTTGTTTGGACATACCACCGTTTGTTGAGCCACATATTTACCGCTGAGGAGTGTCTAGATTGTTTCCAAACTTCACTTTCACAAACAATGCTACAGAGAACTATGGGCATGTCTTGTTTCACATATATGTGTAGAATAAATTTCTAGAAGTTGAATTGGTGGTTCAAGAGGTATGTGCTTTCTCCCAGGAAGGACACACACACAAGAATTTCTTCCTGACATGGTAGTAGGCATAGATTATTAAATGGGACGCAAAAAATAACCATTATAGGGGCTTCCCTGGTGGTCCAGCGGCTAGGACTCTACTCCCAATGCAGGGGGCTCCAGGTTTGATCTCTGGTTGGGGAACTAGATCCCACATGCTGAAACTAAAGATCCCAAGTGCTGCCACTAAGACCTGATTAAGCCAAATAAAAAATGGATATGAAAAAAATAATTATAAAACATTTGTTAAATTAGACCTTATTAAAACTAAAAACTTTTGCTCATCAAAAGGTACCATGAAGAAGGTAAAAAGGCAAACCACAGGCATGGGGGCAATGTTTGTCATGCATTTATCTGAGGAAAGACTGGTACCTCCAATACGTGACTGAATTTAAAAATGGTCAAAAAATGGGGTGTGTAAGACTTGAAATGGGCATTGCATGAAAGTGGGATGACCAATAAACTTCTAATGACCACTAAACCTATGAAAGATGCTACTTTCTCAGAGTAGTTTTAATTAGCATTGTTTATCAAGACTGAGGCCGAAATTCTCTGTTTGTTTAACATTTCTTTGCCCTTCATTTTTGTGTAGATTGTTTATCCTCATGATGTGCCCATTGTTACTCAGGAAGAGGCAAATGAAAACCATAAGTTATTACTATACACCCACCAGAATGGCCAAAATTTAAAGGACTGACAATGTCAAGTGTTGGTGAGGAGCAACTAGAATTCTCCTACTTTGCTGGTGAAGCTGTAAAATGTTACAGCCACTTTGGAAAACTGTTCCACCTTGTCTAATAAAGTTAAGCAAATCTCCATGCTATGACTAAGCAATCCCATTCATAGGTTTATACCCAAGAAAAAAAGAATACATGGATCCCAAAAAAGACTTGTAGAAGCATGTCCGTAGGACCCTGATTCATAATAGCCCTAAACTAGAAACAACCCAAATACCCTTCAGCAAGATAAACAAACTGTGATCGATTCATAAAATAGAACAGTACACAGGAGTAATAAGGAATAACTCCTGTTACCCACAGCAGCAATGATGGATCTTTAAAATATGCTGAGAAGAAGCCAGACACAAAACTATACACAGTGTATGACTTCATTTATGCACAGTTCAGAAATAGGCAAAACCAGCCTGTGGCGTCGGAAGTCAGAACAGGGGCTGCTTTTTGCGCTGGCATGAGGAAACTTTTTGGGTGATAGAAATCTTAATTGCAGAGGTAATTATGTGAGTGTGTACCTATGTACCAATTTAAGAAGTTATACAGCTGAGATCTCTGTTTTTTATCAGATATAATTATGCCATAGTTAAAATTTTTTAATTAAGAAAAAGGTATGTGCTTTTAAAATTTTGATAGACATTTACAAAATTGTCTTTTACTGAGGTTGTAACAATTTATATTCTCACCAGCAAAGTATACATGTGTGTATTTTCCTACACCCCTTGAAAATGGAATGTTACCATACTTTGAAAATTTTTGCCAAGGTGGTAAGTGGGAAGCTTTATCAGAGTAACTTCATTTAACATTTGATCAAAAATGAGGTTGAAACATCTTTATATGTCTAAAATCTATTTACATTTCCTCTTTGTGTGAATTGTCTATCCGTATCCTTTACCTTTTTTTTCAGTTGATTCCTTTCTTATTGATTTTAAAAGTTCTTTATGTATTAGGGAAATTAGTCCCTTTTTTAGGATATAAGTTGCAAATATACCTTCCAAGTGGTGCTTTTTGCACTGGGGATTTCCTCTTTTAAATTTCAAGAAGTCCAATTTACCAGCCTTTTGTGTCTTCTATATCTTGGGCTATGGTTAGAGCCTTTTCCTTCTCTGAGGTTATAAAGGAGTCTTCCTACCAGGCATTCCAATACTTAGACAATTTCATTTTTATATTTAAATTTTTGCTTGATTTAAAATTTATCTTGGTGTAAAGTAGGAGATATAGATCCAACTGAATTTTTTTCCAGGTGGTTATCTAGTTGTCTTAATACTGCTTAATGAAAAATCGATCTTTCCTCTGCTGATTTGAAATGAAGTTTTTACTCCAGTCTACCTTTCTGAATATATTGGGGGTTTTCTTATGGGCTGTCCCTTCTTTTCTACAGATCTGTCTCTCTGTTCATGTACCAGTATCATAATGCTGTGTTACTAAGGCTTTATAATATGTTTTAATATCAATAAAGCTAGTCATCAATCATGGTCTTTTCTCAAATGTTAGCTGACCCTCATTGCTTGTTTATTTTCGTATTTAATTTTAGAATCTGCTCATATAGATACAAAAACCCTCTGCTATTTTATCAGGATTATATTCAATTCGTAGAATAAATTAAAGAGTGTAGACAGCCTTATAATGTTTAGTTTAACTATCTATGAACATAGTTCACTTGTTCCAGTCTTTTGTGGGCTTTTGTAGTGTGTTAAAATTTTTCCTACATCTTATACTTGTTACATGTATTTAGTTTTTTTCCCTGCTATGGTATGTAGGGCCTTGTTTCCATCATATCTGCTAATTGGTGATTGAATATTTCAAAGCCACTGGTTTCTCTATGTTAATTTTTTTATCCCCCCATGTTCCTAAATACACTGTTTACAATAGTTTTTCAGTGGTTCTCTTGGGTTTTCTGGAAGTACTATCATATCATTTGTGAGTAGTGATAATTTTACCTCTTTATAATTTTTATACCTCTAGTATCTTTTTCTTTTCTAATTTCATTGGCTAGTACCTCCAGGAAAGTGTTAAATATTGGTGGTGTCTTATCCTGAGATAATGGTGGTGATATGTCAGATGTTTATCCGGTAAATACTTTGGGTTGGAAAAGATAGGTTTTTTCTGCCAACATTTTATTATGAAACTTTTCAAACATACGTCAGAATTTAAATAGTTTTGCAGTGAACACCACCTAGATTCTACTATTAACAACTTACTCTACTTGCCAAAACTAGGTGCCCCAGTTTGAGGCAGAGAAGAGACTTCAGACAGAGAATCCCTTGGTGACATTCTGTGCAGCTGGCACAAGGCCTGGCATATGCTAAGCCATCAGATGATCTCAGACATTCTGAGAGTGAAGGAGGGGGAGCTGAGGTTTTAGGACATGAACTGGGTGTGGTGATACTCATGTGAAAGCAAAGGTGACAGCCTCCCCCGCCGCTAGTGTTCGATCTTCTATAGCACCCAGGGAGAGGCTGGTAGCATTTCTAAGAGACAGTCTCTTTCCTGACAGCTGGTGGGAATTTCCTTTCTTCCTTTCTTTCTCCCTCTCCTGCTCCTGTCCAGTTGAGCTCTCCAGGCTGAGCCCCAGACAAAGAAAGGGAAATGGCCTAAGAAGGTGCTTCCCTTCTCCCTGAAGGAGCTCTTCCTGGATAGCTGGAGTGGGCATCAAAGTGAGGCGTGTGGGGCTGGGGGTTGGGGGTAGGGAGTGGGTAAGGAAGGGGCCAAAGGAGCTTATGTCTCTCTCAACTCCATAGTGGGTAGGAGGCTTCTGCATTGCCTTTTTAAATTTATACCATTGGGATCACCTCCTTGAGACATTATATGTTAAGTAATACACAGCTTTATGGTTGAAAGACTTGCGTCCAAATCTTGGTGCCAGAAACTACTCTGTGACTTTGGGCAGGTTAAGAGTCTCAGCTCCTCCTGGGGCTCATGAGAGGATCCACAGTCACAATGGAAGTGCCAGTCTGCATGACAAAAGTGCCAGTCTGCAGGTCCTTCTCTCCAGCCTCACCCCTTCTGAATCTCCTCTCACTCTCTTGGAGCCCTGAATTCTCCCAAGGCTTCTGCTCCCTTTCTGGATTAAGTCCTCACCTGCCTGGCTCCACTGAATCTCCCACTCCTCCTTTGCGATTCACCACATCCTCCATCCCAGCCCTGAGCCATCCTGGCCTTTCCCACCTCCGTGCCCTTCCCTGACTCTTCACATGGCTGATGCCTGCCTGTCCTGCCCACTGAACTCCAGGGTACCACCTTGGAGAAACCTCCCGGAGTTGTGATGCTTCTCCCTCTGATCTACCAGCTGGTTATGCTCACCCCCATCCCTGCCACTCCCAGGGTCTCTGTCTGTTTCACACCTGTTCCTGCTACTACCTGCTCGGCTCCTTAAGCCTGGGGACAGTTCCCACTCATCCTTCTATTCCCAGCAGCCAGGGTTCCACCAGGATACTAGACTGAGATCTTTTTGGATGAGGAAATCTTTTGAGGCTCAGGGTGGTGCCATGTCTTGGCCAAAGTTCCAAGCCTGCCTGACTACAGATCTTTGAAATTAAACTTCTGGACCGGAGATGTAATGGGTGAGCCCCCATGGGCAAGGCAAAGGTTTCCAGCAGATCCCAGTCAGGCCTCCCACATGGAGACTCAGCCTGCGTGAGTGTCTGGGAGCAGAAATAGGTGAACCAACTTTGCACCAGGCTTCTCTGCTCACCCACATGCTCCTTCTCAGCCTCAGGTTGCCTCATCTGTGAGATGGGAGAGTGCACTGAAGCCTGGGGTAATGTGGCATTGCCTCACACTGCAAAAGTGCAGAAAGAGCCTGTTCTGTTCTTCTGCGGAGGCAGTCACTGGAAAGGAAAAGAGACTTCAGACCAGTTAGGTCTGTCTCTTTAAGAAGAACATGTGCCCATGAAGTCACAGGCCTTGGGGCTTAGAATCCTGACTGAGCCACTTCCCGGCTGAGTTATAGACCCTAAAACCTTGGTTTTCTTATTTATAAACTGGAACTAACAAATCCTACCTGGTAGGGTTATTATGAGAACAGTAATCACTCACACGCCTATTGAGCACATGGAGTGGGCCAGGGACTGTTCCTTGTCTTACTGAATGCTCACAGCAATCCTGTGAAACAGGGCCTGCTGCATTTTACAGATGAAGAAACTGAGGCACAAGAGAGTTAGGTAACTTATTTAAAGTCACTCAGCTGGATAATGATAGAACCAGAAGAAAGATGATGATGTAGATCAAGAGGTTAGCAGTACCTGGTACATAGCAAGTCTCAGTCAGCAAGACGGCCTGGGTTGTGTCTGCCTGCCCCCTAAATGCCCAGATTTGGCAATCTGCAGGCATGGCTTGGGACGGGAGGGAGTGCAGCAAGGGAAGCTATAGAAGGTCAGAGAACTGTCTGGATCGTGAATACATTGCAGATAGAGTGTACTGACAGGGTCCCTGTTCTCAGGAGCTATGTGGGCCAGTCACAAACAATATAAGGACACACACTGGGGACAATCCAGTCTTAGGATAGTTTCAGACAGGGCTACGTGCTGTGAAAATAACAACAACGTCTTAGCAATGCAATAGAGACTTGGGAGGTATGTATAGGATAAGATGGTCAAGAATGATCTCTTTGAAAACTTGGATGGGAAGGAGCCAGTCATATAAAGACCACAGCAAAAGGGACTCCCCGTGGTTAAGACTCCACGCTTCCACTTCAGGGGTCATGGGATCCATCCCTGATCGGGGAACTAAGATCCCACGTGCTGCAGGATGCAACCAAAAAGTAAAACTAACTAAATAAATAAACTTTTTAAAGATCACAGGGGAAAATGTCTCAGCTGAGGGAATAGTACATGCTAAGGCCCAACACAGAAAAGAAGGCTGACGCAAGCATCGTGGGTGAGCAGGAGAGCGGTGGAGAGATAGGCAGGACTACATTACCTAGAACTCTGGAGACCTCCTGACAGTTAGGATTTTCACCTAAGTGCGATGGGAAGCCACTGGAGGATTTCAAGCTCAAGGTTGCCTCTTACTCGAGCTGGCAAAGAAATACACATAATAATAGATTCCTTAGGAAGCCTGGAGACAGGACTTGACCTTGAGAAGTGAAGCATCTTGTTTACTCCTGGACAGTAGCTTATTTGCATCTGAGTGTCTGAAATCTATACAGGTACCTTTGCTAACCTACAGATGGGTGAAATCCATAATGGGAACCATGACAGGGCATCTCTCTGGCAAAGTGGGTATTGCTGTGAGGCCTGTGGTAGATTTTTCTGGCCCAGGGGGTGGAGCATGTACTCTAAAAGCAATTGCAGTTCTTTGCATAAGCACAGGAGTGGGCCGGGGCCAGGAGAGCTAACAAGAGGAACCCGTTCCTGTGACTGGCCCTGACTTTTTGGTGTATCACTGAGAACAATGAGCAAAACTACCTCTGAGCTAGCTATGAGTCTGTGCCCCTGGGCCAGGAATAAATCTGAACTTACTGGAAAGATCATCTCAAGGGTGGTTCTTTGGGTTCTACAAAAAAATCCTGCTAATAATAAGATAATTTATGGACTTCCCTGGTGGTGCAGTGGTTGAGAATCCACCTGCCAGTGCAGGGGACGCAGGTTCAGTCCCTGCTCCAGGAAGATTCCTCAGGCCTCGGGACAGCTGGGCCTGTGTGCCGCAACTGCTGAGCCCACGAGACACAGCGAGAGAAAGCCCATGCGCAACAGCAAAGGTCAAGCACAGCCAAGTGAATAAATAATTTTAAAAATCATTTATAGATAACCAGCTAGATATGGGACCGCGTAGGGACCAAGAGGCAAAGTAGAGGTATTTAGTATCATGCGTTGCAGTGCATGGATCAAAAGTGATAAGGGATACTAAATGTGAAGAACTAATACAAAGAGTGCTTACTAAGAAAAAGGGAAGCATCCCATGAGAAAAAATTTGTGTACCTCATACAATGAGGTCATTCACAAGGAAAGAAATGCAAATGTCCCATAAGCAAATGGAGACATAATCAATCCTACCAGACATCAAAGACTTGCAAATGAAAACAATGAGATCTTATTTTTTTAATCTAAAAATAAGCAAGTTAAAGATATTACAACATCCTGCGCTATTAGAGATATGAGGAAAACAGTCATCCTCTTGAGGTGCTGATAGGAATATAAATTAGGACAGCCTTTTTGAAGGACATTTAAAAATCCATAACAAAAGCATTTTTTAGTGCAGTCTTGTTAACCCAGCAATTACACGTACTGGAATTTTCCTTCTAAAAAAATATTACAAATGTGTACAAAGATTCTGCTCTGTTGACCATGGCCTTTTTAAAGTGATGGAAATGATAAACCTCTTATGAATCCAAAAGTAGGGGATTGTGTTATATTCTGTGATATACCTTACTATGAAATACCATACAGCCATTAAAAATGGTCATGTCAAAGAATATTTAATGGCACAGGGAAACAAAACTCTCCAGCTGAGTATAAAATGAAGCTAATATTCACCAGGGTAGAATAGTAGTTATCTCTCCTCTCTATTTCCCATCTTTCCTTTTTTTTTAATTACTGCCTTTTTTTTTTAAGTGAGGAGGGGGCCTCTGAAATATCAGGGGTTTGGACCTCAAACTGGAGACCCAAGAAAGTTCCTGCATCAGATTCTCTCCTCCCTGGCAGAGGACAAACATGGAGGTGAAAGTCTCGCCTCCATGGCTTATTTGTTCTGTGCTTCATTTTCTCATGTCAAAGTCTGATGCTAATGCCTGTGATGCTTCCCTCACAACAAATGGAAAGTGTCCATATGAGTTTCTACTGCTGCATAACAAACGACCCGCAAACTCGGCCGGGTAGTTCTGGCTCGGAATCTCTCATGAGGTTAAGCAGTGCCTGGGACTGCAGTCCTCTGAAGGCTCAGTTGGGGAAACTCATTTCCAAGCTCACTCTCGCATGCCTGTTGGTAGGAGGTCTTGCTTCCTCACCACCTAGGCCTCTCCACAAGCTAAGTGTCCCCACTCATGGCAGCTGGCCTCCTCTGAAGGGTGATCCAAGGGAAGAAGAGAGCCCAAGGCAGAAGCCACAGCTTCTGTAGCCTACACTGAATTTTTTAGCATCACACACTGACCCCAGTACAGTGTGGGAGGGTACAGTGTGTACACCAGGATGTGGAGATTGCAGGGGGCCACCTGGAGGCTGCCTCCCACCACGTCCCAAGATTAAAGTACTTCATAGGAACACTGTGTCCCAGGGGGCTGTGGGCGGCTGTGCATCAACTCACAAAGTTCTGATTATGCCTGACTTTTGGGGGAGCCCTTGAGAGCCTGATGGGAGGCCCACAGGGATAATGAACAGGAACAAAAGGCCCTTATTTCACTTGCTCATTGAGTGCACATTAGGGAATACTTATACCAAAAATAATAGTGATTATTCCTGAGGATAGTAGAACAACTTGGGAATCTGGAGTTGGTGTGTGTGTGTGTGTGTGTGTGTACTTCCGGGGTGTTTTCAAGTTGTCTCCTTTGAGTATGGATAACTTTTGATATTAAAGCAAAAATGTCTAAGGACAGTGAGTTCGTCTGATTCTCAAAGGAAACCACAAATGGTGCAGTGACTGAGCTTTGGAAATGAGAAGAGGCTCTCTGAGAACCAAGCAGAATCCTGATCCAGGATGAGAGGCCCAAGGGGAGGCGGAAAGGGAAAGAAAACATCGAGGTGCTTCCAGGTTATGAGGTGGGGACCTGCCGCCCGTGAGCCTGTCCTTCCCCTCCCCACCCAGTGGCCAGGGGATGCCAGGCAGGATGGGGAGACCCGGGGTACGAGCTCCATGACTCATGAGCAGCCCCCTGCGTGGCAGCTGGATCAGCTGCCCTTAGTGAAGGTGTCAGGTGTGGCCGGGGCTGAAGAGGGGCTCAGGTGGAAGTGGGTGAGTGTGTAGTGGCCAGGACAACCCAGATCCTGTGGAAAGGGTCTAAGAACAGGCTGCAGCTTGAAGGTGATAACACAGTGCCTGGAAGGCAGCGTGAATACCAGAAATTTCCCCCAAGAGGGTGTGCAGAGCATCCCCTCTTCTGCCCTTCAGTGGTCACTGTGAAAGGAGTGTCATTTGAAATATCAGAGTTGGGAGGAGCCTTAGATTTATCAGGATAGTTCCCTTTGTCTCATAGATAAGAAATAAACACCCAGAGAAGGAAAGTGTCTTGCTAAAAGTTACACAGCACTGCAGGTGGCCAGCTCCAACTCTCAAGACCTGGCAGATAAAAAAAAGTGTGGTTGACTTTTTCTGTGTGGCCCAGAAGCTACGTGCTCATTGTGAGAGTTTCAAGAAGGCAGATTTTCATCTCAATATAAAGAAGAAGTTTCTAGTGAATATAGCACAGTGGTAAGCTAGAGTTGCCTGGAAGCATTTAAGCGAAGGCAAGAGTGTGTCTCAGGAACCAGAGCCTTAGGAAGAGCTGGTGGGATAAATGTCCTCCTCTACCGTTCCGACTTTGCCTGCAGCAGAGAGCAGCGCAGCCGCCGCCCTCTGCTGGTGGAATGGCGGCAGCACAGCTCGCCCTGCTCGGCCACTATGCTATTCCTCTGGCTCCCGTAGGCTTTCCAGATAACAAGCGACCCTTTGGGGTCTAAGAGCTTCCTGATGAGAGGACTTCAGGAAGGCAGTGGGGGGATAGCCCCTGTACATATGTGCCAGAAAGGCGAGACGGGTCAGCAGAATGCCCCGCCAGCGTCTGATGTAGAGTGAAGCCAGTAAACTGCACTCAGGTAACTGATGTGTGCCCTGTGTCTTCTTGGGGTGATCTTACTGCCCCTTTTTGGGAGTGGCGCCTCCAGAACTGACAGGGCTGGGACTGGAGACTGAGTGTCTGGAAGCCTGGGCGTGGCCCTGGGCATAGCATCATTTACTATTTCCTGCATGGCCTTGAACAAATGCCTCTTCTCTCTGGGCCTATACTGCTGGTAGATGGAGGGGCAGGGCCCCTGACTGCCAGAGACAGGCTCGTGGATAGGGGCTCCCCTGTAGGACACAGATAGTTCTGAGGTTAAGAGTTCACAGTGACCCTAGTCACTCTTTCTGTCTCCCCCTCTCCAACCTTTCCCCCAGTGCCCTCATGCTCTTTCCCCCTTAGTTCTGCCTCTAGGAAAGTTCCCAGAGCTCATTCAGAATGAGCTGACAATGACCAACAATATCTCCTACCACTCTGCTCTAATCAATAGTATCTATATGTTAAGAGCTGCGAAGTGTAAGGAATGAATCCCTAATGGTGGAATTTCAGAGCTGAGAGAATCAGAGTTCCTTTTATAAAAAGGTAGCAAAATCCTGTGGTCAAGAAAGAAGGAGGAGGTCTTTCCCCCTCCCTTTGGTACTGGTCAGACCACAGGCTGGAAGTACCGTATTGTTCTCAGCTCCGTGAGCCATACTTTAATTGGGAACTAGAGCAGAAGGTAATCTGAAGAAGGCAGCCATGATGCTGAGAATACCTCTGATCCAGCATGAACTGGAGTGTTTGCTCTGGAGTTCCCCTTCCAGGGTCTGCCTTTTGCTTTGCTGTCCGTCCTCGGTGAGGATTTCTCAGTAACTGAAGGGAAACGAGCTTGTGCCAATTCCCCATCCTCGATGAGTTCCCCCTTCCCCTGGGCCTACAGAGCTGTCCCTTCCGCTAACTCATCTTCCCAGGGAAAGCATAAGCTTCTGAGGCTGGAACGGCATCTTCTAGATGCAGGCAGGGTGTCGTGATGTCTGGAAAGACCCAGGGACTTGGGGGGAGGGTGTATAATCCTAGGTGGTGGTTTCAGCTCTGCTACTTCTTTGGTGAAAAAAAAGTTTCACTTTTTTGAGCAAGTCAGTTAACCTTTCTGAGCCTTTGTTCTCTCATTTCTAAAATTAAGAAAATAATGCCTCCTCCAGGGGAGTGGTGAGACTCAAGTAAGATGTTAGTAAACATGTTTGTAAACCGTAAAACCAAGGTTATTAATAGCGTAATACACACATACAGATACATAGCACTTGTGATAGCTTTCCCTGTGTGACCTTAGGCAAGTCATCTGTAAAATGGAGATTATAGCAAGTTAATACATATTTAAGGTCCTTAGATATGTATTCCCTGGTAGTTCAGAGGTTAAAGCATCTGCCTGCAATGCGGGAGACCTGGGTTCGATCCCTGGGTTGGGAAGATCCCCTGGAGAAGGAAATGGCAACCCATTCCAGTACTCTTGCCTGGAGAATCCCATGGACGGAGGAGCCTGGTGGGCTACAGTCCACGGGGTCACAAAGAGTCAGACACGACTGAGCAACTTCACTTGAAGGTCCTTAGAAAGCACAAATACATAGTAGGTGTTCTATAAGTGTAAGCCATTATTATATTTCCTGGGGAGAATTCACTTACTCATCCAGTTTTTGCTGAGCCCCTCCTATGTGCCAGGCACTGTTGGAAGCAGTGGGGACCCAGCAGAGAATAAAACAGACAGAATTCTGGCCTTTGTGGAATGTAGAACACTAGTAGGGGAGACAGAGAAGTAAATCGTAGCGTATGTAACTAATGCTAGGAAGAGAAATAAATTAAGGAAAATGACTGAGGTGTGGGAGGAAGGAGGGGGTTATAACTTTAAATAGGGTGATCAGGGAATCTGATTGGCTCAACACTTGAATTAGATGTTCATCTTGATCCAATCAGCTGAATGTACATGTGTATTGGGAAGGTGGGGGAGGGGAAGGAGGGACTGATGAGAGAATCTGATTGGCTAAACTTGAATTATCAATAGATGTTCATTCTGATCCAGTCAGCTTTGTGTGTGTGAGTGTGAGTGTGAGTTAGGAATTAACATAGCTTTGAGCCTCAACATCTGTGGGTAAAAGTCTTGGTAAGGGAGTCATTGTGAGCTGGGTGGACACTCCAAGGGAAGACCCTGAATTCAAGTGGAACCTCTTTCTCCTCCTCCTGGCCCAGCTTGGCCTCTAACTAGCTATAGGTCATTGTCTTCAGCTGTCGGGACTGCGGGGTCAGAGGGTGCACACACAAGCACCACTCACCTAGCCCCAGGCTTTCATGACTGCATCCCCGAGTGCTCCCATCCTCTTGGGCCTGCCTCCTGCCTCCATGGCTGGAGGACAAGGTCTCCTCCACCATCACGTCAAGAACAGACCCCGGTCCTCTGACTCCACTGGCCACAGGGTCTTTGCAACTAGACCTGAGGCTGGGCCGGACCAGGGGCTTCCTTCCCCTCCCAAGCAGAGATCAGTTCCGTGAAAACCCTTGCCTCCTGGGGCCCAGTGAGGACCAAAGGCTTGCCCAGGGAGACTGGGCTTGGCCTTCGGAAACTGACAAGAGCGTGCACTTTGCACTCCGAGTGCCACTTTCCCTTCCTGAGGCCGGTCATGCACTCGACACCCCCCGGGAGATGCTCAGCACCCATGCCGCTGCTCGTGGGTTAACCCTTTGCCACCCAGTCTGGGCAGACCATCAAGCCAGGCATGGCCGAGGGCTCCACAGTGCAGAGTATGGGTTCTGAAGGATCAGGAAGCCCAAATTTCTACACTGATGGAAGCCCTCTCTGCCCTCCCCCACACAGAGCCCCCAGAACGTGGCCATGGGGCCACTGGACAACCTGAGTGTGCCAGGGATTGGCAGGTGGGGCAGCCAGGGCCAGGCTCAGAGGAGCAGCCCACACCGCCTCCCATGCGGAGCCTCCAGACACACAAGCACCACTCACCTAGCCCCAGGCTCTCATGACTGCATCCCCGAGTGCTCAGCCCAGGCCAGGCCTCCTGTCTCATTTACCTTTTGAGAATTAGAGTAGCCCCAAGTCAATGGAAAGATAATGGATCTGGCTAGAAGCCAGATGGCAGGCATAAACAGGGGGTGTGTTCCCCTCCCTGCCCCTCTGACAGCCCAACTCAGCTTGACAAGAGGAGCTGAAGAGCAAAGCCCTGCCCTGGCCCTCCAGGTGGGTGAGAGAGGGTGTGCACCTTCCTGGAAACGTCACCTGCTTCTCACTGTTGCGTTCATTCAATAAATATTTATCAGTAGAGTCTACTGTGTGCCTGGCACTGTGCTAGGTGTTGTGGTTACAGCAGTGAGAAAAACACATTGTCATGGAGCTGACGTTCAGAGAAGGGATTCCATCTCTAGGTGGCCAGTGGCAAGCCCAGGGAGGGTCCTTGTCTGTGTCTGATGAGCGTATGGGTGGAGGTTCAGCTTGTCACCATAGACAGAGCTGGAAGGACCCTGAGGTTTCAGTTCTGTTCACCAGTCACTTCTGGGCATGTGTGCTGGGTGGGGCTGTGCTAGGCCTGGGCTCTGAGGATGGGTTAGACACACACCCAGCCCTGGATGGTAGGGGGATGGAGCCATGAGATAGAGCACAGGGCAGCGGAGGGAGTGTCCGGGGTGGGGTTGCTGTGCAGAGCACAGGGATAGAAGGAGAGTGCAAACCCTCATTTCGGAGATGATAATAACTGATATCGATTGAGTGCTTACTTAGTGCCAGGCACTGTGCTGCGTGAGAATGCATTTATTGTCATGAGGAAACTGAGGCCCAGGAGGAATGAACTTGCTCAGTCACCATCAGTGAGAGCAGAGTCGAAACTGGACCCCAGAGCGTGAGAGCTTAAAGTTCTGCAGAAGGCTCCTTCTCCCACGAGCCCAGCCCCAACCCCTGAGGATCACCAGCCTGCACAGATTCAGCCAGGAGAAGGCTTGGAGAGGGAGGGCATCTCCAAGGCCATTGAGGTCCCAGGGCCATTGCCTTGGAGGTGGTGCATCCCTTTCTCTGGTCTCTTAGATGTCCCTGATGGAGCAAGGCTGAGGGTCTGAGCCAGAGATCCGCTGCTCTGCCCATGCATTTCACAGCTTCCAGGGGCCAGTGGCAGCCCAGGGCTGAGCCTTGGTGGTGTCTAAGCATGGGAGATGGTAGGCATTGGGCCTCCCTCTGCACAGTCGGCAGGCTTTTGGTGGATGGTGGGTTCACTCAGCGGATAAGGCAGAGGAGTGGTCCAGCCTGGGGGAGGTGGATGCCACTCCCACTGCTGTCAGAAGCAGCACTGGTGCAACTGGCAGCATGAGGCTGGGGAGTCATTCCATCTCGAATACGGACCTGAGCTTGTGTTTGTATCTTAGGTTTCACTTTTGTCCCACACTCTGTTGAGAAACCTCCATGATTATCTCATTTAAGATGACGGTGCTGATAATCTCTCTGGAGAGGCAACCAACAACCATGAAACAGAGCAAACACAAGGCAGTACACAGTGAAGGGGCAGGGCAGCATCATGGCTAAGCCCAGAGCACCACAGAAGGCTCCACACCATGTGAATTGGATTCCCTTGAGTTGTGCAGTGCACAACCCATGCAACTGTACAGGGGACCCGATGAGGCCCAAAGTTTATGGCATCATTAATTCATTCAGTGAAAATTTACTGAGAGCCTACCATCAGTCAGGCACAATTCCAGACACTGGATTTACAGCAGAGAACTAGACCAAGCACTGCCGCTCAGGTAGATTACATTCTAACTCAGAAGTCACGCAGACTGAGGCTTGAGTCCTGGCCTTACACTGTGTTAATTAATTTCACTGAGCTTCAGCTTCCTCCTCTGTAAAATGGACACAATGATATGTACTTTATACAGTTATCTTGGTAAATAATTGAAATAACATTTGGTTTCAAGCCTGACATGTCGAAGGCCCTCAGTGATCACCAGTATTATTACAAGTGGTGAGTTATGGGGAGAGCTGTGAAAGCTAAGGGGAAGGATGGCTAAGGCTAGCATAGGTCCAGAGGCCCAGCCTGGGAAGGACATGTGTTATGAGGAAGGTGGGGAGGGGGAGTGAGGCTGTCATGGGCCAGTGAGGAGCACCCTGTTTGGGGACCGTATTTTCCCAACTCAAGGGTTAGGACACATATGACCTGGCAAAGAAGTTCTGTGTTTCTTCTAGATGTGAGAAGCAATCTGAGAAAAAAAAAAAAAATGTGGTCATCAAAATACTGGGATGTAGGGAGACTGCAGTATTTTATAAAGACCTGAGATACAATATTTAAAATTGAGAAGTATGACCCCCAGTAGCATTGAAGAAACTGGTTGGTAAGTTGGTGGAGGGTGTGGAACAGGGTGTGTGAGTCCCTCGAGGGCCAAGCAGATGAGCTGGATCTAATCAAGGTAGGGACAAGGGCGCTGACTCAGTCTGGATCCCTAGCTGGCCATAAAAGTCGCCTTTGATCTTCCTGAGCAAAAGGGGGTTGGGGGCCTTCATAGATCCAAGGGGCTGGGTGCTGGCAAATGGAACTGGAACACAAGTGAGCACCAAGTTAAATCAGAGCTTGGCCACCCTGGGCAGAAGGTCTGATTGGCCAAGCCCAGCTACATGTCCCTGCTTGGCCAGCGGGGGACCCCAGGTCGGAGGAGCCCCGTTTCAGCTCTCGCAATGGGAGCTGAGGCACTGCGTCTCATCAGTGCAGCCCACAGCAGGAGAGTCCCCCAGATCAAGAGGGAAGCTTGGATGCCAAACTGCCAAATTCATACAAATGGTTACAACTGTGGAAAGTTCTGGAGGAGCTGCACAGTGCAAATCATTATATTAATAGAATGCCGATGTCACAGTGGGGTTTGGGAAAAGGCGGGCACAAAGGAGAGCAGCTGGGAGAGTATGGAGTGCCTGGAGGTGGGAGGCAGGGTGGGCCTGGAGAGGAAGGGGCGGATGTGAAGGTATTTGTGAGGATTAACTTACCCGAGGCCTCTGGGAATCTCCTGTGAATGCGGAGAGGTACCCAGGGGTCTCAGAGGCTTAGCAGACAGCTGTCAGAGCTCTAGGGGGTCACGTGGCCCCAGGCAGACATTCAGACTTCATCTCATCCATGTCCAGCTCAGATCTCCAAGGATGGCAGGACTCAGGAGGGACACAGGAAGCAATTAACAATATCTGCCAGATCCCTGACTCCAGGCTGCTGCCCCTTCCACTGGAACAGAGCTGTAGCAATGCTCGCCAAACCCCGGGTGGATGGGCCCAAAATAATGGCCCCTAATGAGTTTCCTCTCACTCTGCAGGAGAAATAGGTGTGTGGGGAGGTTGCAGGAAGAGCTTCAGGCAGGGGGTCCACCTTTCTGTCCTTTCTCCCTGGGCCAGACGGCAAATGGAAAGAGGGATTTTTGTCCTCTTGGCTCTGTGACAGGGAGGAAGGACAGGGCTGGTGTGGACAGCCTTGAGATGATGCAAGCACTCTCCTTTTCTCTTGCTTTTCTGACACCACCAGAGATTTGCTTTTCTGCCCATTGTAAAAGAAACAAAACTAAGGTTTCCCCCCCAATTTGCATAGATGCTGTTCTGTATTTTTTGCCAATTCTTTTACATTTCCAGTAGGCACAGATTTTGGCTCACTCCCCTTCTTCCCCACAGTGGGACACTGGGGCATGAAGGCAGGACTAGGCTGTGAGGGACTCTCCTCTCGGTGGTCCCCAGCCCCATTATACTTAAGGCCCACGGGGTGAAGCCCACACCCCTTCATGAGGCCAGCGAGTTCCTGAACCGTCTGAACTAGCCCTTCTCTGGTCTTTCTCTCCACTTATCTGGCAGGGACTGGTCCTTCTGTGTCGTAAGCATCCCCCACACTGTCCTTGGCTGTGTGCTATCAATCTTTCGGGCCTTCCACACTTCCTCTGGGAAGCCTTTCTGGATTTCAGAGCCTCAACTACTTGCCCCCCTCCTGCACTCCCACGGCCCCGGCATTTCCCCCACCGAAGCACAGCCCACCCTGCACCTTGTCCAGCTCTTTGTCTGTATCCCCAGGAGACTGTGAACAGCCAGGGCCAGAAATCCACACCCCCACGACCCCTCCTCAAAAACTCCACTCTGTGTAGACTCTTCAGGCACAGTAAGTTTGGAGTTTTCTTATTTTCTTTATGTTTTAGCGTGGGGTTTTATCTTAATAAAAAGGGGCCAGTAATCAGGAAACTACAGGGACTAGTGTGAACACTGAGGTCCCAGGCATCCCTCTCCCCAACACACACACACTCACACTCACTTACACACCCATTGTTACTCAGTTTTTTCCCATTTCAGCCTCAAGGAGTCTCTTATCTCTTCCCCTGGGGTCTGCCGCATGACACAGCCCAGGACTGAGGACAAAGGTGGCCTTAATACCTCTTCCTGCTGGAGCCTGGGAAAACCGGGTTCATCTCCAAGTACTCAAATACGTACCAGGAGAAAGAGAATTCCTTACAGCTCTTCCCCAAACAAACCCTCTACCCACCCTCCCCAGGGAACCCACTCCCACCATTTTCCCCCAGAACATAAGCACGCATGCACACTAGGGATTTTAACTGGAAAAACCAGCAAATCCTTTCCAGCTTGAGAAACACAAAGATAAAAGACCGAGGGGAAATTTCAAAACAGGAAGTCATGAAGTTGGGAGGCTTCCTGAGGTCTCTCCATGAACTTTTGTCTGACAGGGTGACGGCCTTCAGAGCATCACAGCCTTTGTTACACACTCTGCCCTTTGACTGTGAATCTACCCCAAAGCTCAGCCCCAGACCTAGAATTTCTCAAGGTCAGAACAGCAGGATCCAGTATTATCTCCCAGCATGGGAAAGGTTGAGAGATACGTCTGCTCCCTGGACGGTGTTTTCTGGGTGCTGAGGATGGGGAAGGGCGTCTGGGCTGAGGGAACAGCGTGAGCAAAGGCTCAGAGGTGGGAAGCGGGCTGATAGTCACCCGCCCAGCTCAAGTGCTTGTTATGAGCAGGGCACTAAAGGAGGCTCTGAAGGTGGGGGCCAAGGTCACCGGCCTCGGGGTGCTCACAGCCTGGAGGCAGGGCTGAGCCAGGAACCAAAGGTTATTGGGTGGCAGGAGCGTTGGAGTTCGGGGGTGTGGAGAGTCACCCGTGTGGCATGAGCAGTAGGGTTGGCGATTGTATCAAGGCAGGGTCAGGCTGGGACCACAGCAGTTCTGATGTCTCATAAGGAATTTGGCTTTAAAAGTCAAGATAGTAGGGAGAGTAGGGAGCCATTGAAAATTTCAGAGTGGGAGACTTACTGCAGCAGAGCTGTACTCTGGAAAAATTAGGCAACGGTATGTAAGCTGGATCAGAGAGAACTGCAGAGGGCAGACACTAGAGACAAGGGGCAAATCGATGGACCCACTTCAGAAATCCGAGGACAGTCCTGTGAGCTCTAGCACGAACAAAGCCCTTCCCCCAAAATAGTCCCAGAGGACTGCCCAGGGGTCCAGACACCCAGGAGAGACCACCTCTGGGCTAAATGGCCTTCTCTAAAAAGTTGCTGCGAACATGCACATCGATGGCCTACAGGGAGAAATGGACTGACCCATTAGCCTCCAGTGTTCTCCTTAGCAGGCTCTTGTTTATTATACATATTATTTCAGATTAACGGGCTGAAGAGTGCAGGGCCCTGATGTGTGGGACATGAGCCCAGGAAGTTCTGATTGCGATGGAGGGAAGGAAGGCGTGCAGTCGGAGGCCTGGGAAGAAGTGGTGTGGAGAGTAGTTTATATGGGGGGAATGGGCATGTGTAAATGTGTGAGCGTGCGTGCCTGTGTGTGCTCGTGTGTTGGGGACAGCCACTGGCAGATTGGGCACCCCCTGGGGTGCTGGTACCCACACTTTGGACCAGCAGTCCCCAACCTTTTGGGGACCAGGGACCCGTTTCGTGAAAGACAGTTTTTCCACAGACCAGGGCAGAGGAGAATGGTTTGGGGGTGGTGCAAGCACATTACTTATTGTGCACTTAGTTTCTATTATTATAACATGAGCGCCACCTCAGATCATCAGGCTTTAGACACTGGACATTGGGGACCCCTGCTCTGGACCAAGGACACACAATGCTTAGGCCCTGCTGAGAAGGCCATGGTGGTACCCGGAGCTCTGAGGCTGCACAGTCTTGTTCTGGTATCACTGCCACGTGGAGATGACCAGGAGCAAGTTCCCTTGGGTCACCCCTTCCCTGGGCATTAATAATTAGATAATGCAGGTGCAAGCGCTTTGTGAAGTGTCAAGGCTGAGAACTGCAGGCCGAGGCCTCCTTCACACTCAGGAGGCTTGGACACAGGGGCCTGACTCTGCCCAGAGCTTTAGAGGGAAGGACTACATTGCCTAGTTTATAATAACTCTCTCACTAATGTCCACGTCCATCCAGAGAAGGGAAGACAGCGGTAGGCAGCCTACTCGGATAGCCTGGGGCAGCACGTGGAGGAGGGAGTGGGATGACAGAGGCAGAAGGGTGGAGAGCCCAAAACATCTCTCATGCAGAAGCTTGGGGTTCCACTGTGAGCTCACCCATCTCCTGGGTCAGAGTTATCTGTTGCCCTGGGGCTTCTTTTAAATCGTACATCGCCTGATGTGACCAGTTTTCTTCCTATTTGCTTTATCTGGACCTGCACTAAACATGCAATGCTGTTTTTTGACTTCTCACCCCTGGCATCCACACCTAGCAACACCGACAGTCTCTGCTCCTGTGCCAGAAGGAATGGGCTTTGCAGGTACTTCCCTGAGGGCCCCGCAGAATATGGAGTCTTTAGGGTAGTGGCTCACACACTTCACTGCCCAAGGGAATCAGTTGGAAATCTTTAAAATACAGTGATGCCTGGCTCCCCCTTCCCAGACGCTGGGATTAAATTGATACGGGATGCCCACCTGGGCACTGGAATTTTTAAAACTTCCCATGTGATTCTAAAACAAAAGCAAAGTTTGAGAACCACTAGGGCAAGGGAGAGGAAAGACAGCGTTGGGGAAGGGAGGGTCTTCAGGAGCAAGCATAAGGGTTTTCACCACTGAGTTGCCAGTCAGTCCCTTCTGATAACCTTATGAGAAATTCTGAAGGCCTACTTCTGATTTATGACTTCCCCCCCTAATTTACGGATGTGAGAGTTGGACCGTGAAGAAGACTGAGTGCCAAAGAATTGATGCTTTTGAATTGTGGTCCCGGAGAAGACTCTTGAGAGTCTCTCGGGCCACAAGGATATCAAACCAGTCCATCCTAAAGGAAATCAACCCTGAACATTCATTGGAAGGACTGATGCTGAAGCTCCAATACTTTGGTCACCTGATGCAATGAGCTGACTCATTAGAAAAGACCCTGATGCTGGGAAGGATTGAAGGCAAGAGGAGAAGGGGGTGACAGAGGATGAGATGATGGGACGGCTGCACCGACTCAGTGAGTTTGAGCAAGCCCTGGGACGTGGTGAAGGACAGGGAAGCCTGGTGTGCTGCAGTCTATGGGGTCGCAAAGAGTTGGACAGGACTGAGCAACTGAACAACAATCACCACTTATCTATCAAGTGTCTCACCTACATCGTTTTTAAAAATTATTCGTTTATCGTTGGCTGCGCTGGGTCTTCGCGGCTGTGTGCCAGCTTTCTCTAGCTGCAGCGAGCAGGAACTGCTCTTCATTGTGATACACGGGTTTCTCATTGTGGTAGCTTCTCTTGTTGCAGAGCACGGGCTCTAGAGCACAGCTTGAGAGCATGGGCTCCGTATTTGTGGCACATGGGCGTAGTTGACCCCTGGCATGTGTGGTCTTCCTGGACCAGGGATCAAACCCATGTCGCCTGCATTGGCAGGCAGATCCTTAATCCCTGGACCACTGGGGAGGCCCTCACCTACATTCTGAAACAGGAGGGCAGTGTAGCCGAGGTGCCTCAGAGCCAGACAGCACCCAATGCAAATTGCAGCTTCTCATTGCCCAGCTGCATCACCTTCTGCAAATCATTGACCAGAGTGTGGTTTTCTCATCCATAAAATGGATTGTTATAGGGGAGTTGTAGGATTTAATAAATTTAATTTTTTAAAATTTATATTGGTTAACAATGTTGTGCTAGTTTCAGGGGTACAGCAAAGTGATTCAGTGATACGTATACATGCATCTATTCCTTTTCAAATTCTTTTCCCATTTATGTTATTACAGAATATTGAGCAGAGTCCCCTGTGCTATACAGTAGGTCCTTGCTGGAGTTATTAAAACTTTGTAACAAGACTTACATAAAATAATGTATGCAAATTGCTGAGCAGAAGACACTTTGTAAGCACTTGTCAAACGGTCTTTATCGCCATCCTCGTCTTTTTCATTGTTACCTCTAGTGATGCCATCCCCATGACTTGACGCTCATCCATGCCTTCTGTCCTGGTGTGCCAGAAGCTAGGCCCTCTGGTTGCAGGTGTACCTGGCTTCATACAGTAAAATGGGCAGCCAGGAAGAAGCAGAGAGGGATTTGCCCAGGGTCCAGGAATCTGGGAAGCCCGGAGAAGCCAAGGGGCACGTTCAAGTTCATCTGGTTGATGAGGTGGCCTGAGACCGGGCCTAGAAAGCCTGCCTCCTGCTCACTCTTTTCTTTCTGCCTCACTAAGCTGATTCCCCAGGTAAGAAAACATTTTGCTTCTGTGTACAAAATTCAGCTTTGCAACCATGGGAAATTCTAGGAAGCTGAAGCTGCAATGCAGGTTGTTTTGAAAATATCTCAGTCAGTTCACTGGGTTCAAATAAAGCCTGGACTGGGGCCCAGGGTACCCGCCGTTCCCCTGGCAATCTGCTGGGTGAGCCACACCGTCCAGCCTCTCCAAGGGAGAGCCTGGCCTGCCTGCACACATGCACCACACACACACACACACACACACACACACATGCTGAAACATATTTTCAATTAGCTATATAATTTTATTCAATTTCAAGGATCTTATTTTCCCCTAAACTATCTGTGTGGCAATAAGTGAGTAAAGAAACCTGTATGAGCAAACCATATCTATGTTCCACCAAAGCTTCTGAAACATGTAAATCTGGTCAGTAGGAGTCTGCATCTCATTTTCTTAAGACCTGCTTAACTGAAACCAGAGAAGGATAGTTTTCAATCAAATCTATGGTGATCATCTCCCACCTGCCTGGGGTACCAGAAACAAAACACTATGGTGTGTGTGTGTGTTTTAAATGACATTTATATTTTTATTAGAAATTATAAATGTTCATTGCATAAAAATGAGAAAAACTAATATCCAACTAACGAGAGATTGTCGCTATTAACCTTTTGATGCATTTTCTTACAGACTTTTTTTTTTAATAGCTAGGGATCATTTTAGGTATAAACTTGATTCTGACTGTTTCACTTACCATTAGCCCTTGAGCAATTCCCATGTCATTAAATATTTTTTGAAAATATGATTTTAAGTGATTTCATAATATTCCATTATATTGGCATCCTAAAATTCATTTCTGCAATGTACCATTGTTGAGCTTTTAGTTTTGTTCCTTCTTACAAATAACCAGGCAGTGAATGTCTTAGTATGCTTCCCTGTTCATTTCTCTGGGATGCATTCCCAAAGTGGAGTTATTGATCAAAGGCTAAGGAACTTTTAAGTCTTTGAGGGAGTTTCCTGGTGACCTAGTGGTTAGGATGCAGTGTTATCACTGCCACGGCCCAGATTCGATCCCTGGTCTGGAAACTGAGGTCCCACAAGCTTAGTGGCACGGCCAAAATATAAAAAATACATCATACAAATAAAAACAAAAATCTTTGTCCTGCGCTGTGCTTCGTCGCTTAGTCACTCAGTCGTGTCCGACTCTTTGCGACCCCATGGACTGTAGCTCACCAGGCTCCTCTGTTCATGGGGGTTCTCCAGGCAAGAATACTGGAGTGAGTTTCCATGCCCTCCTCCAGAGGATCTTCCCAAGCCAAGGGTCGAAACCAGGTCTCCCGCGTTGCCGGCAGATGCTTTAACCGCTGAGCCACCAGGGAAGCCCAAGACCCTGTCAAATAGATCTGTGGGAAATTTGCCCTGCTTGGCACTCCCCTGCACCCTGTAGAGGCCATGTCCCAGCCCCTCCCAGCTCTGTCTTTCGGCAGCTCAGGAATATTTGAGCTGCAGCCTGATCTCCAGCTCTGGGCTCCTCCTTGAGAAGACTCAGGGTGCACGACCGCTGCCATCTGACATCGAAGGTCTGTCCCGACTGGATTTGTCCTTCAAGGTGGCCAGGACAAGGCCTGCCCTAACAGCCTGAAGATCTCCCCAATGATTATAGACATCGTGTAACAGGCACCCCCTCCCCACCCTATGCAGCAAGATTTCTGTCCCCGTTCTGTTGAGGCTCAAGCTCCTTTTGAGGTTCAAATGACACGTTAGACCCCAGGACCCTGGGGAACCCTCCTGCTGGAACAATTCTGTGAGCTGACCATCTCAACAGTGATTCTAAAGTTATGAAACAGTGAGCAACTTTGACTTCACTCCTCAGAAGCTGTTTGTGCTGTGCTAAGTCGCTTTAGTTGCGTCCCACTCAACCCTATGGACTGTAGCCCACCAGGCTCCTCTGCCCGTGGGACATGCAGGCAAGAAGACTGGAGTAGGTTGCCATGTCCTCCTCCAGGGAATCTTCCTGACCCAGGGATCAAACCCCTGTCTCTTACATCTCGTGCGTTGGCAAGCGGGTTCTTTACCACTAGCGCCAGCAGGGAGAAGCTCTTTACACAACTATTTTCTCAGATATAAGCTGGGGTTGCTATGAGGATTAAATGTGATGGTGTCTGTAAATTAATATGTTTGATTATATTGCTATATTAATAATAGCTATTAGTGTTGCCATGGGCACAACTATGAGACGGCAGTGTTGGGTTGCCGTGAAGAACCAGATCTGCATTTGGTCTCTAGCCACACCTGCATCCAGAAAGTAGAACAGAAAACAGAGGCATTTGAAGGGTCTGAGGAGAGGATTGTTCACATTTGTTACAGATTCAGGAAAACAATTTCAGAACAAGCTTCCTTTAGAACACCTGATACATGCATTTTATTTGTTTGTTCTTTGTCAGGTCTCTAAGAGTAATAATTGTACAGGGGTCATGAAGTCTAATAGTACTGACGCCTATAACACTGCAAGGGCTGTGTCAGCTCATGTTTAAATTTTTGTTTAATTTTTGTGTGTTGTTAAATTTTTAGGAGTTTTCCCTGCCACTTTTTAAGCACGATTATTACAATTTATGCAACTTTCAATTAAATGAATTATGTTAAAAACAGAAGTACTAAATATTAAAAATTTGTTTCTTCCTAATTATTTTACTACTGTCTGGTGTGCTGCGGTCTCTTTTTTCCTAATAAATGCATCTTATTTATTTAATTTATTTCCTGGCTGTGCTGGGTCTTCGTTGCTACACATGGATTTTCTCTAGCTGTGGCGAGCAGGGGCTCCTTTCTAGACGTGGTGCGTGGGCTTCTCACTGCAACAGCTTCCCTTGTTGCAGAGCACGGGCTCTGCATGGACAGGCTTCAGTAGTGGCAGTACACCAGCTTTGGTAATTGCAGCACGCAGGCTCAGTAGCTGTGGCTCCTGGGCTTAGTTGCTCCTTGGCCTGTGGAATCTTCCCGGACCAGGGATCAAACCTGTGTCTTCCTCATTGGCAGGTAGGTTCTTATCCCCTGTCCCCACCAGGGAAGCCTCCTAAGTTACTGTTTTATATAGTAGGGCTCATATATATATATTTTGGCCATGCCGTGCACCTTGTAGTGCTTTTAACTCTACTTCTGGTGGTAGCACCGTGGTAGTTTGAAATAATGGGCATTTGCCACTGAAATTGGCAAATGTTCCAAACCAGGCCTTTCTTTCCTGGAAAATCAGTTGTTAAACGCTTACTAGCACACCAGGCCCTGTCCCCTCGATCTTTACCCTGCTTTGCTACACCCCTCATTTCCTACTCCTTAGCTGCTTCCAATGTTTTGAGCTGTTTCTTTTTGTACTTCTCTTTGTATTTCTTAATGACATGCTTTCTCTTCAATGTCTTGATTTTTTTTAAATCTTGGACACTGTCTATTGACTTCCTATTATGCAAGATGAGGATCTGGCTCTCTAGCAGCTCCATCTCCTGTCTTAACTCTACACACACACATTTTTCCTACCTCTGCCAGCCCAGTATATTATAACACAACTCAGGTTTAAATAAACATACAGGATTTACATTACTGAAAGTGAAAGTGAAGTCTCTCAGTCCTGTCCGACTCTTTGCGACCCCATGGGCAGTAGCCTGCACCAGGCTCCTCCGTCCATGGGATTTTTTAGGCAAGAGTACTGGAGTGGGTTGCCATTTCCTTCTCCAGGGAATCTTCCCAACCCAGGGATCAAACTCAGGTCTCCCACACTGTAGACAGACGCTTTACCATATGAGCCACCAGGGAAGTCCATGTTTAAATAAACATTCAGGATTTACATTAGTACCACAATGTAAATATTGTCCATAATCATCGTCACTATGATTGTATATGCTTTCTTACGCAATTCTTCTCCTGGTGTTAATAATTGTATTTAAAAATTTGCTTGATTTCTGTATATAACTGTGGTTTTCAAACTTTTCTTCTTATCAATGAATCTTGTCTTTCAAACAAAATTTGGGGAATTCCCTAGCAGTCCAGTGGTTTAGGATTCAGTGGTTTCACTGCCGTGGGCCAGAGTTTGATCCCTGGTTGGGGAATTAAGATCCTACAAGGTGCATGGCATGGCCGAAATATATATATATGAGCCCTACTATATAAAACAGGAAAATTCAGAGCTGCCAATTTGAAAAGAGATCCCTCCCACTGAGGATGCTGTATACAGCTGAGCAGGTTCTGCCCTGCAGAACTCTGTGGGTCACCATTTACAAGAACAACAATGTGATTCAGCCATGAAAATCAATGTTAACCATCCCTTTGGGGAAGGCATCCATTTTGAAAAGGAAAGTCCACCTGGAAGGATACGGTCTGTCAGGATGGTGCATGGGTGCGTGCTCAGTTGTGTCTGACTCTTTGCAACCTCGTGGACTAATAACCCACCAGGCTCCTCTGTCCATGAGATTTCCCAGGCAAGAATACTGGAGTGGGTTGCCATTTCCTTCTCCAGGGGCTCTTCCTGACCCAGGGATCGAACCCGCATCTCCAGCATCTTTTGCATTGGCAGGCGGGTTCTTTACTACTGCACCACCTGGGAAGCCCACCCACCCCCCACCCCCTGCAGTGTAGAAACTTGACCTCTCCCCATTCTGATACACTCCAGTGATATGGCTTCACCTGTCGCTCCAGGACATCACCCGCAGGCTGCTGACCAGAAGCTGCTGCTAGCTACTGGCTACCTATTGACTGACTGATTCAGGGCCCCTGAGATCTGCCTGGGTACTGAAAGCTGAATGCAAACAGCTTTACTCAGGGCAGCCTTCAGGATCAGATGTAAGGAGAGAAGGCTCTGGCAGAGAGCACGTGAGCTGTGGAAACAGGTGATGCAGGGCCTGTCAGCCCGTGGACATCAGAGCTGGAGGAGGGGAGTTGGCCAGCAATAAGCAGTGGGGTTCAGCTCGGCTTTGAGGGTCACCCCTGTATGGGAATCCTAGCTTTGCTTTCAGCTGGGTGACCTTGGGCAAGTTGCTTAACATTTCTGGGCATTCATTTCCTCATGCCTAATTCCCAGGGTTTTGTGAGAGTTAAAGAAGCTACTTTGTAACTCTAGTAAATCCTAGGGATCAGTCTCTACTCAGAGTCTCAATTAAAGAAACATAGTCCAACAGCCTAAAAGTAATTGAAAAGGGTATTCCAATTCATATTGTGTCCCTCATAAGATGCAAAAGGGGATCCCATTCTTAACTGAGAGCCATATTCCCCAAATCCTTTTCCTTAAATCTCTAATTTCCCCCAGGATACAGTGTCAGTGAAGTTCTCCCACGTACAATCTCCGAGGCCTTTTTCCTCTCTCTCTTTCTCTGCCTCATCCCTCACCCTCCATACCACTGCCATTGCTGTGTTATTAAAAAAAATCAGACAACCTGGAGATAGACATTCAGACAAGAAGTGGGTGGGGAAGAGGTTACGGCAGGACACACACTCTGAAATAACTCTTGCCCCATCACACTGGTGAACTATAAGGCACGTGTAGCAGGGGCTTGCCTGAAACTGGTTGATTTCCTCCTTATTCAGTTGAGGAACTTAAAGGAGGGTGAGGTTTGACCTGCCTCAGATGCCTCTGATCATCTAACCACTGTTAGCTGATGGGCAGTGACTGGGAAAACCCTTCCTGTTTCCTCCACACACCAAAAATCTCATGTTAAACAACCTGGGGATGGAGACACAGCCTCTGTCTCCAGTTTCTCCTCTCTTCCACCTTTGCAGCCAGTAGGTGTGGAACTACCCCTCACCCCGACTCCCCTTGCCCCGTCTTTTGTGGACTACATCTCCTCTGCAGGATGTCTTTCAAGTCATGTACTGAGCACCTACTGTTTGCCAGACTTGTAAGCTGCTGGAGATTCAGAGACAAGGCAGTCCTCAGTTGCTCATAAACAGACAGAAAGTGAAGTCGCTCAGTCGTGTCTGACTCTTAGCGACCCCGTGGACTGTAGCCTACCAGGCTCCTCCATCCATTGGATTCTCCAGGCAAGAGTACTGGAGTGGGTTGCCATTTAAGCAGACTGCAGGTCTTTGCGATGGTGCCTATAATAGAAGGAAGCACAGAATACAATGAGCTCACCGAGGAGGAGTGCTTAATTCTTTGAAAGAAGACTTCCTGGAGGAGGTGTCATCTAACCTGTATGATAATACCTAGTATCGGGTATGGGGCATTCACTATGATGATAATCTCCACGCTAAGTACTTTGTTAAGCACATTCGCTCATTTAATCTTCACAGCAATACTAATGAGGAACCTCTCTTATGACAGCTGCACTCTCAAGCTTTCCAGCTGATTTTATATCCACGTGTCTGAAAATAAAGTTGCTGAAGCAGTGAAAAAAAGAAAGAAAGGAAATGAGGAAACCGAGGCCTAGAGAAGTTCGTTGACTTTCCAGAGGCCTCTGAGCTCAAAAGCGGCAGAGCTGTGATTCAAACACAGGCCTGTGTGGTTCCAGAGGCGGTGCTTTCAGCCCCAGGGCACCGGGCACACACTGAACAAGCATGCACCACATCTGGGAACAGCACCGTTCACGTCCCAGGCAGATTAACATGTGCGTGTGCCCCGAGATTCAGACCTCTCCCACCAGTTCCTGGAGCGGCAGGAAAGAGCGGCCTCTTGATCCAAACCTGTCCGGGTCAGCTCCCCCTAGAGATGGGGCAGAAGTACAGACATATGGCCCACGAACTGCCAGCGCTGCTGCCCACCAGGCTTTGGTGGTTCAGGTGGATGGTTACATCTTGAGGAAGGGACACCTTTCTCTAAGTTGCACTCAGATGTCGTGTGGACCAGCATGGCCCCACCCACCCTGCTCTGGGACCCTCCCACCACCATTCAGTGTTGGGAGGATGCAGCCACAGAGCAGTCTGGCCCAGCCGGATGCAGGGATCCAGAAACATTAGTGGACCCTCTAGGACCTTCTGGCTCTTCTTTCAGGTCATCCCAGGGCCATCAAACTAATCCCCTCTCTCTTCTCTTTCCCTCTCTCTCCTTGGCAGACGGGCAGGATCGAACCCAACTACCCCAAGGTCTGCGGTCACCAGGGCAATGTGCTGGACATCAAGTGGAACCCCTTCATCGACAACATCATTGCCTCGTGCTCAGAGGACACGTCGGTGAGCAGGAGGGGTGTTCCCCAGAGAGGATGGGTGCACGGGGATGCCTCCCTGCTTCCTCCTGGAGGCCTTCCTCCCTAAATTCCCTCCTTCTCCCTTCTTTGCCCCTCTTCTGTCCTCTTGGTCATCCCTTCAGCTAGCCCTGGGACAGGGAGTGAGGAAGAGGACAGGGAGCCAGTCCATGAACTGTATGGCAGGTCTGCTGCCTTTACCGTGATTCCATTCAGAGGTGTTGACTTTGTAGGTGAGAACAGAACAAAAAGACTAAATCTGTGATTTGGCACTCTATCTGTGATGGCAAAAGGAGAAGGATCAGAAAAGGAATATGGGCAAGGAAGAAGGGAAAAGGGGGAGAAATGAGAAATGGATGCACCATGAGCAAAAGAGACCCTATTCTTGCAGGCTGGGTAGTTTCATCCTCTGTAAGCCATGGTTTTAGGGATGGACACCAGGCTGAGGTTTGTCATGACTTGTCCAAGGACCCACAGTGGTGGCCCAGAATTTGAACACCATGCATCCTACCACTTAATGAGGAGAAAGAAGAAATAGGAGAAGGAAAGTGAGGAGGAGGGAACAGGGAGACAGAGGGAAGGAGAAGAGAGAACAGGTTGGAGGGATGAGATGAGGGAAGAAAGGAGGCAGATAATTTGGAAAGGGGAGATAAAGAATCCAGGGAGAGCAACATGTGAAGCTGCTTTCTGGTCGCCCTTTCCCCAGGCTCTGCTGACTTGCACACGTGGAGGCAGAGTCAGGTGTTGGCGGCAGTGTCTATGTTTCTGGAGAAGGGCCCCAGGCCTTTCCTCAGTTGCCCTTCAGCAATGTCAACACACCAGCCTGGGAGCGAGATGGGATTTCAGAGCCTCAGCTGAGCTGGCGAGGAGGGGCTGCTCTAGCCCCTGGTGTTCCCAGATGAGGGAAGATCAGACCACAAGCATCTCTCTAGTCCTCACTGGCATAGTCTGGGAGCAGGTCGTAGACTTCCAGGATATTGGAGCTAGGAGAAACTTTGGTGCTCCTGTCTCCTGTCTTTCCAGACTGGCCTGAGAGCTCATGGCCTTTTGGTTCTGAATCCCAAGCATCCAGCACAGAGCCTAGTACCTAGTAGATGCTTAGTAGGTTGGTTGGGATGGTTGGTTGGATGGATGGATGAATGGATGGACAAACAGATAGCTAGATGAATGGATCTTTGGATGGATTACTACACTGATGCATAGATCACTGAATGGATGGATAATGGATAGATAGATGAATGGAAGGAAGGAAGGATGACAGGATGAAGGTGAATAGGTAGATGAATAGAAAGATAAATGAATGCATGAGAATGAATATAGTCCATCTAATGAATTATCCAAAGAAAAAGATTCACAGTAAATAGTCCCCACTGGTTAATAAATTAGGGGGTAGGGAGGAGGTCAGCTGGCACAGTGTCTAGTAAAAGGGAGTGTTGTGGAGAGAGAGAATAGAGTAGAATGGGCTTGACCAACTCCTAAAAGTCAAAGCCCTGAGTCAACTCAAGAGGATTCCTGAGAGCAGCAACATCAGGGGCAGGGCACAGCATAAGAAAGGAGGGCAAGAATTTGTGATGGGCACAGTCCATCAGGTTTGGTTACTTTCTGCAGCAAAATGGAGACGGTGACTGGGCAGGAAGGGAGGCTGTGAACGGAGGTCAGGAGCAGAGAGGGAAGGCTTGGGACGCCAGGGTGAGCAGCTGAACTTTGAAGTGAGACTTGTGCTTCTCAAGCCATCTGAACAGGAGCCCCTACATCTGTGTGGCGTGGAGACACTGCATGATCTGGGGTCAGGGAAGGGGCTGGATGGGTCACAGCGGCTTTGTGGAAGAAGTGGAACGGAACCCCAGCCAGCTGGGCGGTGCTGGAATGTGGCTCAACAGAGAGAAAGGGAGTGCCAGGAGCGGGGTATGACTCGCGTACATGTTGAGGGTATAAAGAGAAAGAACATGGGGCTTGGGGCCACAGGGGGAGAGGGGTTGGCCTGGGGCTGCTCACCAGAGAGAAGGGGATTAAGTCTCTAGAACAAAGAGGAACTAAGCTGCCAGTCCAGCCAGCTCATGTCTCTGCCCCTCCCCAGCCTCAGGGCCAGAGGTCTTGGCATTGGAGTCAATATCTCCCCTGCCCCTGCCATGACTGGAAACAAGCCCCTCCTGGAGAAGGGCACACCAAGGGCCCAGGATCACACGGGCTTACGTCCCAGACGGACCTGGAACCCAGGTCTCTTGACTCCCAGCTGGCACCCTGAGCAACTACCCACAGCCCTGGCTTTAGGTGAGGAAACTGAGGCTCAGAGCCTGAAGGGGCTGACAGTTCAGATTCATCTGACACAGTCTCTCCGACTCAGTGAGCTCCCTATGCCAAGCCCATGCAGGGCACTGAGGGCACACAGAGCAGGGCATCCTTGCCTGGGTCCTAGGAGGGGAGCTGGAAAGGCAGAGAACCAGCTGCCCCCAGGGTAGGGTGAGGAGGCTGGTCAACGCTGCCAGCACCGCTCTGATTGACCTTCCCATCTCTGCCATTGCCCCCTCCAGCGTCAGGCACCCTTCAACCCACTCCAGATCACATAACCAACTTACTGCGCCTCAGACACCACACCCAGAACCAAGGTTAAGAGGTCAGTCAGCATATGCACTGTATACCAGGCACTGTGCTACGTGCCAGAGCTGGGGAGGGAACCAGCTCCCAAAGGGACCCAGAGAGACCCTGGCAGGCCCTGCATACCCACTCCCCACCCTCTGCTTGTCTCACAACGTTCAGAGGACACTGAGGGGATCCAGCCAGCCTCAACCCTGCTCCCAGCTCTTTTCCCATATCTCTATCCCTTGAAAAATCTCCAGTGAAGTCCATCCCCCAGGTCTGCCCCCTCCCCCCACCAGTCTCCTCTCCCTTAGGGCATGAGGAGGTCTTCAAGAGTCGAAGCCCCTCTTCTCAGGGATCCAAGAGCATACCAAGCCCTTTCCCAAGGGGCTCCCGTCCTGAGGGAAGGCTGGGGGCTGTAACTCTCCCTGGCATCTGGCAGAATCCAGTTCTTTCCGCCGCTGGGTGATGTCACCTATTGTTGAAGGGCTGTGCTTTTTATAGCTTCTGCTGCAGCTAGGGAGGGCGGCTGGCAGGCGGCAGGGAAGGGCGCTATGGGTTTCCAAGCCTCATGCTCCCAGCCCTTCTCCAGCAGCCACAGAGAGAGGTTTCTGACATCTCAAGGAGAGGAGAGAGCGATCCCAGGAGAGTGGGAGGAGGGGAAGGGAGACGGGCCCCTCTCTTGGGCTCAGCATCTTTCCTTTCCCTCTATTCCACTGCTCTTCCGTCCAGCAGCTGTCTTCACCCAACCCCCCCACCCCAGGAGAGGTGATGCTCCCCACCCCGCCAGGAGCTGGGGGTGGGCTGGGGCAGGATGTCAGCCCTGCTGGAAGCAGCCGGAAGCCACCCACCCCCCTGCCCTCCTACACACACGTATAAACTTGAGAACCAGTACCTCTTGGAGCTGGAAGGGAGCATCGCACTCCTTTTAGAGATGGAAGCACATAGCCCTGAGAGGCCTCACCAATGTGCCTGGCAGCTGCAGAGACTCCACCAATGTGGAAGGGTGGCTCAATCATTAGGCAGCCAGGCTCCCAGATCAGTGATCTTACCAGCTTCTTTAACCTCTCTGGGCCCCGGTTTCCCTGCTGTAAAATGGTTTATCATGTGAGCAAAATGAATCTAGTGTTTCTTGGCTACTAAGAACTTCATAACCATTAATGTGGGCCAAGGCATCTAGATATCCTGTCCCAGTGAGGGCAGGCTGGAGGACTGGGACAGAAAGAGACCCTGACCCTTTTTTTTTCCAAAATTCTTTCCATTATGTATGTCACTTTGTGCTTCTTGAGGCCCCAGTAGGCCTTTCATCATTGGTTTCCCAAAAGGACTAAGCTGAATGCTAAGCCTTAAAATCTAGGAAAGAAATCCCCACCAGGCCCCCCTCTTCCAATTCAGGACTAAAGGGGTGTTTTGCCATCTATCCAGCTCACTACTGGCCAAAGCGAGAACTAGCATGCCTCCCCACGGGTGACTCATTGCTGAAGCTGCTGATGGTCAGAAGGCTTCTGGGCTTCTCAGCTTCTTCTGTTGGTTCATTCATTTAACAAGCGTGTCTTAGGTGTCTATGATGTGCCAGGCACTGTTCCTTGTCCTAGAAATAGGGCAGTGGATTTAAAGACCCACCCTTGAATGGAGGAGTTGACCATCAGTGAGAGGCCTGGAAGGTTGTCTGTGCCCCAGATGGGGTAATTTTTAGATTCTTGGGATCATGGAGTAGCACCTCTTTCTTGGAACAGATGAGCAGAAGGATGGACCACACCCTCTCTAGCTTGCCAGATTCCATCCAGGGAAGAAGGAAGGGATGAGCAGAGATAGGGGTTCAGAAGAGAGAAATAGGGCATTTGGCCTGGTTCAAATCCAGCCTTTGAATCCCAGCTTCTCCCTTCCTAGCTGTGCAACCTGGGCAAGTTTCCTAACCTCTCTGTGGCTCATTTCCTTACCTATGTAAGGACAGTCATTAATAATAACAATAATAATGATGATAAGTAACACATATCCCTTCCTGTGTCCAACCTCATGTTTACCATTTCATTTCATCTGCTGGCAGCCCCTTCATAAGATTCTCAACAGTAGACGCTAAGTCATGCTCTCTTCTGGACCCTCGGTTGGCCTTTCTCACCTCCTTCTCTTTGGAGTGATCTGTTTCCCACATTAGGAACCAGTTATGTGGTCAGAAGATATCAACGTTAAGGCGAACGTGGAGGCTCTACCTCTTGTTTAGGCTAGTGGCGATGACTCCGTTTCTAGTAGCAAACCGAATAGTTGGGAAGAAATAAGGAGGTGGGTGTTCCAAGACCTTCTGGGCAAGACCCTCATGATTTTTTTCTTCTCACTGCAGAAAAGACAAGAGAAGAGTTGCTCTGACTTCAGCTCTAGGCAGGGTACCTGTGGATTTGCTGGATGGAAATCCTGGGCTCGTGGCTGTGTAATGTAGTACAGCTTAATTGGATACTATCGGAAGGCAGAAACTATACCTTATACTTGTCCATTCCTCCCTACACTACACCAAAAAGAATTGTTTTTTAAGTAAATACTAAGGAGTTGGAATCCATATCCTTTCCTAGCTACTTAGGACCACTATGAACTTCCGCTCCTCTGAGCTCCTATACCACAGATGTAGGCAGTAAGTACTATTTGCTGTAGCTATGTAACAAGCAGTTCCCCTAACCAGGGCATTCTGTCACTTAGTAACAGTGTTCTCAGAGGGGCTGAGTAGGCCCTGGGCCTAAGTCACTAGCAACCACAGTCCTCAGGGTATCAGAAAGCAGAGAGATCCAGCCAGACACCTTCATAATCACATAATAATTTTAAAGAGGAAATCTATTTGCATTGCTTAAAATGGAGACAGACTTCTTACCACATTCATTGACTACTCAGGGGGCCACAAAGCACATATGAAAAATAGAAATCACATCTAAAATGTGACCTGTCTAAAATTTGTATATAATCCTTAGTTAATATTAAGCAAGCATTGTTATGGAGAAGGAAATGGCAACCCACTCCAGTATTCTTGTCTGGGAAATCCCATGGACAGAGGAGCCTAGTGGGCTACAGTTCAGGGGGTCGCAAAGAGTTGGACACGACTTAGCCACTAAACAACAAAGCATTGTTAAGTATTACTAATGTATTAGCCATCTGCTTGGTAAGGTATATAGTCTATTTCGTCTTCATAACAACGATAACGGTAGGTGTAATTATTCTTACAGTTGAGAAGACTGCCATTCAGAGAGGTTGAACATTGGCTGAAGTCTCGCAGCCGATAAGGTCAGAGCCTGGGTTGGAATGGAGCTTGTGGGCCACAAAGCTCTCGCATTCTCAGCCACATGCTCCCTCCCCTGTGCGTCAGGACACTTGGTTTTGCAGCTTTATGAACTTTGCCTTTCACCCGCCTTGCCTTAGCCGTGTCTGCTATCAACCCCGCAAGACTGTGAGCTACTGGCTGAGGACTGGCCCCCAGTGTCCAACACGTGACTAGGTATATTTCGTTGGCTTGATTGTAACTGAGTTTAACTAAACAGGGCTCTGACTCAGGGACTTATGAAAGGGACAGTCTCAGACACAGCTGGCTTAGCTGGAGAAAGCGCTTTTGCCACTTCTCCCCTCCCCTTCCTTCCAGAAATCCAATTTGGCAGACTCTACTGGGTTTCCTGTTGAAGTAACCGCTTCCAGAGCAACCTGTGAGCAGATCTACCTACTGCACCCATCCATTCTCTGTTCCCAGCAAATCCCTTGAATGTTTAGGGATTGGAATTCCTTTCCAGCTACTTGGGCCTTTTGTGAACTCCAGCTCCTCCTCTGAGCTCCCATTGCGTGTGCTGCCAGCTGTTAGCTGTTGTGGTGGATCAAACAGAAGTAGTCTCTTTTCCCCAGTGATAGCATTCAGTGGTGTCAAAAGCAGAGAAGTCTGGAAGATTAACGAATACTGTCTCAATATGCAGCAAGGCTTCCCTTGCGGCTCAGCTGGTAAAGAATCCGCCTGTAAAGCCCGGACTGGGAAGATCCCCTGAAGAAGGGAAAGGCTACCCATTCCAGTATTCTGGCCTGGAGAATTCCATGGACTGTGTAGTCCATGGAGTCACAAAGAGTCGGACACAACTGAGCGACTTTTATTTTACTTTATGCAGCAGAAGAAACTGGACCCCAGGAAGCAAAGTAGCTAGAATCAAATGGGGTTTTAAGGCAAGATTCCCCTTTCCTTCCCTGTGGGGCATGTTCCATCTGAGACCCAATTCTAGCAGTTATTGGTGAAAACAATTCTTGGCTTCCTCCGCTGTAGCCCTTCGTTCCTCTGGACTTGGAGCCAGTCCAGCGGCTGTGCCTGGGCATATACACCACCTGCCCCCCACCCTCCCCTTGGCTTAGCCCCTTCATTACCAGGCAGAGCTGTCACACCAACAAACCAACCTGTGTGGGCGGCTAGAAAGCCTCAGACTCACAAGGACCCTGAAGTCCAGATTCATTCAACCCTAACCTCTGAAAGGTGTGTATCTCTCAATTTATCATCTGGATGAGGAGCCTGAGCCTCAGAGAGGTTAACTGGCTTATCTAAGGTCATCTAGTTGGGCCCTGGATTACAGCCTGAGTGGACCCACTCTTCACAGCTTCCCTGGTGTCTCTACTTTACCCTGCCCGTGATGTGACCCAGTGATGCCTCAGTTAGCTGGATCCTCAAGAATCAGGCTGTTCTGGAAAAAGCGTTTCTTCTGAGACTCAGCCCAAGCAGGGCTGCTCAGGTCCAGCCTCTGGCTTCCTCTGTCACCCGCTGGCCTGCTCCACACCAGCCAGGCTGACCCACCCCTAATTGTCCACCCACTGTGCCTGCACCCACTCACAGGAGTTGTTTTTCTGTCTCCTCATCTTTCCCCACATTCCCAACATGTCTTTTCAGATGTAGGTCAACATCCCTTCTAACCCTGCACCTCGTGGATCTTCCCATCACCCTCCAGACTGGATTCAGGCTCCCGCATCCCTGTGCTCCCATGGGCTGTCTGCCCTGACCCACTGTGTGCCAATCAAGCTCAGGCATGGGATGACCTCAGCATCCATCCCATTGGTACCCAGGGCTTGGCTCATAAAAGGTGTATGTGGAATGAGTGAGGCCTAATTTTCTGTTTCAAAGATTTTCTTAAAGGCCAGATTTTCTCTCCTGTCTCAGTGTGTGTGCACTGAATGCTGTGTGTTCCTGTGTGTCTGTGCTTCTCTGCTGTCCTCAAGATACAGTATGAGGTGTCCGTGGACAAGATCTTTTGTCCCCATACACCTCCCCGTTGGCCTATCTTCCTGCCCCTTAAAGTCATCCCCTTGACTCTGAAAGCATCTCAAGCTTCCTGTCAAGTGCAAACAAGGGTAGTCTATCAACATGGAAAAAGATGCCCAGTGTTGCTAAGAATCAAAGACCTGCAAATCCAGCAGCAGGGAGATGGCATTCTTGAAAGTGAAAGTTGCTCAGTCCTGTCTGACTCTTTGTGGGGTCATGGTCTATATAGTCCATGGGATTCTCCAGGTAAGAATACTGGAGTGGGTAGCCATTCCCTTCTCCAGGGGATCTTCCCAACCCACGGATTGAACCCAGGTCTCCCACATTGCAGGCAGATTCTTCACCAGCTGAGCTACCAGGAAGCCCTTCTTGATCCAAGGACAAAAACCTGTGGGCTTTTGAATGTCTTTTTTTCTCGATACTGCGTGGGGGCTGCTCTCTAGTTACCGCGCACCGTGGGCTCCTCGTGGCCGTGGCTTCTGCAGTGGCGCGTGGACTCTAGGGTGCACGGGCCCCATGGTTGTGGTGGGCAGATTTAGTTGCCCTGTGGCATGTGGAATCTTCCCAGACTAGGGATTGAACCCGTATCCCTTCCATTGGCAGGCAGATTCTTTACCACTGGACCACCAGGGAAGTCCCCAAAACCTATTTTTGAAGGTACAGTTTTAGAGATATAGGTAAAGAAACACAGACTCTGCTGGTGAAACCGGAGACAGCTTTGAAGGACAATTTTACAGGGACTAAAAAAGTGAAACACTGCTAGGCATGTGTCTTACAGGAATACTCCTGGCCGTGCCCAAACTTGCATGTCAGGCCTCATCATCACAGAATGAATTGCAACAGTGAGAAAAGTGGGCAGAGCCCAGGTGTCCATTCACAGAAGTTGATTAAATCCATCATGGCACGGCCACAAAGCAGCTGTCTTTCTGGCCACTTAAAAAGCTAAGGCAGGGCCACGTGTAGTGGTGTGGAAAGATGCCCACCAGCTCTCGTTACATGAGAGAAGCAAGTCGCTGAAGTGTATGGATCATAGCATCCCTTTGGATAAAAAAGAAAGAAAGGGGAGGGTATTGAATGTGTGGTGTGTGTGTGTAACACAAGCATTTTTTAGTCTCCACTCTTCAACAGTCACCTTCCCCTGGGACGCTGGAGGACAAGATAAGAATGTGTGTCTTTTTTTTTTTTTTTTGGCTCTGCCAGGTCTTAGTTGCAGCACCTGAACTCCCGGCTGCTGCATGTGGTATCTAGTTCCTTGACCAGGGATTGAACCCTGCACTGGGAGCACAGTCTGAGCCACTGGACCACCAGGGAAGCCCCAAGAAGGCATGTCTTACTGACGACTACTGAGTCATCTACCTTGGTCCCCACTCCACCCTCTCTGCCACTTCTATGTGAGACCTCATCTCGTAAGGCCTTTGCACAGGGCGGTCAGGGAAAGACCAGGGAGCACACTGGGGCCCCTTTCTGTCACCTCCCTCCCCCCAGCTACCACCAGCATGCTGGGCTGTGTGGAGTGTTGGGCTTTCCTAGAGAGCTGGGACAACCATAGGAGATTATAATGTTGAGAATGGAAAAACATCAAACTGTCCCCTAATTATAAACTTTTTCTCAAATATGTTTTTTGAAGCCGAGAATGGTGCTCCCAAGAGTAACCATAAATCCCTGGCTAGACCTGGAGCCTCCTGTGGCTGGTATGTTCAGAGCTGGGTCTTCAGGGGAACACATGTGTGGGAAATACTCATTTCTATACTCTGAGGATAAAAGGCCAAGAAAGGAAACCACATCAAGGGAATTCCCTTAGGGACACCCCCAGTTGCCAGCCTTGCTCCCCTGTCTTTGGGATTGCCTTTGACTTTCTTTAGTATACTTCCCTTATTTGTTCTGAGCCATCATGATTATCTTTGGCTAATATTGCATATTGCTATGACATATTAAATTATTTCCCTAATGGTGGTCACTTAGAGTGTTTCTGAATTTTCTACATTGAAGTGAACATCCTCATGCATGGAGATTTTTGCTTATATTGAAATTTAAGAGCGAAATTACTAGGTCAAAGAATATAATACAGATATCTTTATAGTTCCTACTAAAGGCAGAACCGGAGAAGGCAATGGCAACCCATTCCAGTACACTTGCCTGGAAAATCCCATGTACGGAGGAGCCTGGTGGGCTCCAGTCCATGGGGTCTCGAAGAGTCAGACACGAGTGAGCGACTTCACTTTCACTTTTCACTTTCATGCATTGCAGAAGGAAATGGCAACCCACTCCAGTGTTCTTGCCTGGAGAATCCCAGGGACGGGGGAGCCTGGTGGGCTGCCGCCTCTGGGGTCACACAGAGTCGGACACGACTGAAGCGACTTAGCAGCAGCAGCAAAGGGGGAACAATCTACTAACGATTGCCAAATTGTTTCCAAAACAGAGTTACTCTGATTTGTAATACTACCATCACCAACTGAATCCATAAGCTCCAGTATAATCTTATCAACACTGTTTCTTTCAGTTGGCTGTTTTATTAATAGAAGATTATAAATGGTATCTCAAAGCTGTTTTCCCTGTTTTTCTCCTTTCTAGGAAGTGTGGAGTTCAGATTTTCAAAATATTTGTTATAAAGGTGTCCTAAGCTGTAATCACATGTGCTTTTTCCTCTCCACTCAGTTAGATCATAATAAATAGTATTAATGATGATGATGATGATAATTATAACAAGAACTATAATCCCATAGGTCTTTAGAGCATTTTATACTTTACAAGTTTTTACAATCAGTAGCTTATTTTATTCTGCCAGTAGGCAAGGCAAGGTAAAAACTGCACCCCCACCCCACATTTATAGTTGAAACTGTTCAAAGTATGTTTGGCTTGAGAAACAGAAGCCTACCAACATTAACATAATAATCAAGGGGTAATTCAAAGATCAAACTTCCCTGGTAGCACAGTGGTAAAGAATCTACCTGCCAATGCAGGAGACGCGGGTTCAATCCTTGGGATAGGAAGATCCCCTGGAGAATGAGATGGTGACCCACTGTACTATTCTTGCCTGGGAAATCTCATGGACAGAGGAGCCTGGCAGGCTACAGTCCATGGGGTCCCAAAAGAGTCAGACATGATTTAGCAACTGAGCATGCATGCGTGCAATTCAAAGATGACAGAGAAATTGCTCAGTTTCTCTCTCTCAGGTCACATGGTCACTCCTCTCTCTAAATTCCACCTTCTTTCTTCCCATTTGTTTATTAGCATCCACAAGACTACATCCAGGCTCAACATGCTTTCAGCTCAGCATCCAGCACCTCACCCTTCTCTCCCCCTTAGTTCATCATCTTCAGGAGAGGCCCTGGGCCTCCCAGCCTCCCAGATGGGTTTCTCTCTGCTCAAGTGTCCATTCTGGGTGGGGGACAGAGTGAAGGACAGGCCATGTGGTACAAACAGAAGTGCTGAGGCTGAAGGCATTCATAGAGGGGCGTGGGAAGGGAAACAGAGATAGGCTTTGAACACAGCACTTGTTAAAAGTTGCTCAATGTGTGGTCCTCTGGGCCTGGCTAGACAGAAACAATAACAAACATGCCAGGGATAGTAGTTGCCAAGGTCTGCAGAGACTTCTTAGAGAAGATCCTCCCAAAGGCACAGAGAAGATGGTCTCTTTTCTCTCTAATCACCCTTTGCAACCTTCCCCCACCCCCCAGCCTCCACCAGGCTCTGCCCACTGCCCTGGCCAGGAGGTGTCTTACTAGGCAGATCTGGCGTCCAAGGAAGGGGCAGCAGGGGCTTCTCCTGGCCCTGCGCCCACCAGCCTTGGCCCTCCGTCGGCTCTGCAGGTGCGGATCTGGGAGATCCCCGAGGGCGGGCTGAAGCGGAACATGACGGAGGCTCTCCTGGAGCTGCACGGGCACAGCCGGCGTGTGGGACTGGTCGAGTGGCACCCCACCACCAACAACATCCTCTTCAGTGCTGGCTACGACTACAAGGTGGGCAGCCCGTGGGCACGGTGGCCAGAGCCAGCTCAGCAGGGAGGCAGAGGGAGAGAGAAGGCATCTTTAGGGGGCTGTAGGGAGCACTGTTACTTTCCCAAGCCTGTTGGCCAATGTCACATCCATTCAGTCACTCATTCATTCGCTCATTTGACATGCACACAGGCGAGCATTTTCTGTGTGCCCATCGTTTCTGCGGTCCACAGAAGCTGGAGGCATCTTTACTGCCTTCTCCAGGCCTGATGTACCAGAGAAGCATTCCCTCTCCATACCTGAAACTAACACAACACTGGAACGCAACTATTCTCTAATAAAAATTTTAAAAAAGAAAAAAAAAAACCCACTCTATGCCCACACTCTCTACCTGACCACCTCTTAACCAAGAAGTAGTCTCTACCCTCCTAGTAGGAAAAAGAAGAACCCAAAGCTGCTGGCAGGGAGAATGGAGCCCCAGCCCCTACCCCCAGGTATGCCCTCAAAATAGATACGGAACCCAGCCAGGAACATTCATCCTTCTTGCTAGAAGTAGGAACTGGGCCGGGGCTGGGATCTGCCCAAGGACAGTGGTGGATTTGTGTGACGGGGACACAGCCACCTTTGATGTAGAGCCCACCAACATGGCCCCCATCCCAGCGACACGACTCCTGCACGGGGCGTCTCTCCCAGCAGGGCTGAGCCTGCCTCCTGCGTGTCTGCCCTCCCAGGTCCTCATCTGGAACCTGGACGTGGGTGAGCCGGTGAAGATGATAGACTGCCACTCGGACGTGATCCTCTGCATGTCCTTCAACACTGACGGCAGCCTGCTCACCACCACGTGCAAGGACAAGAAACTGCGTGTGATCGAGCCGCGCTCTGGCCGCGTCCTGCAGGTGAAGCCCCGCACCTTTCTTGAGGGGTAGGCAAGGTACTGGGAGCTGGGGCTCTGCTGTCAGCCAGCCCTGGAAGGAAGGACTGTGACGGTCTTCCATGTACCGCCCTGCACCTCTGGGGACCAGCCCTGTACCTCTGGGGACCAGCCCATTTGTTCTGGGCCCTTCTCTGCTCATAGGAGCTCTGCCTTGTTCTGGATGCAGAGGGACCTCAGTAGCCTCTCTCATCCACACAGACTCCACCCCTCTCCCCAGATGGGATTCTTCTGCCTGCTCTGAAGGCCAAAGTGGTGACCCCCTTCCGCACATAAATCCCTGGGTGCTCATTGTGGGCACAGGAGGAGGGGACTTTGGACTCACTGCCCAGCCACCTGCATGGGATGAGATGGTAGACAGTGCCAGCCTCAGGGGCGGCTCCAAGTGGAGAGGTGGATGGTGAACTAAGCTCCAGTTTTGGTCCTTGATTCTGGGTCTTGACTCCGAGGAAGGGATTAGGTGCCATTTGGGAGTAAGAAATTTACATTTCTTGAGTACCAACTTCCTGCTAGTAGTGGCAGTAGATGGCTTGGAAAATTTGGATGGGATCTGAGGTTTACCTCCTAACACAAGCAAGACTGATGCGTTTATCTTGGAAAAACCCAAAACTGCAGGACCAGAAAGTCGTCTACAACAACTGCTGTTACAAACAATAATCACCATAGTTCTTAGTGTCGTCAGTATTTACCCAGAGCTCACTGTGTGGCACGCACTAACTGTGGGCTCCGCGTTGCCCTCCCCTCACCCCCATTTAATCCTTGTGACGGTCCCCTGAGGTGGCCACTGTTACTCTTCCTATCCATTTCCCTCATGGGAATACTGCTTCTTGGAGGGGGACAGACCTGAATCTCAGAGTTAGAGGAGGAGCTAGAATTCAAACCCCCAGAGCCCATGCTGAGCAGAAAAGATATAAAACAGCAGAGACCTCCAACCTCCATCTCACACCCAGAGAGGGTGAGGGACTCCTCCATGGTTCCACTTTTTGGCAGAACTTGGAACCAAACTCCAGAGTGAGTGACGCCAGCCCGGCTCTCTGCACTGCCCACCAGCCTCTGGTTCCTACCTGACGCTGACTCATCCTGGCAAAGGGCTGCTGTGTGTTAGGAGGAAAAGGAGGTGCCCAGAGGGACGGCCCAGTTAGAAGGAGGTCCTGGTGAACTGAGTCAGCCAGCAGTGATCCAGCGTGAGTCCCGGTCGTCCTGAGCCTCAAGCTCCGCATCCTCAGAGAGCCCTTGCAGTAGGCATGTGGTGACGGCGGAGAGATACCTCAGTGAGGGCACTGGGCACCCGGCCCGGCGCCAGCCCTGCCTGGGGCTTGGTCCATGTCCCCATCCGCTCTGGGATATGGTCTGGTTTCCTGGTCCCAGGGCTCCGTGCTCCACAGCACCTGTATTCATTTCCTGCAGCTGCCATAACAAACTACTGTAAGCGGGGAGCCTTACAACAGAAATCGATCCTCTCTCACAGTTCTGGAGGCCAGACGTCCACGGGAAGGTGTCCCCAGCTTCCGGGGGCTTCCTTGGCTGGTGACCCCACCAGCCCAGTCTCTGCAGCCACAGTCACGCCACCTTCTCCCTTCTGCATCTGTGGAATCTCTCTTTGCCTCTCTCTTCTAAATAAGGACACCAGTGATGGCACTTAGGACCTCTGAGGATGATCCAGGGGGAATCTCCCCATATCGAGGTCTTTCACTTAAAATCACATGTGAAAACCACCCTTTTCCAAACAAGGAAACATCCACAGGTTCAGGGAGTCGGGAAATGGATATGTGTCTGGGGCCCTGCAGGCAGCCCAGCCCGTACCCTAGTGTCGAGGACCTGGCTCACCAGCTCTCTGATTCCATCAGGAGGCGAACTGCAAAAACCACAGAGTGAACCGGGTGGTCTTCCTGGGGAACATGAAGCGGCTTCTCACCACGGGGGTCTCCAGGTGGAACACGAGACAGATCGCCCTCTGGGACCAGGTCAGCCTCGGGAGGCGGGGAGGAGGGTGATGTCAAAGGGTCGTAGCCCCGGGGCCTGGCTGGGGTTGGGGAAGGTGAGTTGCCGTCCTGCCTGGATACTGATCCTGGGCCCCCGCCTGCAGGAGGACCTGTCCATGCCCCTGATCGAGGAGGAAATTGATGGGCTCTCTGGCCTTCTGTTCCCCTTCTACGACGCTGACACCCACATGCTCTACCTGGCTGGAAAGGTAGTGGAAGGTGGGGGAGGGACGGGGGCGCCTGTGGGAGACCTCTGCCCCCACTGGGCCCTCAGTCCCCCCCTACCTCCCAAGAAGAGCCTAACCTCTGCCCTTCTCCCGACCCAAAACGGTCCCACCGTCTTCTATCAAAACCTACCCTGGCACTGGATGCTCCTTTTACTCAGGTGTCAGTGACTGAGGATCCCTTGGGGGTGGACTGGAGCCACATTTTCCAGGGGAATGAGGCTCAGAGCCTGGAGTGCTTCATCCCCAGTGATGGCATTTGAGGCACCTACCAGGAGATCTTGTTTGTCGAGAAGACTGTCCATATACCCACCAGCGTACCCCCCCACACCACCCCACCACCCCCAGCGAGTCCTGCGTGGCATCCCCACTGGGGCCTAGAAGCCAGGCTTCCTTGGCCTTTTGAGCGTCTTGGGGGCTCGTGGAGGCTCTCTCAGTGGCCTCCTGGACCAGGATCTGCTGAACCCACCCCGCCCCTCCTTCTTCCTCCCCTCCGTCTCCCCTGGCCCCCAGGGTGATGGGAACATCCGGTACTACGAGATCAGCACGGAGAAACCCTACCTGACTTACCTCATGGAGTTCCGCTCCCCGGCCCCGCAGAAAGGTCTTGGTAAGGGGGCCCTGGGGCTGCCATGGCTGTTACACTCTGAGAGGAGAGACTGGAATTGAGCTCTTGGGTCACCTCTCCCCCACAATGAAAAATCAGCCTCTGAAGCTCAACTCATGGACCAGTCAGACTGGAACCTCCAAGTGCTGCCCCGTGAAGGTCAGCCCACTCTTCTTCAGCCCGCCTGTCACCGCCCATTTGACCGGTTCCATCCATCCACGGGGCTTGGCATCCGCCGCCATCTCTGGCCATCAGCAGCCTGCAGGGGTGTGCGCGGTCCCTGCATTCCTGTCTGCAGATGGGGAGGCTGAAGCCCATTGTGGTTCTGACATGGTGGAAGGAGGTTCAGTAACTACAGCTCAGAACTAGGTCCAAGTGCAGGCCCCTTCCTGAAGCTGCTGGGAAGCCAGGACCCCCCAGTCCCCTGAAGCAGCTCTGTCCCTGCCTGAGAAGACAAGAGGAATTCCAGGGGTCCCCTCCCCACCTCCCCAGGCTCTCCAGGTTCTCAGGCAAACCCCAGAGAGGACTCCAGGATTGACGAATGTAGTCTGGTTTTCACGCCCACTCTCTTCCAGCACTAAAGCCTTTCTGTGAAGCCTTTGTGCCCAGGGACTCACACTGACAGGGGGTCCGACTCAGCAGTCCGCCATGTGGGGTCCAGATCACCCAGTGGAAGAAATCTCTGGAGTGGCTCTATTTCCTTCTCTCCTTAGAGCTTGAGTCTGGCTTCATCCTTCTGAGGATCTGGTGTTATGGACAGGGCCTGAGGGCCAGCTTCAGAGACATCAGGGCTGCAGGGGCCTAAGGGCCACCCTGCCCCCCCGCCCCGCCCCAGTGACCAACAGCAAACTGGAAAGCTAGAGATATGCCGGAGGTCCTGATGACCATTCCACTGACTTCACCCTTCCCCAGGGCTCTGTCACCCCCACCTCCCTCACGGTCACCCCATCATCAACTAGTATAACAAGCAGCCTGGACTTTGGAGTCCAAACTAGGTTTCTACTCTGATTCAGCTGTGTCCGTAACCCCTCTGAGTCTTAGTTTCCTCCTCTGTAAAATGGGATTAAACCTACTTTGAAGGGCTGTTGTAAAGCTTAGAGATCACGTACACAAAACATTTAGCAGAGTACCTGGCTCCTTCTCCTTCACACAGTCATTCAACAAATGTTTATTGGCTACAACTGTGTGCCCAGACCCTAGCTTAGTCCAGGGTACAGTAATAAATAAAACAGAACACGGCCTCTCTCACTGCCCACTGAAGGGAAGACAGACAATAAACAAATATGTAAGGAAAATATTGTATGGTAGTAAGTTCTAAGAAGAGAATCAAATGGGATCATAGAACAGAGAGTGAGAAGGACTGTTTTAGATGAGGGGGAAACCTCGCTGTGGAAGTGACATTTTAAACTGCGATCTGAAAGGCAGGAAGGGGGAAGAGTAGTGCCAGCAGAAAAAACAGTTAATGCAAAGGCCCTGAGGCCAGAAAGGGCCTGGCATGTTCTAGGAGCAGAAGGGAGGTCAGTGTGGCTCAGCATAGACTGTGAAACAGGTGGCAGATGGGGAAAGTGTTAGGAGATTAAGCTGGAGAGGTGGGCTGGGGCCAGATCCCATGGGATGCATTAGACAGGGTGCATTAGAGTTCTCCAGAGAAACAACCAAATGTATTTATAAAAGAGGAATTGCAAGGATTTGGCTCATAATTACAGAGGCTGAGAAGTCTCACCATCTACCCTCTCCAAGCTGGAGCCCCAGGAAGGCCAGCGATATAATTCAGTTCAAGTGTGAAGGCCTGAGACCCAGGGGAACCAATGGTACAAAACCCAGTTCAAGGGCAGGAGATGAGATGTCTCAGCTCAAGCAGCGAGGCAGGAAAAAAGGGCAAATTCCTCCTCCCTCTGCCTTTTGCTCCATGCAGGCCCAGAATGGATTGGGAGATGCCCACCACGCACTCTCACTGGGGAGGACCATCCACTTTACTGAGCCCACTGACATATAACGTTAACCATCACACGGGGAGGAGTTGGGATTTCATTGGGAGCTCTTTGTAGAATTTTATTCTTCTTGGGCTGGTGGGTAGGTGAGAGAGGGACAGTGTGACATGATCTGAAAGGTTAGTTTGAGATTGCTGTGGCTCCTGTAGGAAGAATGTATTTGGGAGGCTGGATCTTGAGAGGGCAGGAGGCAGGCAGAGAGACCAGTTAGGAGGCTGTTGTGGACTTCTAGGCAAAAGAGGATGTTAACTAGGGGGATGGCATGAGATGAGGATGGATCCGAGGATGTTTAGAAAGTTGGGTCATCAGGACTTGGGGAGAAGGGAAAGAGGGGGTACTGAGGATAACTATTTCTGCTTGTCCTCCTCACCTGTGGTCACTGTTGAGCACTGACCACGAGCCAGGCACTTTCTGCAGGCTCTGGGTGGCTACTTAACTCACCGTGGGCGGGTAACATAGCTCTAAGTGGCAAAGCCAGGACTCAAACCCAAGTCTCCTGGCTTTTCACGGTACCATGAAGCCACTTCCCTCCCGGTTCTGGAATTCTCTGTTCTGGTAGAGCATCCTTCCATTCCAGATGAGGAAAGGTAGAACCTTCAGGCATATTGACATCCTGGAGAAAGAAATTCATGTTGTCTGTGCTCACACTGCTGGGCAGTTAACAAGCATCTTCACACTCAGTCTCATGAGGGGCCACCACTGGACTCCTCTAGGCAACCAGGGAATCTAAGGCTTAGAGAGGCAGTGATTTGCCCAAGGACTTCCAGCCAGAAAGGGGGGAGAATCGAGATTCAAACTCAGGATCCTGTCCCACCCCAAAGCTGGTGTGTCTGACCCCACACCGAACTGCTCTCCCAGCAGGTGTTCAGCTGATGCAGCTGTTAGGGCTGTTGTGTCTGGTGCCCACACGGACACACATGAGCACACGCAGACACGCATGCATGCACGTGTGCCTGTCAATCCTAGAAAGCACATGGCAGAACAGCAATCTTGGGCTGCATTTAAACCTCTGAGTGCACAGGAGAGTGTTCCCCTTTCTTCCTTCCTTCCTTTATTTTATTTCTTTATTTTTGGCTGTGCTGAGTCTTCATTGCTACTGGTGGGCTTTCTCTAGTTGCAGCAAGCCCAGGCTACTCTCTGGTTGTGGTGTGCAGACTTCTCATCGCGGCGACTTCTCTTGCTGCACAGCACTGGCTCATTAGTTGCAACTCATGGGCTCTAGAGTGCAGGCTTAGTAGTTGGGGCACACGGGCTTAGTTGCCCTGAGACATGTGGGATCTTTCCAGACCAGGGAGGGATCGAGCCCATGTTCCCTGCATTGGTAGGTAGACTTTTAACCACTGGACTACCAGGGAAGTCCTCTCCCTCTTTCTTTCTCTATGAAGACTGGGAGCACAGAGGCTTCAGGAAACCAGTTCGTTTCAGCAGGTGATGGGCTCTGGGGTATCTAGAGTGACAGCACTGTGTAACTGTGGGCAAAAGCCCCTTTCCCTCTGCCCCTCAAGAGTCTCACCTACAAAGAGACTGGATTAGATTCAAGTAGTTGCGCAGCCCCTTGCAGGCCTACAGTACGCACCTTGGTGAAACAGGTCTGGCCCATGGGGCTTATTAGACAAAGCCTGACTCGGGAAGCCCCCAGCCCCTTCCTGTCCACTGCATGGGTCCTTGCCTCCAAACCTAGTGCCCTCCAACTGCACCTTTCCCCTGGCCAAGGTCATCAGGAAGGAGGGCTGCTTGGGGGGATTCCTGGGACCCCATGCAGCTGTGTGTGTGCCTGTCTGCAGGGGTCATGCCCAAGCATGGGCTGGACGTGTCTGCCTGTGAGGTGTTCCGATTCTACAAGCTGGTGACTCTCAAGGGCCTCATAGAGCCCATCTCCATGATCGTGCCCCGGAGGGTGAGTGGAGCCGGGCTGGCTGCAAAGGGCCCCTGGCAATGAAAGCTAACTTCCTCACTACTGGGGCTATGAGCCTGGAGGAGCTCAGAAGAAGGAGGTGTTTTCCTGTGGATTGGGGTCTTCAGGTCTAATTTGGGGTGCAGAGGGTGAGGGCCACTCCAAGGTGAGGGCAGTCGTTTGCTAACGAAGGCAAGGTGGGAATTCCAAGTGGGAGACACTAAATACAAAGACTTGGAGCAGAGAGAGCAGGTATGTGGTTGGAGGTCAGCGAAGGGGAGACTCTGACTGGAGAGAAGGGGCCTTCTCAGCAGTCCCCCACCTGTCCACTCTTCTGCTCCACCCCACTGCAGTCGGATTCCTACCAGGAAGATATTTACCCCATGACGCCGGGCACGGAGCCAGCTCTGACCCCCGATGAGTGGCTGGGAGGCATCAACCGAGGTACCACTAGGGGTGGGCTTCCCAGAAGAGAATGGGAGACGGCAGTCTGGGCCTTCAGTCTAGCCCACCCCCTTCCCCTTGCATATGCTCCTCATTGAACTCGCCCTCACATCAGCCAGCTGTCAGGCATGATGTCATGAGAGGCACCATCACTGAAGAGCCCGCAGGACAGTCGGTGAGAATGCATGCCTTGCCTTGCTTAGATCCTGTGCTGATGTCTTTGAAAGAAGGCTATAAGAAGTCCCCCAAAATGGTGTTCAAGGCTCCCATCAAAGAAAAGAAGAGCGTGGTGGTCAATGGAATAGATTTACTAGAAAATGTCCCACCTAGGACAGAGAATGAGGTAAGAAAAATAAGTTATTGCCTCCACACACACTGGCAGAGCGAGACCTTTGCATTTCAATTATGAGCTTCAGGCCCTTAGGCCAGCTCAGTTCTGAGGCATTTTTCTTTCTGTGACAAATACCATAAGTAGCCTGCTGTGGGCTTCTGTTGCCTCTGACCCCAATAAATAGAGGCTGGGCTATGGTAGGGATAGTGATGCCCCTCCCCATCCCCACAAATCCCAGAACCTGGAGTTACATGTCCCCTTGTGAATCCATATCAGAATGTTGTTGTCATCTGCAGTTGTAAATTCCTGGCTCACGAGGGAAAGCCAGCCTCATGTGTTACAGCACGGCCTTCCTCCCTGGCATGGCAGCTGCCGCGAGGTCTGATGGTTTCCTGTTTTTGTGGAAGAGGCCGAGTGTTTATGAAAGTACTCTTTGTACCATTTGGAAAGGGAGCAGCTCTCTCAGGGCAACCAGAGCTGGGCCTTGTCCACGCCCCCCAGAGGCCTTGCCTTCCACCACACCCTTGGTCCCTGGCACAAATACAGTTCAGCTCAGCCAGGATTCATGGAATGCCCACTGTGTGCCAGGCCCTGGGCTGGATGCAGCTGAAGTGGAGATGCTGCAGGGAGCCACCTGCATCTGGCTCTCTCATTTCCTGGCTGTGCCTGAACATGTTTCCTGACCTTCCTAAGTCCATTTCCTCACAGCAAAATGGGGATGTGAAATGCTGTGAGAGTTAAAGAGATCGTCCCTAAGTATCTAGCACTTTTCCTGCTCACATGCAATGCACAGAGAGGCTAACTGCATTAGCTCTCGAGAAGGGGGCAACAGAGGATGAGATGGTTGGGTGGCATCACCGACTCAATGGACACGAGTTTGAGCAAACTCCAGGAGATGGTGAAGGACAGGGGAGCCTGGTGTGCTGCAGTCCATGGGGTTGCAAAGAGTTGGACATGACTGAGTGACTAAACAATGAGAACCATGTAACAAATTACCCCAAGACTTAGGGACTTAAATCCCACAAATGTTTTATTATCTCACAATGTCTGTGGGTGCCAGTGACTCAAGGGCTCTCATGAAGGTGTGAACTGTCAGCCAGGGCTGCAGTCACATCTGAAGACTTGCCTGTGGAAGGATCTGCTTCTGGCTTTCCTCACTTGGTTGCTAGCAAGACCCATTTCCTCATAGGTTATTAGACTAAGGGTCTCATTCCTTCAAGAGCTGACAGCCAGAGGCCTCCCTCAGGTCCTTGCCACATGGACCTCAAAACAGGGCAGCTCACAGCATCGCCTTGAGGAAGAGAGGGTGTCAGAGGTGGAAACCACAGTCTTTTTGTAAACTCACCTTGCAAATGGCATCCCATCACATCTGCCATATTCTATTCATTAGAAGCAAGTTACTGGGTTCAGTCCATCCTTGAAAGGAGGGGGATAACATGGGGGCCATCTTATAATTATCACTGTTGTTCATAAAAGTATGATCATTCCTGACCACCAAGGCTTAGTCTTAAAGGTAAAATTGACAGGTAAATTTTTAATTGCTATAAAATATGTTTATGTGCCATTATAGAGGGATGCTCAGATTTCTAAGGCTGGATGAAACTATGATCAATGGGATTTGCTTCAAAATAATCACCCAGGAGAGTGGTACAGGGGAAGGAGGTAAAAATAAAGATGAAGCAAGAGTGGTTACATGTTATTTGCTGAAGTTGGATGTTGGGTACTTGGAGGTTCATGGTGCTTTTCTTTCCACTTTTGTATATATTTGGTGTTTCCTTTAAAAGAAATTTTTTATGTACACTGACAAGGTAGGCATAGTTGAATTGTTGCGAGCCTAGGGCCTTAATAAGAGCCTGAAGTTTGTTCTAGTACTGGGTATGGAGAGGGCAGGGTTGAATAGCAGTTACATGGAGTGAACTTGTCTATATGAATAAGAACAGAGGACCTGGAGAAATATTTTAAAGGGTCTCTAAGCAAACAACACAAATGACACAATCTATATACTACAGCTTGTGTCCTTTCCTCCCTGGGGGAAAAAAAAAATTTGCTCAGAGGCTGGTAACTCTTGTTTTACCTTTTACCCACAATTTTAATACAGAAAATTAGAAACAACGAATGAGAAACTGGTTCAGCAGTGAAGAGACCATGGGTAGCTTGACACACAGGAGGAGAGATGGTTGTACAACTCTGTAATTTTACTAAAACTCACTGAATTGACACTTAAAATGGGTGAAATTTATGGCATATGAAGTATACCTCAATAAATATGTTTTTTAAACAAAAGCTGATCCAAAAAAATTATACAAGGAAACTTTGAGAACTTGGAAGGCATAGGTATATGTAGAATTATTTAGTGTGGGGCATATAGCATAATATCTCTTGAAACAGAGGTAACTAGAACTGGTTTGTTGGTTAATATAAATTTTTTCCAAGTCAGTTAAAGGAATGAATCATATAAATGATATATACATTCTTTAAACAATTTATTTTTGTTTCAAATATAAAACATATACATTCATTCCACATGTTTTGATGTAGAATCAAGACCTTCCTTTTCTCTCGGGACATCCAAGTTGGGATCTTCTATGTATCTGTCAAATAAATCACACTTTAACTCCAATTTCCATTTTCAGTGTTTTTTTATGTGGAATGAGAACTTAAAATCAGTCTGAAAACAAAGCTCTTGTTTTTTCAAAGTTTTCCCCAGTGTTTTTTTTTAAAGACAGGTTTATTGAGGTATAATTGACCTGCCGTACACTTCATTCTTTGTAGGGTACAGTTCCATGAGTTTTGACATATGCCTATAGCCGTGTAACCACTACCATGCAATCAAGATACAGAATATTCCTCAATCTTTTGTGTGTATATCATCCGTACCTATCAGTAGCAACTTTTTTAGCACCCCCTCTTCATCAAGATTCTCAAATGCATTCAACTTAGTTTTTATCGAAAGAGCCACTCTCTTTTTGTATTTCTATTTCATCAGTTCATGTAGTATTTAAATTATGCAATTACAAAGACAGCTGCAACTCACACTGGGCAGTTGGAGGACCAAGACAACTGTCTGTTGGTAACACTCAACTCAAGTGTGTGGGGTCCTTCAGGAGCCTGCAGAGGCTGTGTTGTGTGGGCCAGTCTGTTTTATGGAAGCAGTGGAGAGGGTGTTTAATCCAGGGAGTCATCTCAGCAAGGGTGTTGTCAGATTCCTATGCTTTACTCACGGCCACTCCAGCAATGCCCAGTGCAAATTTTGGGGTGCTGTGCTAGTCCCCCATCAGCAGGAAAAATACCATTCTATATCGTGACCTTAAGGAAAAGAGAAGAATAGGGGGAAGCCTATATGAATAGAAAGAGAACTATATGAATCTTAGGAATTAGGTATTCTTAACTTCCTTGGTGGATCAGTGGTAAAGAATCCGCCTGCCATTGCGGGAGACATGGGTTTGATCCCCGGCCCAGGAAGATCCCACATGCCTTGGAGCAGCTAAGCCAGAGCTCCACAACTACTGAGCCAGCACTCTAGAGCCCTGGCACTGCACCTATTGAACCCACGTGCCACAGCTGCTGAAGCGCACAAGCCTAGAGCCTGTGCTCTGCAGCAAGAGAAGCCACCACGAGAAGTCTGCGCACCGCAACTAGGGGGTAGCCCCCGCTCTTGGAAGCTAGGGAAAGAAAGCCCAGGGAGCAACGAAGACCTGGACAAAAATAAACATCTTTTAAGAGAAGGATATTAATGTATACAATAGATAACTAATGAGAAGATACTGTAAAGCACAAGAAACTCTACTCAGTGCTCTGTGGCGACCTAAATGCAAAGGAGATCCAAAAAAGAGGGGATGTATGTATACATATAGCTGATTCACTGCGGTGTACTGCAGAAATCGACACAGCAGTGTAAAGTAACTCTGTGCATGTGCGTATGTATACTCTCACTTCAGTCATGTCCAGCTCTTTGCAACTCTCTGGACTGTAGCCCACCAGGATCCTCTGTCCATGGGATTTTCCAGGCAAGAATGCTGGAGTGGGTTGTCACGCCCTTCTCCAGGGGATCTTCCCGACCCAGATTGAACCAGCATCTCTTACATCTCCTGCATTGGCAGGTGGGTTCTTTACCACTAATGTCACCTTGGAAACCCCCAAAGCAACTATACTCCAATTTAAAAACAAAAAAAGAGAGAGCCGATACAAAACATTTCAGAAAGCTTTCCATTCTGAAGGTAAGTAAATAAATTATCAAGGCTTGAAGCCCTAAATGGGTAAGCTTAGGATATCTGGCCTGTGTGGACTGGGCCCTTCCTTGGTGATCTTGGATCAGGGTCCTTTCTTTTCTGCCTCACAGGGTGGGGTGGGGTGGGGTGGGGTGGGATGGGGTGGGGGTGGGCATGAGTAGGAGCGGGAGCGGGCATGGGTGAGCTCAGTCTAGAGATGGGAGAGCGGCCACCTGAGTCACCTCCACCCGGGAGTGGGGAAGGAGTGGGAGGCCTGAGCCAGAGGGACAGCGGCTGCATGGGAGGGAGGGGCGGGGTACGGGTACCCCCTCCCCCCGCCCCCGGGGAAGGTCATCTTCTCACCTGTTCTCTCCCACCCTTCTGGCCCCTTCTCTCGTCCACACCAGCTCCTCCGAATGTTCTTCCGGCAGCAGGATGAGATTCGGAGATTGAAAGAGGAGCTGGCCCAGAAAGACATCCGCATTCGGCAGCTTCAGCTGGAACTGAAAAACTTGCGCAATAGCCCCAAGAACTGTTAGCTCCGCGGCTGGGCTGCTTTCTAAGCCGATCTGATCTCTCCGTTGTTTCTACTCGTTCCTTAACTTCCCCTTCTCCGGTGACCCCAGAGAGAGCGCCAGGACTGGAGCTGGGGGAGAGCCTGAGGACCCCCACCTGCCACCTCAAGAACTGGAAGCTGACCTTTGACCTCTCGACCTCATGCTAATAGGAGTCCCCAGCCTCTCCCAGAGTCCAGGCTGGCATGCCCTTTCCCAGACACCCCTGGAGCCTCAGCTTCCCCTTGGCTGGGCAAAGCCCGTGAACTCCCCCCCCAACGACTGCCTTCTGGGGACCAAGGAGCGGAGGGGGAAGCCAGAACCCCAGTAGACTTAGAGGTTGAACTTGTCCCCGGCAGAGGGGGCTGACGGGACATCTCCGCGCTTATGCTGGGGCTCACGGTGGCCCTGATGGACGCGCAGTAAGGGCTGGATTGCAGGCATCCGCGGTCTCCCTCCCCTCCCCTACCTCCCTTGCCCTGGGCAGCCCCCGAAGCCCATTCGCCTGACCAGGGTTGCAAGCAGCCCAGCTCCTTCCTGTCTCTTGCCCCCTCTCTCTTATCTTCAGGGAATTAAGAGGATCCTTCACCAAGGCCATAATGACCCCTTGCCCTCCCCTGATGCTCTTAAAGCTCTGGCAACGCCCTTTTCCCGTTCACTTTGTGAGGCAGTCAGGGTAGGGAATAGTGTCCCCATTTTACAGATGACACAACTGAGGGTTGCTTTGGGGAAGTGACATCGCTGAGTCACCCAGCAGGTGAACAGTGGACCCAGGACCAGTGTTGTGCAGACTGCAGGCCTGGGCGCTTCCCACTGCATCAAGATGCCAATCCTACAGGGACATCACCAGGGCCCAAGTCTCAGGGGAGCAGGAGGAGGGCCGGGAGCCTCCCACCAGCAATAGTGCTGATGGGCCTCCCCCCTCCCCCACACTCAGTATCCCTCTGACCTCCTGGCCCCCACCCTTCACTCTCACCCCCCAGGTGACTCACTCCAAGATGAGGCCTCGTCCTCCTGGAGGTTGAGGCCGAGGAGGGTGGCGCTGGCTCTGGGAGGGCCGAGCAGTGGCCTGCTGGCCCCGAGGGCTGCTCTGCGCGCGTGTCCCTCCCTGCTCTCAGCCACGGTCAGCCTTACGCTTGTAGAACGACCACAGCCCCTAACATTGGTGTAGCACTTTAAGGTTTACACAGCCCTTCGACATAGAGGATCCGCTTTGAGCCGCATCTCAGCTCCCAGAGGCAGGGAGCATTCTCCCCACTTTGCAGATGAAAACACTGAGAAGCAGCTCAAGGCCATAGGACCCTGGGAGATGCCACATTTCACTTGATCTTCTACCATTTTCTTTTTTCCCTCCTTTTCTCCCTTCATTTCTCATTACTCACAGAGTGTATGAACACTGTTCTCAGAAAAGTCACAGTTTGAGGGGGGAGATCTGGTCTGGGGATCAAGAAATGGGTGTCTACACCTCTCTCATTAGCTAGAACCTCTAGACGCATTGTGCTCTGCACCTGCTGTCCCACGGCCACCCTGCAGAACCTCCATCCGCAGAGGCGGGCTCCCTAAGCCCCTCCGAGTGACCTGGGCAGGGAAAGCCCCCCAAACCCTCAGGCTTTTCCTCCAAGAGCCTTCCACGCTCACTGCCAGCTAAAGCAGGGTCTCCTCACCCCCCAGACCCCGCTGCTAGACTGCGTCAGCTCACATCTCTTCCTCCCCACACTTCTGAAGCTTTTTTTTCTTCCCCACTGACCTTTGTGGTCTTCTGTGATTATTTATGCTGCCTCCCAAGGATAGAATTGAAATAAAATGTTTTCAAGTTGTCAGACCTGGGCGCAGCTGGCTCATTTCACCTGGGCGGTTTCTCCTCTTGGTCGCCATGGTATCCTGATGGCCAACTCCCCAGCCACAGCTCTGTTGCTCCTCTGCAACAACAACCCATGTCTGTGTCTACAGGTGTGACTTCACACCTCAGCACTGCTGACGTCTGGGGCCAGATGATTCTTTGCTCTGAAGGCTGTCCTGAGCACGATCAGCTATTTAGCAGCATCCCTGGCCTCCGCCAGCCAGATGCCACAGCAACCCGAACCCCGTCATGATAAACAAAAATGTCTCCAGATAGCACCCAGTGTCCCCCCCTGGGATGTCAGAATTGTCCCTAGTTGAGAACCACTGTTCCGCATCCACATCCAGCCCTGTGTTGGGGTCTAGAGGACACCTATATTGTACATTGGAATGCTGCTTCACAGTTTACAAAGAACTACTCCATGTACTTGACTCCTTTGATCTTCACAGCTGCTCTAAGTGGTGTGTTCTAATTTTTCCCATTTTCAAAAAGAGTAGTCAGGTCCAGAATGTGACATGCTCAATCAAGGTCATTAGCTGGTATTACGGGGAAGACACACAGGGACATGGACCTCCTGAGCCCAGAGTCAGAGGAGGCACATGTTCCCAGTCCTCAGCCAGGCTCAGCGCTGGGCAGGGTCTCTTCTGGAAGGAGGGCTAGGGCCCATCATGAGACAAGGGGCTGCCAGGCCTCTGGGCCACCCTCCCTCTCTCACCGAGCCAGGGTGGTCGTGGAGCAGAGCTGTCAGTCTACAAAGTCATGTGACAGTGTGGATACCACAGGAAACTCCAGAGAGAGAAAAGCAGAGAAAAGCAATGAAAATCTCAGAAAAGAGGGCTGGAGAGGAAATGATAAAGGGCAGCGGAAGAGCAGGGGGCATGACCTGAAATAGGTAGGGCGTGGTCCAGGCCCCGCTCCACCTCTGACGGGCTGTGTGACCTGAAGTGATTCACTGCTCCTCTCTGGGCTTCACTTTCTCTATAAAGTGAGTGTGTAGGACAATTGGAGGGTCCCTTAATGATCTGATACTTGAGTTTCCACAAGTGTCTCCTAGCAATTAGGAGAATGGAACAAAGCCCCAAGATCACCAATTGTCTAGCACAAGTGATGCAAACAAGAAATAGTTTCCGTAAGATGTTATGGAAAAATCCAAACAAACTTTTTGGCCAACCCAATATCATCAAGAGAAGGGAAGTAGTAGGGTGGCTTCCAACAGGGCTTGGGTGCAGAAATATACTCTAGCGAAACATGAATTTGAAAAAGACAGCCATAGAGTTTCTCATGTGGATCAATTCACATTTCTGGGCTTGAAAGAAATGCTAAGGTCATTGAGAGTTTGGGCTCCAAAGCTCCTTCTCCAGGGATGCGGAAGAAGGTGGATAGAGCTGGGTCTTTCACCAAGGCTTCTCCCAGCCTGGGCTGGTGAACACACACGGTGATCTGTCTCACATATGCCTCTGTCCCATAGGATCCCCAATTCCAAGTCCAACTAGGCAGCTCTTTAATTATCACTTATTATGGAAGGTTGTTCAAGGTCAGAGGTGAATGTGATTTCTCTCCAAGCAGCCCGTTTCCCAGGTGCATTTGTTGATGAACCCATTGCTTGCTCATTGGCTGTCCACATATGTCTTTTAGTTCTTCACATACTAGAATATGCTGCATGTCTCCTCATTCATTACTCTGATCCTGCAGCCAGTTACAGCCTTGCTGATCCTGCGGCCAGTTACGGCCTCACCTACCACATTGCTCTGATTACTGTAACCATGTAGGAGAACAAGCCCATCTGGCTTTTCATACCTTTTCCCAATGCCATGTTCCTCACCAGGTGCTTGCTCCCTTCTTTGCTCCAGGTGAGAATATCTGAGGCTAAACTCCAGACCCTTTTCTTGTATGGAGAGGTCCCTCTGGGCAGGCCTAGAACTCTGGTCACACATCCCCCACATACCAACACCTACTTGGATTTTAAGCTCAGCCTAACTCACCTTGAGTGGCTGAATCTACTCAGTACTGGGCGTTGGGAACCCAGAGATGGGAAAGAACCAGGCTTGCCCTTGAGGGGCTCCAACCAGTGGTCCATCAATAGGCATCATGTCACCCAGCGGGATGTGGAACCCCTGGAGGCTGGGGTGAGTTCCACCCTCTGCCGGGTTCCAGGTGAAACAGGCAGTTGTTTGCAGATTTACTGATTCCTGGATTCCCTTCAGTCAGCCTCCTGAGATCCCAAGATGGGCTTGGGCATTTTTAGACTCTCTCTTGGTGCTGGGCACACATCCCAGACTGCCAGTGGACCGTGCAGAACGTGGCTGCTTCTTTCCTGTGCGAAATGATTTCATATTGCAAACACCTCCACCACAAGGGCCCTGCCCCTCAGCTTGGAAGGCTGTGCTGACCGGGCTGCTTAGAGCAGGAGCAGACGCTCACCTCCACCACAGGAAGCCTTACCAGACTCCTCTCCTCTATCCCCACCAACCCAGGTCCGCCAGCCTGAGGAGCAGGGGGATGCAGGCCCTTGGATCAGGGAGAGGAAGAAGGCGATGCTGGCAGAAGCTTCTTGCTCTCTGTGCCTCTGTGTTTCTACTTGGGAGCAACCTGCTGACTGTCTTCCCTTAGTATTTTAATTAATTCAGTGACAAACTCAATTGGATCAGCCTTACTTAGAGAAGGTGAGCAGCTACAGGGTCGGGTCTGCAGAGTTCTATGAAGTTCCTGTCCCAGTCCTCATACCTGGCTGTCCCATTGCCTGGAAACCCCCATTAGCACAGTCCCTTTGGGCGAAGCTTTGCCCTTGCCAAAGCTCTACCTATAACAGATTTCCTCGGGTATTCAGCTGCTGTTGTGAAGAGGGTTGACAGATTGAAGGAAGGAAACAAGGGGGCAATGAAAAAGGGGCGGGCTCAAGTGGAAGGAAGGTGATGGGAACACTGAAGACTAAGATTTCAGATTTCAAGGTCACAGTGATTAAGGCAAGATTCAAAGACCAGGAAGAGTTTGCTAGGAGCTTGAATCCAGCCAGCAGGTGGCAGATTATGGCCTTCTTATCAAGCCCATTTTTCCTGAGCTGAGTCCCTTCTGCCACCTCCCATCCCACCCCAGAATGAATGACCCAGATATAGGCACAAGGGCCTCAGGCAAAGCAGACACACAGAATAGCCAGGATCTGAAACACCCCAAGTACAGAAGAAGGAAGGCTCAGTGGGGGACAGCAGGACCCTCGCTGCCCCAAGTTGCTGTCAAGAGACTGCTGGAGGAGTTATCTGGAGATAGCCAGAGGGGGGCGCTCACCTCACCACCCTCTGAGGCTGCCTGTCCCGAGTAGCTGGAAAGAGGCTGAATCGGGGTTGCCTTCCCAGCTGAGCCCCTGACTCTGTGACCTTTAGCAGCTCCCCGCTTCCTGTCCTGCCCAAGGGACAATGGCAGGGAGGGGCCTGGAGAGTACAGTTCAAAGAGGCCTGAAGCTGATGAGATGGCAGAAGGAAGAGCCAGGAACGTGAAGAGGAGGGAAGAAACGCCAGAGAAGGAGGAGCAGGGGTCCAGGCTATACCTCTGCAGCCCTGGTCACAGCCCAGCCCAGGCCTGGGGCTCACCAGCTTCAGCCCCACACGGTCTCCAGGAAGTTGCTGATGAGAGAAACCTGAGCTGCACCCCAGGCAAGAGATACAGCCCAGGGGCAGAGAAAGAGGGGTCCCAGCCAGGCCATGGAAGCCCTGAATCGGTGCCCTGGAAGGCTGGGCTCCACTCTGTTGAAGCAGGAGTGAACACTTCCCTCTGACTACTGCAAACAGAAAGTATTAGGGGGCGGCTCTGAAGCAGGGAGCAAGGTGAGGGCTGGTAGGCTAGTGGTGGGTAAGGGAGGAGATGGGGAAGGGGTGGCTGGGGCATGGGTTAGGGCAGACTTCAGGATGGTCATCTTAGGTGGGGATATAGGGGGAGGGGAGGAAGGGGGTTGTGTGCAGAAACGTCCCAAGGAATGGAACCAGCGGTGTGATGAGAAATGAATCACCCCCTGCCAACAGATGGAGCACTTTACAGAGCTTGATACCTTGCTTTATACCTCTCTTAAACTTCCAACAGCAGGCAGTGTTGGTTGCACCCAGCTTAGCAATTGTCCTTCAGACTAGCTCACAGAGGAATGGCTGTTCTTAGAGAGCTCTGTTGGGTTCTTTTTATCACTATAAAAGCTATCTTCCCCTTGGGGCTGCTTGATACTGTCCCATGAAATGACAGGGCCCCACGCACTCTAGGGCTTTCCACCCTACCTGTCCCACCTGCCCCTCAGGATGCCTGACATTCACCTCTTTGTCCGACGGTGAAGTCATTTGTAACGACAATGAAAATAGCTTTTTTTGCCTCTCTTCACCTACTAGGAAGCAAGTAGAAGCCTAGTAGTCTCTCTTCACCTACTAGGAAGCATTTTCATGCAAAACTATTTTACAAAATATTTGTTTTATAAAATATTTATCAAGCATCTTTTCTGCATCAAATATTATCCTAGGTGTGAGGATGAAGGAGATGAACAGGATATAGTTCTTGTTTGCAAAGAGATTCCACTCTAATTTACAGTTAAAATTCACCTACAGCGCAGAAAAGAATGCTTGGGAGGACCGAGATGACTAATAGTGATTTTCTCAGGGGGATGAGATAACAGGTTAGCGCTCTCCTTTTTGAAGAGCTACATTTTTCTACAATAGACAATTTTTGTCAGTGAGAGAGAAAGGTTATTTTTTTAGTTTGGAAGATATTTTAAATACGTGTAAAAGCGTAGGATTTGCCACTGTTTCCCGTTGAATGAAACCTCGGGCTTATTCTGCTCAGTTCACCAGGTACAGGAACTGGGACCTCTCCTCCCACATCGTCATGGCCCCTCTAGACCAGAGGAGGAGATTGTGCACGTGGGTAGTTGGATGGCGTAAGCAACACAGATACGGCCAGGTGTCACTTCTCTTGGACTCTTGATGGGAGGAAGGCCTGATAGGAGAATCCCTGCCTCTGAGGTGCACGCTGCTCACGTAGATTCCTGCGCAAAGGTGACAACAGATTTTCACCAGGCTTTGGCTCAGCCTTCCCTGGATCCTCTTGATGCTGACTTGGCCTTCCCTGATCCCTTTAGGTTTGGTGCCACCCACTGATCTCCTACCCTACCCCAGGTGTCCCCAATCCCTAATCTTGCCTCTTCCCAATCCACTGTTTGTGGCATAAACCCTATGACCTGCTTCTTCTGGCATTGAGCCCTTTCTCCTCTTCAAATCAAAACCCTAGGCTGTCAAAACTATTGTTTCAACCACGAATTTTGAAATTACATTTGGAAAGTCAAAATCTGATTATTGATTGTTTATTTGTTACACATTCCTGCTATCAGAATCTTAGTTTTCCCTGAGGTAGTGAATATCTCTGGCTGGGATGGGAAGGAGATATGTCAGACACGATAAGATCAACAGCTGTTTACAAAATCCATCCTCTCACCCGCCCCCCACCTCACCAACATGCATGCATGCACATGTGTGTGTACACATGTGTGCGCACACACATACACAGCAGGATCATTAAAATGGCCACAGATTAAGATAATATAGAACTGGGGAAATTTAATTAATGACATGGAACTGGAGAACAGTGTTCTTTTTCTTATACAAAGAATTTATTTCTTTCTAATATTGATCTTTATTTATTTGGCTGCTCTGAGTCTTAGTTATAGCATGTGGGATCTAGTTCCCCCACCAGGGATCAAACCCAGGCCCCCGCATTGGGTGCAAGGAAACTTAGCCACTGGACCACCAGGGAAGTCCCTGGAGAACAGTGTTCCTTTGCTAATTTTCAGTTAGCATTTGCTGGATAATGGCATTACATTAGGTGCCAGTGATATAAAACCAATTGAGATACACAAATTCCTGGCCCGCATCTCTCAAGATGCAGACATGTGAATGAGTAATTATAATTCAGTATAATACGTAATAGATCAGAGCACTATATAGGAACAATCAAAACACCAACCTCATGGTGACAGGTAATCTGAGTTTTATTTTTTGTTTATTGAGATATAATTGACATATAACATTGTGTAAGTTTAAGGTGCCCAAGGATTTGATGTGTTTGTGTATTGCAGTATGACCACCACCATAGTGTTAGCTAACACCTTTATTAAATCACTGTTCACGTGTGCTTAAATCACTCAGTTGTGTCTGACTCTTGGTGACCCCGTGGACTGTAGTCCATCAGACTAATCTGTCCATGGGATTTTCCAGGGAAGAATAGTGGAGTGGGTTGCCATGCCCTCCTCCAGGGGATCTTCCCAATCCAGGGATCGAACCCATGTCTCCTGCATTGCAGGCAGATTCTTTACCCACTGAACCATTGGGGAAGCCCAATCAAGTCATTACCATTGCTATTCTTTTTTTTGCAGCTATGCAGCATGCTTTCATGCATTGGAGAAGGAAGTGGCAACCCACTCCAGTGTTCTTGCCTGGAGAATCCCAGGGACGGGGGAGCCTGGTGGGCTGCCGTCTATGGGGTCGCACAGAGTCACACACGACTGAAGTGACTTAGCAGCAGCAGCAGCATGCAGGGTCTTAGTTTCTTTGCGTGCTTAGTCACTTCAGTCTTTTCTGACTCTCTGTGCCCCTATGGACCATGTCCTGCCAGGCTCCTCTGTCCATGGGATCCTCCAGGCAAGAATACTGGAGTGGGTTGCCATTTCTTTCTCCATTAGTTCCTTGACCAAGGATCAAACCTGCCATTTCTTTTTTGTAGTGAGCACATTTAAGATCTATTAGCAGGACTTCCCTGGTTGTCCAGTGGCTAAGACTTTGTACCACCAATGCAGGGGCCCAAGGTTCAATCCCATCCCACATGCCACAACTAAAGATCCTGCATGCTGCAAATAAGACCCAGTGCAGCCAAGTAAATATATTTTTTTAATCTTAAAAAAAATTTGTAGCAATTTTGAAGTACATGATACAGTATTATTAACTATAATCACTAAATGTACGTTAGATCCCCATCTTCTAGTTACAAGTTGGTACCCTTTGACCAGCATTCCCAAAACCCCTGTCCCACCCCACCTCCACCCCCCAGCCCCTACATTCTGGTAACCACCATTCTAGTCTCTGTTTCTACAAATTTGGCTTTTTTTGATTCCACAAACAATATTTGTCTTTGTCTGGCTTATCTCACCTAGCATAGTGCGCTCAGGGTCCATCTGCTGTCACAGATGACAGGATTTCCTTCTTTCTAGTAATCTGAGTTCTTAAAGTGAAAGTAGTTTTCCACTAGGGAAGAGAGAGAGGTGCCTTCCAGGCAGGGAATAGTGTGTGCAAAGTCACGGAGGAAGGAAACAGCGAACTTGAGGGGGCCTTGAGTTGCTGGAGCTAAGGAAAAGGCTGGCAAGGGCAGGGATCGTCTGCAAAGGGCCTTCTCTTCTGGCTATTTATTTGGGAGGCAGTTTTAAGCAATGGAAAGCCTTAGAAGCATCAGAATGATCAGATGAAATTGTATTTTCGAAAAATCCATGAGGAGGATAGAAAAGAGAGACACATTGGGCAAGAGGCTGTGAGGAGCTTCTGGGAGTACTCAGGTGAACTGACCTGGAGAATCAGATCAACAATCAGGAGGTGGAGGGAGGCTGCAGAATACGATAAAATATCACACTGAATTGCAGAGAGATCAAAGGAATGACTGGGCTTCCCAGCTGGTGTTAGTGGTAAACAACCTGCCTGCCAACGCAGAAGGAGGAGATGTGGGTTTGATCCCTAGGTCGGGAAGATCCCTTGGAGAAGGACACGGTAACCCACTCCAGTATTCTTGCCTGGAGAATCCCATACAGAGGAGCCTGGTGGGCTACAGTCCACAGAGCTGCTCAGAATCAGACAAGACTGAAGTGACTAGCACTCATGCATAAAGGAATGATTATTCTTAATGGGTGTTGAAATCAATTTAATGTGTTACAACCAGCATTTTTTTTTAGTACCATAGAATAAGAAAGCACTAAGTAGAACAGAAAGGAAATACTAGTGTCCACCATATGAAATAAGATGGGCTTCCCTGGCAGCTCAAACAGTAAAGAGTCTGCCTACAATGTGGGAGACCCTGCTTCAATATCTGGAAGGGGAAGATCCCTGGAGAAGGAAATGGCAACCTACTCTAGTATTCTTGCCTGGGAAGTGCTGTGGACAGAGGAGCCTTGCAGGCTACAGTCCATGGGGTCGCAAAGTAGGGCATGACTGAAGCAACTTAGCACAGCACAGCACATCTGTGCATGAAACTTTGTTCATTGCTAGTGTGTGTATTGCTTTCTGTGTTGGGGGAGGGGGGAGAGTACTGAAATGAAAAAATATATGTTTTTCACTGTTGCTGCTGCTGCTACTGCTGCTGAGTCGCTTCAGTCATGTCCGACTCTGTGCGACCCCATGGACTGCAGCCTACCAGGCTCCTCTGTCCATGGGATTTTCCAGGCAAGAGTACTGGAGTGGGTTGCCATTGCCTTTCACTGTAGGTCGCAATCAACCAAGTTTGGAAGCCACTGATCTAGAACACACTAATTGGTGCAAAGCAGAGAATAGTTGCCAGTGGGATTTCCAGGAAAGAAAGATTCCATCTGTGTGAGGCTGTTCAGGATGGCTTCCCAGAGGATTCTGAGGAGTGGAAAGTGGGCTTGAAGAAGGATAAGGTTGGGGTGGGAGAGAGAAGGGCAAGGCACCCAAGGGCAGGAAGAAGGAGGCGCATACCTAGCAATCTGGCTGGATTCCTCCGTAGCCTTAGTCTTTCCTAACGGCCTAAAGATGGTTATCTAGAGGAGGCTAACATTTCAGTGTTAGCGCAGAAGAGCATCTGCTGACAGCTTATCTTTTCTTCCAGCATTTATGTAAAACCTATCTGTCAAATAACCCATGTCTATTTGACCTTCTTCGCAGGGACACCAAGTTCATTCTCAAAACAGCTTACTTGGCTAATAAACCAGGGACATTTTCAATTTTCATGAAAACTCTTAGGGGAAAGACAACTGAATGAGCTGGATCTGGGTTCAAGATTGAGCCTAGAAGTGCATTCATCCAGTCACTTGTCGTTTCTAAATGCTGTTTCTGCCCAACATAAAATGAGCTAATCAGAGCTACCTACTCTTTCTCCCAAACTTGTGAGCATCAAATCAAATGACATAAGGGGTACAAACCTAAATTACCAGGGACGCAGACAGGTTGCTTTCCCCATTTGCCAGAAGGCCCAACTAATGTCAGATCCTCTGAAGAATAAACATGATCTGGCAACCTTGTCATTCTTGTAGCAGATAAGAGAAGTCATTATTTTATCAGCTGGCACCAGAGTTCCTTTTCAGGAAGGAAGTGTCATTGTTTAGGAAAATACCTTGATAGGCCCCTTGGGGATAGAAGGTGAGGCCCTAAGGACATGGGTGGGGAGGAAAAAACAAAGATAGCTAAATAGCTCTGCCTAAGAATTGAACAAAAATTCAGGAGGAATTCCCTGGCAGACCAGTGGTTAGGATTCCACGCTTCCACTGCAGGGGCTTGGGTTCATTCCCTAGTTGGGGAACTAAGATCCCACATGCTGCATGGTGAGGCAAAAAATAAATAAATAAATGAAGAATTTGGGGATGAAGAAGAACAAAGGAGAGAGGCAAAAGGAAAACCAAGTAATCTGATCAGAGACTAATGCCCTAGTCTGTAAAAAATTGGGGAAGATTTTTAAGAACAAAGAGATCTCTGGACTGCAGTCCTGCAATTCAATCCTCTCTCCAGTGTAATCGATTTCCCAAATCTCCAATAAATGTCTATCACCCAAAGCTGCCTTGTGGGAGCAGGTCCAGTGGGCAGCAGAGTAGGGACTGTGTTCAACTTTGGGGCCAATTCTAGGATAGAGATAAAGGTGTGTCCACAGACAGCAAAGAAAGAAATTTAGAGTAAGGTAACACTGAGAAACATAGGTCCAGGTGAAACTGCAACTCAGATTGGGACTTGAACCCATGGTCTTTCAACTGAGAGCAAACCTGGTCTCAGGAATTAATGATGCTCAGGTTCTTGATGTCTCAGAGCAGAAAGAACTCAGTGAGAGACAAAGTGATATGTAAGAAGTGGATTTATTTAGAGAGAAATATAGTCCACAGACAGAGTGTGGGCCATCTCAGAAGGCAAGAGCAGCACCAGGGTATGGGGTTGTCAGTTTTTATCAGTTCAGTCGTTTAGTTGTGTCAGACTCTTTTCGACCCCATGGACTGCAGCACGCCAGGCTTCCCTGTCCATTACCAACTCCCAGAGCTTGCTCAGACTCATGTCCATCGAGTTGATGATGCCATCCAATGATCTCACCCTCTGTCATCCTCCTTTCCTCCTGCCTTCAATCTTTCCCAGCATCAGGGTCTTTTCAGTTTTTATAGGGGTAATTTCACAGGCTGATGAATGGGAAGATTATTCCAGCTATTTGGCGGAAAGGGTGGAGATTTCCAGGAATTGGGCCACTGCCCATTTCAAGATCTTTATGGTCAGACTTACTCTATCTTGGTGCCTGTGGGTGTGTCATTTAACTTGCTGATGTGTTTCAGTGAACACATACTGAGGCTCAAGGTCTAGTGGAAATCGACTCATCTGCCATCTTGGATCTATTTTGTTCTAAAGAGTTTATGTTGTGTCCTTGGTCTGTGCCATTCTTTTAAAGGTTGTGCCCTACCTCCTGTCTCACAGGGAAGTCATAGAAATCTGGGAGAAGACCTAGGTTTTCCCTATCTTGTGAGATGGGGTTCAAGCCAATCACTTGTACAGTTGAGATGTTAGGATTGATCTCAGCGAGGCAGCAGTGAAAGGTGGCATGAAGTGAGATCTTAATTCCCTGCCCAGGAATTGATCCTGGGAAAACCAGGAATGAAAACCAGGAATCCTAGCCACAAAACCAGCAAGGGCTAGAGGGTAGAAGGTGATTTTCCCCTGGATCTTTGCACCCAGTGAAAAAGGCATTTATCACTGAAGCAGAAAGTGTACATGTGGGTACAAAGTTTATTATTAGAGATATAGCATCAAACAACAAGTGGGAGAGCACATAGAGAAAATTTAGTTGAGACAGAAGAAAGGCAGAGGTGCACAACTGGAGAGAAACGGTGTGGGCGGTCCCTCTCGTGAGGAGGAGCGCAGTTAAGAGGCTGTTAAGTCATTTATATAAGGCAGTTCTTCCCGGTCTTGGTCTTCCTTCAGCCCAATCATATGTTTTCCTTTTTCACACCTGACCTACCCTGCTAACCCTCCCCTGGGGGACAAAGACAGATCTTGAAGTGAAGGCTTCTGGGAAGAGCAAGACTCATTATGGCCTAACATTATCCCTTGACTTTTGACCCACAAGGAGCCTTTCTGCATGTGTGTAGTGTCTCCTTTGTCCCAAAATAGGGGGGGAGGGAGATCCCTTAATCCTTTTCAATTCCAATTCAAACAGGTTTTTGTCCCTCTTTGTCTTTGCCATGACTATTACCTTAAAGTGTTTACAAGAGATAAGTGCTGGCTATTTATCCTGTTTTTGTTGTTACTTGATTTTGGAGGGCAAACAGGAGGCTGATTATAAATGTCTCAACTGGAACCCACCTATCACTTGTCTCAGGAAATGGAAACAGGATATATATAAATATATGTATATATATATATAAATGTCTAACCTGAAGTCCCTCTATTTCCTACATCAGGATTACCCCAGTAGACACAAGAAACCATTGACTACCCAACTCAATTATCACAATAAACATTTTTCCAGGCTTCTCTCTTGCTGAAGTCAATATTATGTGGCTATTATTGATTGAACTTCAGTCATAATTTATGAATCAAACATACAAGAGACAGTAAACCAGCTTTTCTCTTTTCTGACTGTATCCTGACCAATATACGCCGCTGTGGGCAGAGCTAATCTCCTTTCTGACAATCGTCTATTGGGGCTGCCTGCTATTTAGAGCATCTTTATCATCATCTCATTGAAGGCTGCTGCTGCTGCTGCTGCTGCTGAGTCGCTTCAGTTGTGTCCGACTTTGTGCGACCCCATAGACGGCAGCCCACCAGGCTCCCCCGTCCCTGGGATTCTCCAGGCAAGAACACTGGAGTGGGTTGCCATTTCCTTCTCCAATGCATGAAAGTGAAAAGTGAAAGTGAAGTCGCTCAGTCATGTCCGACTCTTCGAGACCCCATGGACTGCAGCCCACCAGGCTCCTCCATCCATGGGATTTTCCAGGCAAGAGTACTGGAGTGGGGTGCCATTGCCTTCTCCCATTGAAGGCTAGGTCTTCAAAATAAACTTATGAAGCAGGAAAAGCCTGAGTTCTCAACCACATGTTAACAATAAGGAAACTGAGGCCCAAAGAATAAAAAATTACATTTTGATTAGGTATGAGAGATAATCTCAGATCTTAAGGAATGTTGGAATCATAGATATGAATGCATGAAAAGTCAAACAACATTAAAGAAGTAAAAATAAGTGAATAAAAATCAAAATGGAATAGGGACATCACTGATGGTTCATTGGTTAAGACTCCACTCAGGCTTCCCTAGTGGCTCAGACAGGAAAGAATCTGCTTGCAATTCTGAGACCAGGATTTAATCCCTGGGTCAGGAAGATCCCCTGGAGAAGATGAACGGCAATCCACTCCAGTATTCTTGCCTGGATAATTCCAAGGACTGAGAAGCCTGGCGGGTTACAGTGCATGGGGTCACCAAGAGTCACACGACTGAGCAACTAACACTTTCACTTTACTTTCTTCCACTGCAGGGGGCATGGATGCCATCCCTGGTCAGGGAACTAAGATCCCCATCCTGCTCAGCATGGATAATAAATAAATAATTGAAATGTAATAGTGAACATAAATAAATAAAATGTATACATGAAAAAGGAGGAATAAATGTAAAAATAAATGTTGTAAGGAAGAGCACAATTTCTGAAAGAATGATGGAGCTCGCAATGCATTCAACGTCAAAGTCAATCCAGCTCAACCTTCTCATGACCCCACCCACTTCTTTCCATCTTCTTGGCCTCCCCAAACCATCATTGTCTCCACCAGGATTACCATAATATCTTCCTTACTAGTCTCTCTGACTCCAGCTTTGTCCCTATAATCAGTTCTCCAAATAGCATCTTTAGGGAGCTTGGTGGGCTGCCATCTACGGGGTCGCACGGAGTCGGACACGACTGGAGTGACTTAGCAGCAGCAGCAACAGGATAAATCTCACCTTATCACTCCCCAACTTCAATCCATAGTGGCACCCCACTGCCCTAAAAGTAGAATTCTTTAACTTCATCAACAAGATCTTTCTTGATCTGGTCCTCTTATCCCTTGGGCCTCAGCTGTTGCCATTTGCTGCCTAGAACTCTGCTTCTTATAGACTGCTATGTTATTAAATAAATATCTGGTCTCCGCTTTTTCCTGGCGCAGTGCTCCTTAAACCCTTGGGATTTCCGGGTTGATAGGAATGTCTTTTGTTATTCATGAGGAATCCCTTTCTATCCTGAGTTTCTGCTAAAGAAGTGACTTAGGGCGGGGCCCCTAGAGAGCCTCCAGATGGGGCTGCTTAACAGAAGGACCGAGTGATTAAATGGTGAGAACTGCCCGCTGGGAGCTGGGGAGGAAACGCTGGAGGTTGAGACCTGTAAAAACCCTTGAACAGCAAGATCCTGAGAGCTTCGGAGTTGGTAAGCACATCCACGTGCCAGGAGGGTGGTGCACCCCAATTTCATGGAGACAGAAGTTCTTCTGCTCAGGAGCCTTGCTTAACTCTCCCTGTGTACTTTCTGTCTGGCTGTTGATTTGTATTCTTTATGATCAACTGGTAAGTGTAAGTAAAGTGCCTTCTTGAGTTTGGTGAGCTGATCTAGCAAATTATCAAACCCAAGGAGAGTGTCCTGGGAGCCCCTTATTTATAGCCAGTAGGTCAGAGGTTTGTGCAGCTTACAACTTACAGCTGGCATCTGAAATAGAGGTTATTTTGTGGGACTGAGCTTAAGCTATAGGGTGTACATTAACTCTTGTGTAGTTTGTTTCACAATTAAATTGAATTGTTGAACACCCAGCTGGTGTTGCAGAATTGGTTGTTGTCCAAAACATCTCAGATGGATACTTTTTTTTTTTTGCTTTTGTTAACGATCCCAAGTTCATTTGCCCGATACACACTCATGCCAAACACACCAAAAAGTTGGAGTTGGGAGCAGAGACAAATTTATCACAAGGCCAAGGAAAGAGAATGGGTGGCCTCTGCTCAATAACCCCAAACTCCTCAATGGTTTTTGGGGAGAAGTTTTTGTAGGCAAACTTGGGGTGAGGGCTACAGGGTGTGTGACTTTCCCCTATTGGCTGGTGATGGGGGAAGAGAGTGGTGTTCCGGGAGTCTTGTGCTCAGCCTGAAGTTACTACCATCCTCTACCTGGGTGGGGGGGTCTTAGTTTCTGTAGAAGAACTCAAAAATATTGTTATGTTATAGCCCTGGAAGAACTGGGACCCAGTCCCATTGCTGCACTATTCTTTTTGACTGCTTCTCCCTTCTTTCTGTATCCTCTGCCTTCCCTGTGGTTAGTGCTAAGTCGTGTCCAACTCTTTGTGACCCTAGGGACCGTAGCCAGGCTTCTCTGTCCATGGGATTTCCCAGGCAGAACACTGAAGTGGGTAGCCTTTCCCTTCTGCAGGGGATCTTCCCGACCTCAGGGATCAAACCCTGATTAATAACTATTTGAATCTGCTCTTTGGAACTGAGAGAAGGTCTAGAAGGATGAATGAAGCCTATTTCCTACAAACAAGAAACAGGAACCATGGAAAGGATATGTACTTGAAAGGGCCCCCACAGGGTGCTGCTCAATTTCACTGAGTTTTCCTGATTTCATGAAGTATTTTGCTATGTACTTTTGCCTCCTGGCCTTTGTATGCCATGTCCCTTCCACTTGCATCACTCCTGCCCAACTCTCCTGATCTAGCTAATTCTTCCTATTCTTCAGATCTTGACTTTGATAATCCCTCCCAAGGAGGAAGAACCCCGGGAGGTTCTTCCTATCTCTAGAATAGGTTAGAACCTACACCCTGCTACTCACATCCTTGATTTCCTCACCCTAATGCTCAGCACACTTCACAGCTGTTACTTATATAATTGTCTTCTCCAAGAGTGAAGACAGTTCTGTAAGCTCATTGATGGGTGGACTGAATGGTTTGTCTTGCTCTCCTTCATTTCCAGCACCCAACGTCATGCCTAGTATGTCGCAGGTACTTAAGTGTGTTGAGTTCAGAATGAATGAATGGATATTGTAGAAACTCAAAGGGAAAAAAAAGGTTGAGGTGGTCAGGAAAAAGGTAGGCTAGGGCTAGAATGACAAATGAAGAAGCTTTCATGGTCACCCAATATGTAGCAGGAAGGGGAACCCCCTCCAGGGTACGAGAGTGGGCTCTTGTCTAACACTCAGAAACGAATTGTCCGAGGAGACACATGTGCTGACAAAGCAAGAGACTTTATTGGGAAATGAGGCCCAGGAAGGGAGAGCAGGAGGGTAAGGGAACCCAGAAGAACTGCTCTGCCACGTGGCTCGAAGTCTCAGGTTTTAAGGCAATTGGGATTAGCCTCTAGGTTGTCTTTGGACAATCATTCTGACTCAGGGTCTTTCGTAGTGGTGCACACATTGCTCAGCTACCATGGATGCCAGTGAGAAGGATTCTGGGAGGTGGTAGGACACGTGGCATCTCCTTTTGACCTCTCCCGAGCTCTTCTGATTGGTGGTGACTTATTACTGCTGTGTTCCTTACTAGGACCTGCCTTTGTAAAATAATTCATGCAAGTGGCTACTGTGGTACCTGGCCATGGTGGGTGGTTTCAAGCAGTGTGTTTCCCCTAACAAATACATTGGTGATAAACCACGGCTCCTTACCTCCCCAGGGAGCACCTGCAGAATGAAGACAGAGGCTGAACTATGAGAGAAGAGCAGGCTCTAGTGCTGCCTCTGTGCCTTCACTGCATGACTTTGAGCATGTCATTTACCCTCTCAGAATCTGAGTTTCCTCACTGGTAAAATGGGGCCCCTACCTGCTACTGGTGGGTTTCTGTGAGGCTCAGGGAGGTCCAGAATGTTTAAGTCCCCAGCACAAAGCGTTCTTGACCAAATGCATGTGAATTGGTTTTCACACAGCCTCCCCGTCCAAGATTTCCCAAGGCACTGGCTGAAAGCCAGCCTGGGAAAAGCCAGCATCTCTAAGGCCAGCCTTCTGCCCCTGAATAAACCCACTCTGCCCAGTCTGATCACCAACAGGAGCTTGGCCATCTGCTCTATCCACTCCAGAAACAGCAGACGGTATCCATAGCTTTTCTCACACCAAGCTTTAGGAGTGCCACCAGCCAGAGCCATTGACTTAACGGCAATTACCTCCCACAAGGAGGCAGTATCTCTTCCCCTATAATTTTTGAGTAAAGAATTTTTTAAATTCTTTGGAATTTGAACTCTTCTCTTTAACCTTCTTTGTTAGACAAAAGGCCTCCAAGTCCTCTGAGCAACAGAATTTATTAGGTGCCTGCAAGGTTAGGGTTGTTTACGGCCCCCACTCTGCAAGGAGATTCCAAACTAATTAGGGGTGTGGTAGGCCAAATCATGCCCCCCACCAAAAATAACCATGCACTTATCCCTGAAACCTATAAATATGTTTTGTTACATGGTAAGCAACTTCACAGATGTAATCAAGGTTTTGGATCTTATGATTATAGGGAGATGTCCTGTATTACTTGGGTGAGGCCAATCTAATCACATGAGCCCTTAAAGTTAGAGCACTTTATCTTGCTGGAATCAGAGGAGGAAGATGAGGAAGTTGGAGATTCAAAGCATGAGAAATAGGGGTGGTGGAGGGGGTGCATGAAAAGCATGAGAAGGAATAAGACAGCATGTAGAACCGAAGACCATGTACGGATGCGAGCGTTGGACTGTGAAGAAGGCTGAGCACCAAAGAATTGATGCCTTTGAACCGTGGTGTTGGAGAAGACTCTTGAGAGTCCCTTGGACTGCAAGGAGATCCAACCAGTCCATTCTGAAGGAGATCAGCCCTGGGATTTCTTTGGAAGGAATGATGCTAAAGCTGAAACTCCAGTACTTTGGCCACCTCATGCGAAGAGTTGACTCACTGGAAAAGACTCTGATGCTGGACAGGACTGGGGGCAGGAGGAAAAGGGGACGAGCGAGGATGAGATGGCTGGATGACATCACTGACTTGATGGACATGAGTCTGAGTGAACTCCGGGAGTTGGTGATGGACAGGGAGGCCTGGCGTGCTGCGATTCATGGGGTCACAAAGAGTCGGACACGACTGAGCGACTGAACTGAACTGAGAACTGAAGACCAGCCCCCAGCTGAGAGCAAGGAAACAGGGACCTCAGTCCTACAACCACAAGAAGCTGACTTCTATCAACAACCTGAAAGAACCTGGAAGTGGATTCTCCCCCAGAGCCTTCAGACAAGAGCCTAATCCTGACACGTTAATTCCAGCCTTATAAAAACCATAAGCAGAGAACTCAACCAAGCCTTCTTGGACTTCTGACTTACAGAAATGTGAGATAATAAGTGTGCCATTTTAAGCCAGTACGTTTGTGGCGATTTGTTAACGTAGCAACAGAAAACTAATACAGGGAGACAGGGCTTGTGTCTTGGGGTCTTTCAATCTAGAGCTTAGTCTTAAGCTGCCACAGCTGTGAATTCCTGGGCATCTGACCATGTCTGGAAAGTTGGGGGTTGTGGGTAGGCCATAGATAGAATGATTGAAGTGAAGAGAATCAGTTTCCATAGAGGTCAGGTCAGAGAGCCTCTCTTAGAAGAGATACCCAAACCACAAACTTGGTACAAGGACCCAGTTCTGAGAACAGGGAACAAAAATTAGAGTCCCACTTGGAGGGTATTTAGAGTAGATAGGAGGTCCTCCCTGTAGCAGTTCTGGCCAGTGACCTTTGGCTCACAGAAGGACAAATGGGGTATAGGCAGCCTACTGAGTTAAGGGCCTGGGGACTAACTGAGAAGTGCATATGGACCCACCTGGATATTTGGGAGGAATATGAGAGCCTCTGGGGTTTCTGTAGTTCTGTGGTAGAGGCATCAGAGCAACACGGATTTATTCATGTTATTTATGAAGCAGTTAAACCCTCTTGCCCCCCAAACTGGTGTGGCCTGGAGAAACAGAGTGCCCCAAGATCTGTTAACCCCCAAGGCAAAATAAGAGGCTTTGAAATGTCAGACAGATGGAGCAGGGTGGAAGAGGCAGGAGCAGAGAGGGGATGGCTTGGTCAGACACAGTGGTGCTAACTTTCCTCCCATTGCTTTCATAGGTTACCTTATCTTTCTGAGGTTGAGTTTCCAAACCTAAAAAAAAAATGATCTTTATCACAAAACATTATGAAGAAACAATAGGCAGGTTATTAATCATTACAGCACATGATGAAAAATACATTCCATACTACTCCAGTTCAAAAACTCTCATGTTTCCCATTTTAGTTCTCCAATATTGAGATGTGTCTTATAATTATATTGGCCAGGCAGGAGTCCTGAGGTAGTTTTATTGCCTGCACTTGCAAAATTAGTGTCAGTGGTTGAAAAGAATATTCCAAAGACTATTGACTAGTGAAGTACCCTTTTAAGAAAAGCTATCTCTTCAACTTCTCAGAGCGCAGAGGATAACCTCATGCAGTAAAACAGACAGCAATGATGATTCAGAAGGGCTAGACTCTAAATGTGGACAAGTTTTAGTGATGCCACAACCAATTTTTCTTTTTTTAATGTGTGTACAAGACAGATGAATGATAAAAACAAGTCTAAAAGAGCACTTTCAATAAGTACAAAATGAAAAATTCTAAGTGATAAAAAAACACTGATAAAATATGGGAACTATTTTTATGCCCAACTAACATACAGAAATCAAGACTGAGAGAACACTTACAGCAAATAGCAGACTAAGACGTAAGGAAATGATCTCAGGCCTATGGCAGGTACCTATTTGATGTGATTAGTAATCACTGTATTTAACCACTGTATTTGTATCCCCCAAATCCTTCACAGGAGCTCAAGAGCTCAACCTTTGACCCACCAGAGATATGCTTCGGTTTTGCCCACTGAGTATGTATGTGCACACACAAATCCAAGAAACAGGAGTTGGTTGAGAACTATAGGAAAAAAACCCCCAGATATTGCAGAATATTACAAAAGATTGGAGTTATTTTAAAGAGGGTCTATTATGGCATAATTGATAAAGTATATAATTGACCATGTCTATAATTTTCTGAGTTTGGACACATATACAAGCTGTGATACCTTTACCACAACCACTAGGGTAATAGGCATTCCTCACCATTCAAAGCTTCTTTATGTCCCTTTGTTTGTGTTAAGAACACTTAACACCCTCTTTAATTTTGAACCAGGGACTGAAGTCAGGCAGTGACAAGGACAAAATTGAATAGGGAAGTTGTTGGTTCAGTAAAATGCTGGGCTCCAGGAAGTGATGCAATCCAGGAAGTTATATATTTCACATAAAGACACAACCAGGAAGTGGTGTTTTAGTTCCAGTCGAAAGCATGGGAGGCAGACGTTGTTGCTGTGGCTGCACAGGGAGCTTCTTGAGCAAATGGCTTGGGGTAGAATACTGAGATTTGCAAGAGAAGCGAGGACAGTGGAGAAAGAAGAGAGATATGGACCGCCCCTGAGAAGAGGTGGCCCGTCAGCAAGCATCTTCTTGAAATGTTGCAGAATCAGAAAGCAGGCTTCTTCCAGGCTCCACATTTCCCCCCACCCAGCTGCTTTCATTATGAAGGAAGAACAGCAGAAAAGAATAGACATTTTGAGTGCTGCTGTGAAGCAGAAGAAAACCAAGACAATGTTTTAGTTAAATAAGGAAAGTAAGGAAAAAAGGAAAGGAAACACAAACTCCAAAGCACCAGTGGTAAATCTCTACCAGTAAGGATGAGCTGTGCTGGGAAAGATCTCAAATAAGAAGGTATATTCTGTTCCTTTTTGCTGTAAAGCCTATAAATATGACTTCTAACTTTGGGTCTCCAGCCATGGCCAGAGACTGCGGATTCCTCTGACTTCGGGACACAAAGGAAGTTTACAAATTCAGGAACCCCTTCCAGTCACCTCCAAGATACCAGGACAGAATAATAATGGGAAAGTGAATGACAGGACAGTGAAACAGGGTTCCCAGGATACAGTGAACATCACATTTTTAGATCAAGAAAGAAGGCAAAATATTTTTTTCCTAGAGTTTTCTAGGAAAACTCTCAATAGGAGAATGAAAGCGGGGAAAAAAATCTAACCCAAAAAAAGCTAAGAGGAAGGAGAGCTGACCACTTTAAGAAGTATGAAAAGGGTGATAGAAAGAAGAGAGGCATGAAAAATTGGGATCTCCTGATGGGAACTTATCCAGAGCCTGAAGTGAGTGGAAAAGCTTGGACCTCAGAGGGTCTGGTGAGCTGGAAGAGATGCTTCCTGCTGAAAACCTTGGCAGCCTAGCTCTTTAAAGAAGATGAAACTTTAGTCTTCTTCTTGGCTTTCCTAGTAGAGAGTTTCTTAAGAATTGCCTTTATATGACTTCAAATGACTTTCTCTAAAGATCAAGCCATTTTTTTCAGTGATTCTCCTTCTTCCTTGAGAGCAAGTCTCTTCTTGAGCAGCTGTGAACTCATTGTCTACCTCCATCATTGAGGGACAGAGTGGATAGGGCAGGGTTCCCTCATGAGCTGTCTTGGGGTGAAATTGCCTCCCTCTTTAGACAGCTGTGCCTTGCTCTCCTTGTGGGATCTTAACTCCCCAACCAGGGATCAAATGCATGCGTGGAATTGCAGAGCCCTAACCACTGGGTCCAGAGAACGCAATGGCAACCCACTCCAGTACACTTGCCTGGAAAATCCCATGGGTGGAGGAGCCTGGTAGGCTGCAGTCCATGGGGTCGTGAAGAGTCGGACATGACTGAGTGACTTCACTTTCACTTTTTACTTTCATGCATTGGAGAAGGAAATGGCAACCCACTCCAGTGTTCTTGCCTGGAGACTGGCAGGGATGGGGGAGCCTGGTGGGCTGCCATCTATGGGGTCTCACAGAGTTGGACACGACTGAAGCGACTTAGCAGCAGCAGCAACCACTGGGCCACCAGGGTATTCCCTCTCCTGAAATCATCAATGACTTTGCTCTGTGTGCCCAGATCTACTTCACCATCTCAGCCTAGACTGGACCTTTCAAAAAAGGAAATCCCTTTAGGATCATTCATAGACACCCCACCTCCCACCCCCTGTCCCTTGTACATCCTGATGTAAGAGATCTTAAATTTTACTTTAATTGGTATCTGAGAGAGAAATTCAAGTGAGCTCAGGAAGATTCTAGGGAGTCAAAAGAACTTAAAAAATGGAGGAAACAATACAAAAAGTGCTAAAGGCAATTGAACGGTCTTTTAGTTATTTAAAGACTATTAGCATTTGATACTAATATTTGATATTAGTATTTGATAAGGGCTTCCCCGGTGAGCTCAGTGGTAAAAACTCTGCCTGCCAATGCAGGAGGCACAAGAGATGCAGTTCAATCCTTGGGTCCAAGATGCCCTGGAGGAGGAAATGGCAACCCACTCCAGTATTCTTGCCTGGAAAAAAATCCCATGGAGAGAGAAGTCTGGCGGACTACAGTCCACGGGGTTGCAGTCAGACACAACCGGGCGCCTGAGCACAGCGCACGGCGGCACAGTATTTGATAAGTGACTTTAGTAGGTGATTGTGCTGAATCATTTCCCAAGTAATGGTCCTTGTTCAGTCACTAAGTCGTGACTTCCTGACCCAAGGATCGAGCCTGACTCTCTTACATTGCACAGGTCAGTGCTATATTTCCCTAAATTTGGGTTCTTTTTTCTTTTTAACTCACAGGGTCCATAGTGGCCTTTTATACCCAAACATTTCTTCGTGTTTCTGATGACAGTGGTGCAGGGATGAAGAACAATTTTGTCTGGAGTTAAATGACCTTTTAGTAACAAGAGGGTCAGTAAAAATATTCAAATAATTTGGAAGTATACAAAGTGAAATCTCTACCACTTGCTCATAATCAGGGGGATTTGGAGAAAATATCCTTAATTGTTGAATTATCCTTCTAGACCAACAGTCCCCAACGTTTTTGGCACCAGGGACCAGTTCTATGGAAGACAAAATGGGGTGATAGGGTGGTTTCAGGATGATTCAAGCATGTTACATTTACTGTGCACTTTATTTCTGTTATTACATCAATTCCACCTCAGATCATCAAGCACCAGATCCTGATCTAGACCTTTTATTATCTACCTGTCAGATTGATACATGACTATTGGCATCTATTGGAGTGTACTCAGACTGTGTTAATTTTTTTAGGACAGTACCTTGTAGACATGAGTTAAGGTTGCTGTATAAAAGTTTACTTTATTCTTTATCATGGTTATACAGTTTCCTAAAGTATAAATTTATAATATATATATTATTGAAGTATAATTTATTTACAATGTTATATTAGTTTCAGGTGTACAGCAAAGTGAATCCAGTTATATATTCTTTCTCAGATTCTTTCCACTTATAGGTTATTACAAAATATTGAGTATAGTTCTCTGTGCTATATAGTAAGTCTTTGTTGGTTACCTATTATATATGTAGTAATATATAAATGTTAATCCAAAATTCTTAATTTATTCCCCACCACCACCATAATAATAATAACTAATTCACTCTGGGACTTTCAGGTGTCTTTTTTTTTTTTTTTTTTAACTATTTCAAAGAGTCTACTTGTATAACGCTAAGATCACAGACTTGGAGCAGGCTGCCTGAGTATTGTCCTCTCTCTGCAGCCTTCTCCTCCATCTCAAGTGTCTGTGTCTATAGAATGGTAAGAATTAGCCCTGTGAGAAGAATTAGCACTGTGAGATTTTGATGAGTTTATAGAGTAAGCATTTTTCACTGTTTCTCCATGTCACACATTCTTGTATTTATTACATATGTTTTTTCAACTTGTGCTAGAATTTCAGTGAGATAGTTTTCCAGAATGAGAATTTAAAAGATAGAGCCAAAATGTCTTTCAAAAAGTCTGACCCATTTAGGTGGCCACCAGCAGCATACAAAAATTTCCCATTCCTGTGTGATGAGACTTTTGTCATCCTGCTCTCCCATTCCATGAGGTTGATCCTTTTCAAACGGCCTCAATCCACTATTCCTTAGCTGGAAGTAACCTGGCCATTTAAACTGGAGCTTAGAATACCTGCCAACATTGCAAATATGTGTACTCTTTGACCCAGCAACGCCAATTTGGGAATTTATCCTACAGATAGACTAGCAGGCTTGCAAAATGACATGTCTGCAAGGTTATTCATTGTGGTATTGTTTGTAACAGCAATAGACCGGAAACTAATAGGAGATCGGTTAAATAATTTATGGTTCAACCACACAATGGATTACTATATAGCCCCTTAAAAAAAAAAAAAAGGAGAGGCTCTCTTTGTACCGATACAGAGTGATATCCAAGATGTATTTTTAAGTGAAAATAAGAGTGTAATAGCTAACACTTGTATCCCATATTTCATCAATTCTAAGACGTGCATTTTTTCACTTTGTGACTCACTTGAAATGAGGATGTGTTATAGTCAAAGGTGTGTCATAATTTAATTGGAATTTTTTTTCCTTTCCTAGTCCATAAAATAATGACATGTCTTAGAGTACACGGCATTTTGGATTTGATGAAATATAGCCGTGCTTACGCAGTGCGAGGCACTGTCCATTTCAATCTCACAACAACCCTGTGAGGGTAAGTACTATTATTTTTTACATTTCACATGTAAGGAAGTTAAGATTTGACCTCAGGCAGTCTCACTCCAGAGCCCATGCACTTAGACTTCTGATCCTGCAACTTCCATGGTGCCAGCACCACCCATCACATGTAGATGGCTCACTGTGCACCAGGCCCCGTCCGAAGTGCTTTGTACATATATTCGTTCGTCTAATCCTCAAATAACTGTAGGAGACAGCTGCCACTGTTACCCTCATTATACAGTTGAGGAAACTGAGACACTGGGAGGTTATGAAACTTGCTTAAAGACACAGCTGATTTGTGGAAGAACTGGGGTTTGAACATGGGCAGTCTGGCTTTAGAGATCATGTATTTAATGATACCTTTTGTGTAAAAAGGGAGGGAAGTTATAATACATCCATATTTACAAAATGGCATCTTAGAAGTAATTTAAAAAGTACAAGTGTATCGGTAGGGTAACACATAGGAACTGAGTGATTGGAGAATGCAATGGGAATGAAAGTTTTTACAGCATGCCTTTTTTATTTTTAAATTTCATTTAATTGAAGTGTAGTTGATTTACAATATTGTGTTAGCTTCAGGTGTACAGAAAAGTAATTCATATATATGTGTGTGTGTATACGTATATATGTGTGTAAACATAGGGCTTCCCAGGTAGCGCTAGTGGTAAAGAACCCACCTGCCAATGCAGAAGACGTAAGAGACGAAGGTTCAATCCCTGGGTCAGGAAGCTCCCCTGGAGGAGGGCACAGCAATTCCATATATATATATGCACATACATTCTTTTTCAGATTCTTTTCCATTATAGGCTCTTACAAAATATTGAATACAGTTGCCTGTGCTATACAGAACCTTATTGTCTATTATTGTGTATATAGTAGTATGTATCTTTTAATTCCAGACTCCCAATTTCTCCCTTCCCCTTGTTAGCCTTTGGTAACCATAAATTTCTTTTCTATGTCTGTGAGTCTATTTCTGTATTATCAGTGAGTTTACTTGTATTCTTTTTTTTAGATTACTCATATAAATGAAATTTTATATTTCTCTTTCTCTTCTGACTTCACTTAGGATGGTAATCTCCAGATTGATCCATGTTGCTGCAAATGGTATTATTTCATTTTTTATGGCTGAGTAATATCTCATTGTACCACAACTTCTTTATCCATTTATCTGTTGATGGACATTTAGGTTGCTTACATGTCTTGGCTATTGTAAATAGTGCTGCTATGAACATTGGGGTGCTCTGTTTTTTGTTTGTTTGTTTGTTTGTTTGTTTTTTAAAAGATTTTATTGGAGTCTAGTTGATTTACAATATTGTGTTATTTTTAGGTGTACAGCAAAGTGAATCAGTTATACATTATATCCATTCTTTCTTAGATTCTTTTCCCATACAGGTCATTACAGAATTTTAAGTAGAGTTTTCTGTGTTATACAGCAGGTCCTTGTTAGTTATCTTTTTTATATATGCGAATGTGTTTTCAAATTAGAGTTTTTGTCTTTTCCAGATATATGCCCAGAAGTGGGATTGCTGGATCATTTGGTAGCTCAATTTTCAGTTTTTAAAGAAAGCTTCACACTGTTTTCCATACAGACTGTACCAATTTACATTCCCACAAATAGTGTAGGAGGGTTTCCTTTTCCCCACACCCTCTCCAGCATTTACAGGGCTTCCCTGATAGCTCAGCTGATAGAGAATCCACTGGTAGTGTGGGAGACCTGGGTTTGATCCCTGGGTTGGAAAGCTACCCTGGAGAAGGGAAAGGCTACTCACTCCAGTATTTTGGCCTGGAGAATTCTATGGACAGTCCATGGGGTCGCAAAGAGTCAGGCACAACTGAGTGACTTTCACTTCACTCTCCATCATTTGTTTGTGTATTTTTTTTCCTTGGTAAGGAAGTAGGATTCATTGGTGGGCGTGAGTAAGGAGGGGACATTGCCAAGCCTCTCATGAATGCAGGGCCCACCATTTGTCCAGGGGCTTGTATTCGACCCCACAGCCCTCTGGGATGAGCTTTTCTACCACCATGGTTTCAGATTCATCCATGTTAAACTTAGTAAATCCCCACTTCTTGGAGATGTGGGTCTCTGGTGGCCAAGGAACTTGATCTTGGCCCTGTGGAGGGTCTCAATCACATGCTCCTTGTTCTACAGGTTGTTGTGGATGGACATTACGACTTGGCTGGTGTGGGCCCTGGGGCTTCCCAAAGTCACAGCACATACCTACCTGGAGCCTATGAGCTCTAGCACAGGACAGCATCTTGTTGATGCAGGTGAGGAAGGGGTGGAGCCACACTTAGATGTGAAAATTATCTTTGCCATAACTTTTTCCCATGTACTTGTTGGCACAAATATGGGCAGCCTCCAGAGCGTCAGAGGAGAGCTGCTCACACTCATCTGATACCATGTGGCCACAGAGTGGGAACTCATTCACTTTGCCCTCTCTCGCCTCAGGTCAAAGATGCAAATCTTAGCATCAGGGACACCTCGGCAGAAGCGGGACTTGAGGTATGGCTTGTTCTTGCTGCTGCTAAGTCACTTCAGTCGTGTCCAACTCTGTGTGACCCCATAGACGGCAGCCCACCAGGCTCCCCCGTCCCTGGGATTCTCCAGGCAAGAACACTGGAGTGGGTTGCCATTTCCTTCTCCAATGCATGAAAGTGAAAACTGAAAGGGAAGTCGCTCAGTCGTGTCCGACTCTTCGCAACCCCATGGACTGCAGCCCACCAGGTTCCTCCACCCATGGGATTTTCCAGGCAAGAGTACTGGAGTGGGGTGCCATCGCCTTCTCCGTGGCTTGTTCTTATAGTACCAGTAATACAGGGCGGGGTGGCGTCCCATGGCAACACCGGGATCTTCATTGGCCTTCTGAAGGGGAAGAGTGTTTGTGAACATTTTGATGATGGCTATTCTGCCTAGTATGAGGTGATACCTCACTGTACTTTTGATTTTCACTTCTCTAATAAATAGCAATATTGAGCATCTTTTCACATGCTTGTTGGCCATCTGTATGTCTTCTTTGGAGACATGTCTATTTAGGTCTTCTGCTCATTTTCTGATCTGACTGTTTGGTTGTTTTTGGTTGTTTGACATTGAGCTCCATGAGATGTTTGGTTATTTTGGAAATTAATCCTTGTCAGTTGCATCATTTGCAAATATTTTCTCCCATTGTTTTGGTTGTCTTTTATTGTACTGACAGTTTCTTTTGCTGTGCAAAAGCATTTAAGTTTAATTAGGTCCCATTGGTTTTTTACTTTTCATTACTCCAGGAGATAGATCTGAAAAACTATTGCTGTGATTTGTGTCAAAGAGTGTTTGGCCTATGTTTTCCTCTAGGAGTTTTATGGTATTCCATCTTATATTTATATATTTAATACATTTTGTGTTTATTTTTGTATAAAGTGTTAAAGCATATCCTAATTTCATTATCTTATGTGTAGCTACCCAGTCTCCCTGGTACAATTTATTGAAGAGACTGTCTTTTCTCCATTATATATTCTTGCCTCGCTTGTCATAGATTAACTGACCACAGGCATGTGGGTTTATTTCTGGGCTTTCTATCCTGTCCCACTGATCTATATGTCTGTTTTTGTGCCAGTTACCATACTGTTTTGATGAGTGTAGCTTTGTATCATAGTCTGAAGTGAGGGAGCATAATTACTGTAGCTCCATTCTTTCTCAGAATTGTTTTGGCTATTTGGGGTCTTTTGGAGTACAGGTCTTTTGCCTCCTTAGGTAGGTTTATTTCTAAATATTGTATTTTATTGCACACTTCTTTGTTTGATCTTTGACCCATGTGAGTGTATTACCTATTTAAACCATAACAAAACAGCAGTTTAAACTTTGCTCCAAATTAATGTATCAGTGGTTTGAAAGAAATGATCCTAAGTAATCAGTTAATGAGATTTCTGTACCTATTTGTTCTTTTAATATTTATCTTTTAAGCCTCAGAAGGACTGCTTTTATTGTTATTAAAGTAGCAATGGATAACAGACAAAAAGCTACATTAATTCTGATTATATATACCATGATTTCAAAGCTTGAATCCCACCATAATACCTATATATGGCTCTGTCAGATCACACCAGTCTGAGGATAAGAAAGTGAAAGTCACTCAGTCATGTCTGACTCTTTGTGACCCCTTGGACTATAAAGTCTGTGGAATTCCCCAGGCCAGGATACTGGAGTGGATAGCCTTTCTCTTCTCCAGGGGATCTTCCCAACCCAGGGATCAAACCCACGTCTCCCGCATTGCAGGCAGATTCTTTACCATCTGAGCTACAAGGGAAGCCCAAGAACACTGGAATGGGTAGCCTGTCCCTTCTCCAGCAGATCTTGCCAACCTAGGAATTGAACTGGATCTCCTGCATGGCAGGAGGATTCTTTACCAACTGAGCTATCAGGGAAGCTCAATATGAGGATGGTAACATATAACCCACACATAATTCTACCTTTCTCTTTGACCAGTGTGGCCTCAGCCTGTCACCTCCAGTGAGTGAACGGTGGAATGGCATGAACATCCATCGTGCTATGGTTGATTTTTTAAAGTCTTTTAACCCATGCTAGTGTTCAAGTTAGCTAGGCCATTAACTTTCCTGACATTTTCTTATAGCTTCCATGATTTGGAGGATTGGAGTTTTTTTAGTATCTACGTGAAAGTGAAGTTGCTCAGTCGTGTCCGACTCTTTGCGACCCTGTGGACTGTAGCCTACCCGGCTCCTCCGTCCATGAGATTCTCCAGGCAAGAATATTGGAATGGGTTGCCATTTCCTTCTCCAGGGGATCTTCCCGATCCAGGGATCAAACCCAGGTCTCCCACATTGCAGGCAGACGCTTTAACCTCTCATCTACCAGGGAAGCCAAATTCACCAACAAATCCTATCTTAAAGGACTGGGGCTTAGTCTTTGGCTTGCATTTATATTACACAGTTGTGGCATCAGTTTTTAAGCAGATTTTTGAGAAAGATTTTGACTTTTCAGAAAAGGTGATAAAATGGCTACTTTGTATTTGTATTTACTTTGGGAAGCTTGCCTGATATTACATACATAAAGGACAAGATATACATTTTGGTTATATTAAATGGTTTATTTGAGTTGGTAGATCAGCATCCCCCCATATGTTTCATGGATAGAAAGCAACCCTTCTAGTGTTGATTCTTTCAGAGTGTTGTTCTAACACAAGTGGAAAATACTTGAGTTCTGTTTCTTTCTAGGTAAAAGCATAAATAATCAGCTAATACAAATCCAGTCATCCTGATCAGGGTTGACTCATTGGAAAAGACTCTGATGCTGGGAGGGATTGGGGGCAGGAAGAGAAGGGGATGACAGAGGGTGAGATGGCTGGATGGCATCACCAACTTGATGGACATGAGTTTGAGTAAACTCCAGGGAGGCCTGGCTTGCTGTGATTCATGGGGTCGCAGAGTTGGACACGACTGAGCGACTGAACTGAACCTGATACTCAAAGGACTCAGGGCTCACTGAACCATCAAAAGAGAACTCTGTTAGCGTCTTTTTTTTTTTTTTTTTTAGATTCCTAGTAAGTTAAAAATGAAGAAATATCTGAATGGGGCCACAAAAATCAAACCATATTTTAAATATCTACATTTTTACAACTGACAACTTTAATACAAAAAAACTGATATAACAAAATTTACTCTGCTTGCGCTAATTAGAAGATAATTACAGAATTTGTAAAAATGTTAATTCACAGGACACAATCAGCAGTGTGGGTCCATTAATGGGTCACAAGTTTAAAGTTCTTCGATGAACCTCTTTCAGTCTTGTTGGCATGCCTCTGTGGTCATACATATGATTTCATTTGGAAAAATATTAAAATCCTATATCTAAGATCTTTTGTGAATGTGAGGCCTGGAGGAATCCAGCAAAATTCGAGAGGTTGGTGGAATTGTCCCCAGAAAATACAAATTAGGAGAAGACCTCTGATTATAGTTCTGTTCTTTGGCATAAGTTCTAGGAGGATTGGTATAAGCCATCTTTGAATTAGGCATATCAAAGTTACTAGAATACATTACTCTTTTATTAATTTGTTCACCCATAAGAGAGCACACTGGGAGTAAAATAAGTGAGTTCAGCAATGCTGCTTGGTCTTTGCACTTTTGGATTCTTCTCTTTATGTATAGCTAAAAGTTTAGTCTACATTTTAAAAGTATTTAACTATAATTCTCACCATCTATTTCCCATTTTAAAGAGGCTCTTTAGAAAATAGAACTCCCATGCAAATAGCAATCAAAAGAAAGCAAGAGTGGCTATATTAATATCAAAGCAAACTTCAGAGCAAATAATTTTACCAGGGACAAAGAGGGACATTACACAGTAGCAACAGGACATATCTACCAGGAAAGCACACCAGTCCTAAACATATATATACCAACAACAAAGCTACAAAATATATGTAGTAACAAGTACCAGACCTGAGAGGCGAAATAAACAAATCCACACTTACAGCTGAAGACGCCAATATTCCTTTCTCAACAAGTGATAGAACTAGACAGAAAATCAGCAAGGATATAGAAGACAACAACAACCAACAGGATCTCATTGACATTTTTAGAACATTTCACCCAATAACAGCAGAATTACACATCCTTTTTACACCCTAATAGAATATATCTTGGTATATGTACATCTTGGTATACATTTAGCTTGGTATATGATGATAGACTGTATCCTGGGCCATAAAACAAGCCTCAATGAATTTAAGATTGATATCATAAAGACTTTCTTCTTTGAACATAATGGAAGAAGAAAGGAAATAATGAGGATAAGAAGAGAAATCAATAGAATTGAAAACAAAAACAATAGAAAAAATCAATGAAACAAAGAGCTGATTCTTTGAAAAAATCAATAAAATTACAAAACTAGGAAGACAAAGAAAAAATGAGAGAAGCCTTGAGTTATCAATGTCAGGAGTGGTGAAACTGAGGTTTCATGAAATTGAATGAAATTGAATTTTCATACAGATCCTGCAGAGATCAAAAGGAAAATAAGGAAGTACTAAGAACAAGTCTATACACATTTGACAACTTAGATGAAAAAGACCAATTCCCCCCAAAACACAAACTGTCACAACTTACTTAAGATGAAACAGATAACTTGAGTAGCTGATCCTATAACTACTAAGGAAACTGAATTCATAACTTAAAAACCCTTCTCAAATGAAAGCATCAGACCCAGATGGTTTCACTGGAAAAGCCTATGAAACGTTTAAAGAATTGACACCAATTCTACACAATCTCTTCCAGAGAGTAGAAAAAGAATTTTCATAACATATTAAACTAGTATTTCCCTGATACCAAAACCAAATAAAAATAGTGCAAAAAAAGAAAACTACAAATCAGTTCTTATCAGGAATATACATGTAAAAATCTTTAACAAAATATTAGCAAATAGAATTCAGCACTATATAAAAAGAATCATATACTACAGCACAATGAATATTATTCCCAGGATGCAAGGTTAATTCAACATTTGAAAATCAGTTACTATAATCCACTTTAAAGTCTAAATGAGAAAAATCACTCACTCAGTCCTATCAATTATTCCAGGAAAAGCATTTGACAGAATTCAACATCCATTCTTGATAAAGACTCCTAGAAAAAAAGGAAGAGAAGGGAACTTCAACTCGATACGAAAATCTACAGTTAACATTTTACTTACTGGAGAAAGACTGAATGCTTTCTCCCAGATTTCAGGAACACAGCAAGTATTTCCACTTTCATCACTCTTAGTCAACATAATGCAGAAGTTCTAGTGAGAGTATGAAGGCAGGAAAAGAAAATTAAACGCATAATGATTGGAAGAAAGAAACAAAAATGGCACTATTAGCAAATGGCATGGTTGTCTGCCTAAAACCCCAGGGAATCTACCCCAGAACACCCACCTAAAATTAAAAAGTAAGTTCATCAATGTTATAGTATACAAGATCCACACAGTAAAATCAGTTATACCTCTATATGGGCTTCCCTGGTGGCTCAGAAGGTAAAGAATCTGCCTGCTATGCAGGAGATACGGGTTTGATCCCTGGGTTGGGAAGATCCCCTGGAGAAGAGAATGGCTACCCACTGCAGTATTCTTGCCTAGAGAATTCCGTGGAAAGAGGAGCCTGGGAGGCTACAGTCCATAGAGTGGCAGAGAGTCAGACAGAACTGAGCAATTAGCACTTTCATTTTTCATTCTAGCAACGACCATGTGAACACTGAAATTAAAATGCCATTTTAAATTGTTCAAAAATGAGATACTTAAGTGCAAATCTAACAAAATATGAGAAGACTTGTATGCTGAAACTCAAAACCCTAGTGAAAGAAAAAAAATTTAAATAAATGGAGAGACAGATTGTGTGAATGGATTGGAAAGTTCAGCATGGTAAGGACGCCACTCACTTTTAAACTAATATCTAAGTTTAATGCAGTTTCTATCAAAACCCCACAAAGATTTTTTTTGTAGACATAGGCAAGGTTTTTATATAATTTCTATGAAAAGGCCAAAAAGCTAGAATAATTAAAACAATTTTAAATGAGAAAAAAGTGGGAGGGGGACTGCCCTGGCAGTCCAGTGGTTATGACTCCACGTTTCCAGTACACGGGGCATGAGTTCAATCCCTGGTCAGGGAACTAAGATTCCCACATTACTCACAGCATGGCCAAAAAAAAGGAAAAAATTGGAGGAATTAATCTACTTAATTTCAAGATTTATTAAATAGCTACATTAATCAAGCCTGTGTGCTATTGAAAGAGGCATAAACATTAGATCAACAGGATAGAGTATCCAGAAATAGATAGATAGATCTCCACATATACACCTAAATGATTTTTTACAAAGCAATTAAATGGAGGAAAGATATACTTCTCAAAATATGGTGCTTGAGCAACTGGACATTCATAGGTTAAAAACAAACTCTTAACCTTAGCCTCATAGCTTATGTAAAAATTAATTCAAAATGGATCATGGACTTAAAAGTAAAATGTAAAACTATAAAACTTTTAGATAGAAACATTGAAGAAAATTTTCCAGACATAAGGCTAAACCCAGAGTTCTTAGTCTTGACACCAAAGGTATCATCTATAAAAGGATTAATTGACCTTCATCAAAATGAAAAACTTGTGCTCTACCAAAGTCTGCATATATGACAAAAGGCTAGTAACTAGTATGCATAAAGAGCTCTCAAAATTCAACAGGAAAAAAGAAAAGGAAATAAGAAAGTATCCAGTGAGAAAACAGACAAAATGCATGAAGTGACATTTCACCAAAGAGGATGTAGTGACGGCAGATAGACATATAGAATATCATTAACCATAAGGGAAATGCAAATTAAATCCACCGTAGTGAAGTGAGAGTTGCTCAGTTGTGTCCAACTCTTTGGGACCCCATGGACTATACAGTTCATGGAATTCTCCAGGCCAGAATAGTGGAGTGGCTAGCCTATCCCTTCTCCAGGGGATCTTCCTGACCCAGGAATCAAATCGCTGCATTGCAGGCAGATTCTTTACCAACTGAGCTATCAGGGAAGCCCACCATAAGCTACTCCTATACATGCCCATTAGAATTTCTGAAAAAAAAAAAAAAAAAAAGACAACACCAGTGCTACCAAGGATAAAGAGAAACTCAGTTATTTACATAACTGGTGGAAATGTAAGATGGTACGGCCTCTCCGGAAAAGAGAGAGTTCCTTTGAAAACTAAACACACAGCTTCCATACAGTCTAGTTATTGCACCCCTGGGCATTTATCCCAGAGAAATGAAGAATTATGTTTACATAGAAAGCTATATAAGAATTCTTATACAGCTTTATTCATAATAGCCAAAAACTAGAAATAACCCTCCATGTCCTAGAATGGGTGAACTAGTTAAACCCTGGTGTACCTGTATCATGAAATACTACCCAGCAATGAAAAGGAGAGAGCTATTATACAACAGCTGGGGTGAGTCTGCAGAGAACTGTGCTGAGTTAAATTAGACAGTCTCAAACATTTACATATTACATTATTCTACTTATACAAAATTCCTAAAAGACAAAATTATAGAAATGTAGAACACAATCATTGTGCCAGGGGTTAACGAGGGACTCGGGGCTGGAGAAAAGTGTGGCTATAAAAAAGCCAACAGGAGGGATCTTTGTGGCGATAGAAATGTTCTCTATATTGACTGTCAATGATAATACCCTGGTTGTGATATTTGACTATAATTTTGTAAGATCTTACCACTGGGACTGGGTGAAGGGTGTGCAGAATTTCTCTGCATTATTCCTTACAACTACATGTAAATATATAATGTGTGAATGCTCAGTTCACTTCAGTCACGTCTGACTCTTTGTGACCCTATGGACAGTAGCCCACCAGTCTCCTCTGTTCATAGAATTCTCCAGGTGAGGATACTGGAGTGGGCTGCCATGCTTTCCTCCAGGGGGTCTTCCTGACCCAGGGATTGAACCCATGTCTCTTATGTCCCCTGCATTGATAGGCGGGTTCTTCACCACCAGTGCCAGCTGGAATACCCAAATATACAAGTATCCCAAACTAAAACTTTTAGTTAAAAAAAGAGAAGTAATGAGCTAGGGAAAATATCTGTAGCAAACATGTGAGGCATGGAATAACAGTCATTTTACAAGAAGTTTTAATATAAATATTTTTTAAAGTTTTAGTAAATCAATAATTAAAATAGTAAAATTCCCCCAGAATGACAGGAAAACAGATGTGGATAGATAATTCAAAAAAAGGAATACAAATCACTATTTGAATTAAGGGCTTCCCTGGTGGCTCAGACTGTAAAGAATCTGCCTGCAATGCAGGAGACCCAGGTTCGATGCTTGGGTCGGGAAGATCCCCTGGAGAAGGGAATGGCAACCCACTCTAGTATTCTTGCCTGGAGAATTCCATGGACAGAGGAGCCTGGTCATGGGGTCGCAAAGAGTCGGACATGACTGAGTGAGGAAAAGAAATGTTTAGTAGCATTCAAAGGAATATGGATTAAAACTATAATAAGGTACAATCTTCCTCCTATGAAATTGGCAAAAAAAAAAAACTAAAATTAAAAAATATATATCCAAAGGGGACTAAATTGCATGAAAAAAGTGTTCTTGTACACTTGATGGAGTATGTAAATTTGCTAGTTTTAACTGTAAAAAATGTTTCTAACTTTTGACCTAGCAACCCAACTTCAAGGAATTCATCTGAAGAAAAATCAAAATGTGGTCAAAGATGTATACCTAGTACTGTTCACCCCAGCTTTGTTTGCAATAGAAAAACTTGGAAAACAAGCCAATGTTTAACAATGGGGAATGTTTTTACAGTTTATATAGTACATACATACAATGAAATATACTATCTAAAAAATCATGGTTTTAAGAATAGTCACTAATAAGAAAATGTTCAAGATATTATTAGTAAACAAAAAAATATACTAATATGTCACTAGGTGATTCTCTGAGGGTCACAGGTTTACAGATTTTAAAAATTTGGTTTCTATTTTACTATTTCAAAATTTCTAAAATGTTTGTTTTCAAAATTTGGTAACACAAGAATGATGTTACAAGTATTTAAACTGAATATAAAACACAGTTTAATATTTTAGGTGATTTAAAAAAGGCATTCATGGGAACTTCCCTGGTGGTCTAATGGTTAAGACTCCATGCTTCCAATGCAAGGAGTGTGAGTTCAATCCTTGGTCAGGGAACTAAAATCTCACATGGCCGTGCTGCAAAGCCAAGAAATAAAAATAAATAATTTAAAAAAATCATTCATAATCTTAATTATATAATATCTTTGTTTTTGCATGTTGTCTTCTACATTATTATTTCATCCTGGATTTTTTTATACATACAACCTGAAAAAATTGTATAATAATCACTCACATATTTGCCATTTAACTTCTAGCATTAACATTTTGCTTATTCACTTGATCACGTATCTATCAACCCATCTTATTTTTTTTATGCATTTAAAATTAAGTTTCAGAAATTAGCGCCTTTCACCTCCAAATCTTCCAGCATACATATCCTTAGCCAAAGTTCAATATTTATTTATTGTTCTAATTTTTTTTAGCTGAAATGTATACCCAGTGTGTGTTAAGTCGCCCAGTCATGTCTGACTCTTTATGACCCCATGGACCCCTGTCTCTTCTGTCCATGGAATTCTCCAGGCAAGAATACTGGAGTGGGTAGCCATTTCCTTCTCCATTACACCCAGTGTCCATTTTTCTAATGATTGTCCATTTCTTCTAGGTTGTCCATTTTGTTGGCATATAGCTATTCACAGTAGACTTTTATGAGTCTCTGTATTTCTGTGTTATCAATTGGAACTTCCCTTTAACTTCTTATTGATGAGCCTAGCTTAAAGGCTTATCAATTTTTACTTTTTCAAAGCAGCAGCTTTTAGTTTCATTGATCTTTTCTATAGTTTTTTTTTTAGCATCTATTTTATGTGTTTCTGCTCTAATCTTTATGATTTCTTCCTTTCTGCTAACTTTAGGTTTTGTCTCTTCTTTCTCTAGTTGCTTTAGGTGTAAAGTTAGGCAGTTATTTGAGATTCTTCTTTTTCCCTGAGGTAAGCTTGTATTGCTATAAAGTTTCCTCTTCAAACAGCTCTTGCCGAGTCCTATAGGTTTTGGATCATCGTGTTTTCATTGTCGTTTGTCTTTAGATTATTTTTTTATTTCCTCTTTGATTTATTCAGTGATCCGTTAGTTGTTTAGTAGCATATTGTTTAGCACCCACTTTTTTTTTTCCAGTTTTTTTCTTGTAGTTGGTTTCTAGCCTCCTAGCACTATGGTTGGAAAAGATGCTTAATATGATTGCAAGTTTCTTACATTTACAAATGCTTGTTTTGCGATCCAGCATGTGATCTAGCACAGAAAATGTTTCATGTGCACTTGAATGTGTATCCTGCTGCTTTTGGATGGAATTCCCTATAAACATCAGCTAAGTCCATTTGGTAACCTATTGTGGTACTCCCATCCCAACAGTTATTCAATCCCAGCCATTCTCGTCTACCAACCATCTCCTGCTTTTTCACTCTGTCATGACTCACTTCCCTCTTTAGCTAACTTAGAATGCATGGTCCATTCTTACAACTTTCTAAACACCCCGTCTTCCTTGCCCCCCCACACTCTATGCATTATACTCATCTAGCTAGTTAAATCCAGCTGTCTACAACCTTGGTGCCTGCACTAAGCAGCCGAGCCATGCTGACAGGTCCCACTTTAAAGTTATGGTCATCTCTTGCAGGTAAAAACAGGTTTTCCAGAGGTGGTGGTTTTCCCACGCTTCAGTACAACATTTCATACCTTCTTGTCTTTCCTCAAACCTCAACAGCCACTCTACTCCTTTCTGCTCCCACTGGTGACCTTGCCTCACATTTCCCTCAAAAGCAGATGTCCCCTCCACCAAAGCTACCCACCTAACTTTACCTATCACCTTCTTCTCCTTTCTCTTCTGTCACAAAGGAAGAAGTGTCCTTTCCTGTACTGAAGACTAAGCCTCTATTACAGGACCCCAGGCCTCTGATTTTCTCCCAGATTCTGTCTTTTCTCCATCTTAAGTGCCTCCCTCTCCTCTGGACCAGTCCTATCAGCACACAGACATGCTCTGTGTCTCCTGATACTTCTGGGAGGATACCCACTCCCAAGGTGGCTCTACGCTGATCATACAGGACTCCCAGCTCTAGCTCAGGATGGTATCATCAGCCATGCTATCTCTTCCTATTTTTCAAGCATTAGAAAGAGTTGTTGGGGGAGGGGGGTAGTTGTTGTTTGCTTGTTTTTGTCATTGGCCATGAGGCATGTGGAATCCTAGTTTCCTGACCAGGGATTGAACCCAAGCCCACTGCACTGGAAGCACAAAGTCTTAATTACTAGATCACCAGGGAAGTTCCAGAAGAGGTTGCTATTTATCCTTCAAAACATCTAGTGGCACTCTCTCCAGAGGTAGCCATCCATCCTCCTTGTTCCTGAGGTTCTGATCACTTTTGTTTTAAGACATCTATTTCCATGGACCACGGAGAGGCTGATTTTTGTCACAAACTTAGAAGTCTGGAGAACCGCAGAGATGAGTGGGAGGAGCGCACTGGTTCTGAGAGCTCGATTCTTGAGAAATGTTGTGAAATTAGTCAAACCAAGATTTGGAGAAGATGAATCTCGCTGCCGTTCAGTGTAGGCTTCTCAGGATCTGAGAAGTGAGGAAACACCTCCATCCTTCAGGCCAGGAAGCCATGGCTTCTGATACCAGTTCATGCCTTCCTGGGCTGTGTGACCTTGAGCAAATGACATAGCATCTCTGAACCTCAGTGTCTTCATCTGGAAAGTGAAAAAAATGATAAGTACCTCAAAGTGGATTCTGCTGTGAGAATGAAATGAGAGGACCTGTGTCAAGCTCTGGGCACCTGGTGAGTGCTCAGTTCAGACTGGTTTTCTCTCTGCTTCGTTATTGGGCCAGCTGGACGACCCAGGCAATAGTGGGTGTGTAAAGACTGGGCTATCTATAGGTTGGGACCTTAAAATCATTTTGCTAGTTTCTCATCAAAGAGGTCCTACCTCAGCAGAAAGACTGCTGCTCCCACATTTAACCCTTTTGTTATCCCAGAGTTCTTACCATGAATGCCTTTCCTAAACTTCACATTCAACAAAGCCTAAACTGGAGCCTCAGGGCAGAGAGGGAAAGAACATAACAAACTATCAACTAAGGCTGTCAGAAGATGCATGGCCCGTGTCACTCTTCTTATAGGACATAAAGGTGACTTGTCCACAGTCACCCAAACTGTTAGTCTCAAAGCTAGGACATGAGTCCAGTCTCCTCTGAGTCCCAGCCAAGACTTGTAACACTTTCAGAAGTCCATCAGCAAGACTTAGGACATTCCCAGAGAGTTGATCCATTTCTTTTTACAACTAAGATCTACAAACTAAAATCTAGTCTATCTGGTGGTTGACACAAAAAGCAAATTTTATTATATGCAAATTTTAAAAGGGAGGGAAAAACTTCCATGTAGGTCATCTCAGTTACCAAGTGGTTTAGGGCTTCCCTGATAGCTCAGTTTGTAAAGAATCCGCCTGCAATGCAGGAGACTCCAGTTTGATTTCTGGGTCAGGAAGATCCACTGGAGAAGGTATAGGCTACCTACTCCGTGGGCTTTCCTAGTGGCTCAGTTGGTAAAGAATCTGCCTGTAATGAGGAAGACCTGGATTGATCCCTGGGTTGGGAAGATCTCCTGGAGAAGGGAAAGGCTACCCACTCCAGTATTCTGGCCTGGAGAATTCCATGGACTCAAAGAGTCCATGGGGTCTCAAAGAGTCAGACACGACTGAGCGACTTTCACTTTTAGGTCTTTTGTTTTTCTCTTGTTACTTGGGCTTCTTTTTCATAAATCACCACTTCTCTTTCTCAGTAGTGGTTTTCACTTTCCACTTTGTGAAGTTCTTTCCATCATTTGAGTCTTTCATGACCTGTGAAACATACAGGCAGTTGTTATCACCCCCTTTACACAAGGAGTGTGAAAATCAGGTAGATCCAGGTTCAAACCCCAGCTCGGTCACTCGCCACCTGTGTCAGCTTGGGCAGGTTACCTAACCTCTCTTGAGCCTTGCTTCCTGCAACTTTAAATTAAAATGTCTGTAATAACCTTTCTTGGTAGGCTGTGGTAGGGACTGAGTCGAATGCACTTCCCAAATGTCCTTGATGCTGAGAATCCGCAGGGCACTTGTTAAAACACAGATTCCTGGGCCCTGATCCAGAGCTCCTGGACCAGAATTCCCAGGGGTGACACCTGGCAGTCTGTCAAGCACCGAGGATCCTTTCTAGGGAAATTTGGGAAACACCAGGCTGATTGGCACGGAGCAGCTAATATTTATCAAGTACTTATATGTATTCAGTTTTTGAAATTGGGATAACGATGACCATCAGGATTATTCCGAGAAACGAGCAAAATAATGTACAAAGTCCAGCAAACAATAAGTCCTATGTATGCTGGTATGCTGGTATCTTCACTTCTCTGAATTCGTCAGGACTCTCTCAGGCCAAATTGGAGACATCTAGAGTCTCTCTCCAAGGGATGTCCCTCCATCCTCCCAGCCCAGTACCCCTAGTAGTAGGTTTCTCAATTTTCAAAATCCCAAGGACCAAGCCTCATTTAACCAATTTGGTTTCCAGGCTTTCCTCGGACCACACTATGGTCAAAGTTTGGAATATGCTGATCGACCAGGACAGGGTCACTTGCTCATCCCAGGAACCACAGAAGTGGGGGTCAGCCCCATCTGAACTTCAGGAATGGGAGTGGTCCATATCTGTGCAAGTCTTTTCATCGGTCCCTTGACAAATAGCAGCTGATGCTTGGTGGCCAACTCCACTGATGTCCCCTGCATCAGCCCCTGCAATCATAGACTGCTGGCAGTCCACGGAAGCCCTGTCAGGTTTGAATGTCTCTGGTCTTTCCATTTGCTGGCATATTTGTGGCTACCTTGAGGGCCTCAGTCAGGCAGATGAAGCCTCAGACCTGCCCTCATCTGTCTCACCATCTCCAGTCCTTGGCCCCACTCACCCCTGGTCCAGCGGGCCACAGGGGCCTGTTCAAGGGCTGGTCCTGGGACTCAGGGCTGCCATTGTCCAAAGCTGCTTATTAGGGACCCACTGTGGGAATCTTTCCAACCAAGAACAATGAGTTTCTGAATGAGGATAAAAACAGCCTTTGCAAGTCAGCAAATGAGACAAACTGAACTGCTTATCCCCTCTTCCCTCATCTGCCTGGCTCTTTCAATGTAGTGCGTGAGAACAAGGTCCCTTGTATCAGAAAGACAAGTTTGAGGCTAGCTGTTTCACCTCTCTAAGCCTTGGTTTTGTCTCTGAAATCTGTATGAGGATTGAAGGAGGCAGTAGATACAGCACATTACACAAAGAAGGAACTCATGATCAAGAATCGTCACATTACTCTCTCCATCAACAAATTCACACCTTTTCTAGGATGATCAACCTCTCAGACACTACCAGGAAGGCAAACCCACAGTGACTATTTAAACACATAGGTGAACCCCAAAGTCACATAAGACAGGTGTGGCATGCACTCACCACATCCTTTCCCCCCAAGACTTGGCTGTGTTCTGGAAGACGTTACACTGAGTACATCCTACGTCTCATGACAGCTGGCTTCCCTGCAACCACAGGGTGCAGCTGTGAGAGACGTGGCTCTTCAGAAGCCCAGGAATGGGAGTCTGGGCTCTGCCACTGTCTTGCAGGATGACCTTGGGCACATCACTTACCTTCCCCGGGTTTGGTTTCCTCTTTCATCAAATGAGAGGGTCGGTTGAGGACTAGGTGATTTCTAAGGGCCCTTCTGTCTCAAGGGTCCATCCTGTGGCATTTGCTAGACCTGGTGGGGAAACCTGGCACCACGGGTGAGCAAGGGTAACTGCTTCAACACAGCTGGTTGCAGCTTGGGGGAAGAGGAGGCTGGAGGTACTCTGGTGTGTATGTGCGTGCTAAGTTGGGTCCAACTCTTTATGAATCCCTGTACTGTAGCCAGCCGGGGTCTTCTGTCCACAGCTGGGAAAGTATACCATTTCCTTCTTCAAGGGAAAGTTGCCACTTCCTCCTTCAAGGAAATAAATTTCCATTTCTTCCTGACCCAGGGATCTTCTGCACTGGCAGGATTCTTGACCACTAAGCCACCTGGTAAGAGGGATTCCCTTGTAGCTCAGTCGTAAAGAATGCCTGCAATGCAGGAGACTGGGGTTCGATTCCTGGGTGGGAAAGATCCTCTGGAAAAGGAAATGGCAACCCACTCCAGTATTCTTGCCTGGAGAATTCCATGGACATAGGAGACTGGAGGGCTATAGTCCATGGGGGTTGTGAGAGTTGGACACGACCTAGCGACTAAACCACCACCATCTGCTAGGAGGGCTGGTGCTGGAACCACACATCCCTTGTTTATTCTCGATGCTGCTTTTATCTGACTGCGTGACCTTGGGACTCACTCTCTGAACCACCCATATAACAAGGATTATGGCACCTAAGATGGCTGTGAGGATTCAATCAGGTCAATGAGATGCGATACCAGGTATTCAGCAAGAGCTCAATGAGGAGCTGCTTCCCTCCCTCTGGTTGAGCTTCCTCTTCCTACTTGCCATACATGACTAAGTTTGATGAAATGGAAATAGCCCAGAGACCTAGGTTTCACCCTGCCTCCTGTTCTTCATACCTCCAAGTCACTGGACCTGTTTTCCTCATTAGTAAAATGGGCACAGTAAGACCTTATCTCAAAAGCTGATGTGACTGCCTAATATGACTGACAGATAGGTTCTTCCTCTTGGGTCTCATCAGCACTAACTCACCCACCATCATCCATTTTACAATTTACTTCCAATCTATGTGAAATTAACTGATTCTTAAAAGCCCTCATAGGAGTCAATATCAGAAAACCTGACACCAGTCTCGCTGCGTTTCACTCCACTCCCACGTTCCTTTCCCAGCTCTGGGAGGCAGGGCACACCTGGCCATTCTCACAGTCCTGATGCCAGGCATAGCACTTGGCCTCTAGGAGGCCACCTCCCCAACCTACACCTGGAGCCAGAAAATGTCCAAGTATCCAGGCACCACCCTTTCTGCTGGAATCACATAGGATCTAGGGCTTGCTGTGAGGTTCAAGCCCTTATGGCTGAGAATGAATTTCTGTGTATATGTATCAACTACTACAGTATGTGGTATGATCTTTTTGGAAAACACAGAACCTTGCACATGAGACTTATAAACATCAATTTTTGGTACAATGACTAAGCATTTGGACTATCAAATTCATAAAAGAATATAACACAATGTCTAGTGGTTAAGTTGAAAATAACCTGAATATCTTACCATTTGGTTAGAATTAAGTAAATTAATGGACTACTACATAGCCATTTCAGGTATATGCTTTGCTTTTGAAGCCTCTTTAGAGGGAGAAACTATCATACTTAACACTAAATGAAAAAGGAACAAATTTGTTTTGTACATTCTTTTGGTTTTCCTGTATTCTTTTTACAGTCTGAACAAAACAATAAAATATACTAAAAATAAGGTCCCAAGGCCGGCTTTTTGGTGTTTAATAAACCTTTTTGTATCTTTATCTTTTTAAACCCCCATCCTCCACCACTTCCCTGCCCAAATCCAGTCTTTATTGAAGACTGCACACCAAGTCTTGAGTTGAGACCCAGAGTAGCCAAACTTAATCAGGTTACAGATCTTGTAAGAAAACCTATTTCATCAGGTAATCAACGTGAAGCTTCCTGCCCCCCGCCCCCACCCCCTGGCAGGTTATCTAGATGGTGTCATAGACCAATGGCCTGTTGGGACTCAAAAGAAGCCACCCCAAAAAAAATTGTATAAAAAGATTTATTGAAATTTATCAATGACAAACAGACATAAAACTCAAAAGTTTGGCTCTTCTGAGGGGGAGGAAAACCGGTGCAGATGCTCTTTGATCCAGATGAAACATGGGCTAGGAAGTCACACGCCACTTGGAAAGCAATCAGGAGAGGGACAGAAAAGCAAACCTGTACATTCACTAGGGATTTGCAGTCAGTTCAGATCTCCACTAGGTAAGAAAATACAATTTTGCGTTAAGTTTTTCCGTGCTCGGGTGTATGAAAAAAAAACCCAGCCGACATGCAGCAGTGTGTCCCGTGCCTAGGTCTGTAAAAATGGTCTAGGCCGAGCAGGACGCGCAGAAGAATTCTCCTGTCATTTTGTAAAACAAAGCATTCTAATATTTTACACAACAAGATAGGGACAGTTTTGTTTTTTTTGTATCTTTGAAAGAGGTTGAAGTTTGAGGGTTTGCTTCTTCTCTTTTAATTAGAATTACTGAATCCATTTTACTCCTAAACTCTGAAGCCTGCTGTTTCCAGCTCTCTGGCTCATCACTCAAGAGTGACATCAGAGTTTTCTCAGGAGAGCAAAGCCCACCACCGTCTGGGAAGAGAGAAAGGGGATGGAAGACGGGGAAGGTCCCCAGACCAGTGCCAAGATTCGCCTTTAGGTTGCTATTTACAATCAAGGCGCTTGCTGCCTCTAGACGGCCCAAGAAACGTGAAAATCATGGGATCCGGAACAAGAGGTAAGATGCGGCTGGTGCTCAGCCCTCCTGGGCTTTGAGAAACCAAACTGAGGCCAGCCCTGGCCTTCCAATCAACTCGAGACTTGGGAAGTATCAGGAAATGTCAGAGATCTCCAAATCATCCTCTTTGAGGGTAAGGAACAAACGTTCACTTGTGTGTACTCAGCTATTGCGTTTACAGGGACAGAACCAGACACAAAGAAAAATTAGGGGAAAAAAATAAAGAGTGGCCGTAAAAATAGTATTTTATTCCACCCCCTCCCACCCTCCCTCCCCCCACAACCCCCAGTACACTTTTCCCCTCTCGTTCCCACAGCAACGTTACAATCAGAAAAAAATAAGTTTCAGGGGGCGGGATTTGGGGGGGTACGGGTAAAAACAGTCAAATCACAATAGGAATTTTTCAAAATAGGTTATTCCGCTTAGTCATCGTCTTCTCCCTCATCTTCAGGTTCTCGTTTTCGCTTCTGACCCCTTTCTTCTTCTGGAAGAGTAAGGAAAAGGCATTCAGGTTAGACATGGATCTCGCCTCTGACTCCGTCCACCCGCCAGGAAAGCAGGGAGCTCAAGTCTAGGACACTTTGTTGTCCCTGGCAAACTGAGGCCTGGTCCTCAGGGCCCAGCAATCTACCATGACCGAAGGGGTCAGCCTGCTACCCTTGGAGAGTAAAAAGGCTGCCATACCACCAAGCTCCTCTTCATCTTCCTCATCGTCTACTTCCCCGTCGTTATAACCTTCCTCATCCTCCTAGAAGAGAAAACGACATTGGATTTTAGGAACGCCCTGGCCTTGGGACATGGGGAAGAAGCCACTTTCCCTGATGCTGAGCTCAGAAAGGTGAGGGCCAGCCTCTCAGCAGCCCCAAGGTTTGGTCAGGTGAATCTAAAGCAGAGATTCTTTTACATCAAGGACCACCTTTAAGCATCTGTAGAAAGCTTTGAACCTCTTTTCCAGGAAACACCCATATCACATACAATACCTGCAAGAACGGGGAGTGGGAGTGGATTCTATGCCCAGGTTAAGAATTCCTGACCTGAAGTCCTCGTAACTCGGGCAGCTCTGCAGTGTGCCCTCCCAGGGGAACGAGTTCCCCCAGAGACTCTCTATCACATGAAGTAGGCCAAACTTTCATCTGCCCTCAATCTAGTTTTAGTTCAAGGGAAAACCCCAATCCAGATTCCGTGGGTGAGTCCAGCCTCACCCTACCCAGCCCCTTCACTTTCTTGCAACTTGGATCACTTGGAGGAGAGGGAAAATGCAATGTCCTCCCCTCTTCCCCGCCTCAAAGAAAATCACTTCCAGCAACTTGAGATTCAGCAAGGGGTGTGAATTCACCCTCAACCCAGGACCACACTTTACGCTGCTCCTGGAGGTCCAGGCTAATTGAATCTGCATGATACTGTTCCTGAAGCACCAGGCAACCCATTGTTTAAAAAGAACTTGGCAATAGACTTCTTTTTGTCAAGGGAAATATCCTTTCATAATGTCACCAAATAGTTCCTTAATTAGTCTGTTTGCTAAGACTGTGTGTGTGTGTGTGTGTGAAATCTGCAGATGGTTAATGAGATTACAGAAGAGGAAGAAAAAAAAAACACACCACCACCACCCAATCCCAAAACAAAAACCCTCTGCATTCTGGAGACTCCTGTGACAGGAAGAGCAAGTCCATTGGCCAAAATGCCTTATTACCCTGTCCTGGGGGGCGGCGTGCTGTTTTGCTCTCTCTATTTTTAAAATACATAATATTCTTTAGTGGTGAACTTAGCAGCCTGCACCTGGGCAGGAGAGATACAAGGCAGCACCGCTAGGGGGGAACCAAGCCTGTGTCACCGGCTTCTCCTCTGACCCTGAGCTGCCTCTCCCCAGCACGAGGGGCCAGCCAGGAGGTCCCACCTGAGAGAGCCTGTGTGGCAGACAAGTGTCTGTGCCCTTGATGGGGAGAGACAGGAAGTTACGGGAGAAGGCAGGTACCTTGTCTGTGCTGTCACCATTTTAAACCTCTCTCCGTCTAACTTTTGCAGTCAGATTTAGAAACCTGAAGTCAGGGGAAATGACTCTGCTTTAGAAAGACTCAGAACATCCATCCAAGTGCAAAACCAGGCACACAGAGCCAGGACCTTGAAGGGTGTGAAAGCCTAAAATAGTAAGTGGTCAAACACTCCCTGTCCTTAGGGATTTTACTTACAAATTATTTTATCCTCTTAACAATCCAGTGAGTTGCTCCCTATTTACAACCCAGCTGTAAAATGACACCTATGAAGAAACGGGCTCAGAAGGTCAAGCAACTTGCCCAGGGACACACAGCTAGCAAGTGGTAGAAACAGGCTGTACCCTGTCACAGACACATCCCAGACCTCGCTGAAGAATGCCGGCCAGTGTGTCAGGATAATGGCACTTTATCCGCTGTGTGTGGGGGACCCTTGCCACCCTCTGATGTGGAATCCAGCAGTGTCTTATCCTATTACCCATCAGTCCAATGCAGTCCTTGATTTTTCCCCAGCATACTCTAAGTGCTGAGTATCTGAATTAACACACAAATGCAAAAAGGTGGAAAATGGGGATGTGGATTCTATAAGAACTGATTCTTACATGGAAACAAATACCAGGCTGTCCCAGCAGAAGAGTCACCTCCTTACTGGCCTCCAGAACCCCCTCTTTCTTTTCCAGGGCTGACCAAATCAGCCCAGTAACAGGCCCTAAAGTGATTCAATACACACTCAGGGCTCCTGGCTGCTAAGGCCGATCAGTCAGGCAGTTAGTGGGACTGATTCAGACACAGCAAAGCAAGTAAGGGGGACTCCAAGAGATGGTCCCCCAGCCCAGCCCAGCCTCTTACCTCTTCCTCTCCACTCACGTCCTCTTCTTCCCCTTCCTCCTCCTCCTCCTCGTCCTCCTCGTCTTCCACTACCTGAGCATCTTCATCGTACTCTTCCTCTGCGAGTGGAAATGGGGACAAGGATAAAGGCATGGTGAGCTGACCCCTCTTTCCCGCAGTACAGGCCCCAGGTCGCTGGGTCTGGCACAAGAGATGCACTCCTTGATGTAGGGGCCACGACTCTCACACCCACCCAGCTCACAGCCTGGATGCTTTAATGTGACTGAACACACCCTGAAGTCATCCAAATAATGAGCATTCTAGAATGACCTCAAAGGTAAGCCCTCTTCCCAAGGATTCTGAGAAGGAAAGATCCCACATGGAGGCTAAGATGGCAGAGAAAATGCCAAATTGGGGAGCCAAATTACAGCGCCCAGGAAAGCCAAGAAGTCAATTTATTCAGAGAGAGTATCAAGCCAAAATCTACAGGTGAGGAAGCCAAGTCCCAGAGGGGAGAAGTGACTTGTTCAAGATCATACAAGGAGTCAGTTGCAGAGCTGGGCTCAGAAGCCTGGTCTCAGGATTGTAGTCCTGAGACTTTTCTGTCCCAGCACAAGATGGAACAAACTAAGGCAAACTGGATGTCTGAATACCTAGTAAAATACTCCCACCTAAGAAGGGATAAGCACTCTCATCTGTGAAATATTCAGGCCAAGTCTCAACCCTCAACTTCGGCCACAAAGCCCTGCACGCAAGTGGCACTGAGCTGTCAGCGTGGAGAGGAGAGAAGACGGGAGGTCCTCCTTCCTGTTCCTTCTCTCCTTCCTGTAAGTCCCTGACTCCTCACTGTGCCACTAGGGAGCCCAGTGTGCTGCCTACAACCTCCTCTGCTTCCAAGATCCCTGGGGCTCCTGAGTCCTCACCCCCCAGGTCCTGCCATGTGGTCCTATGGGTGGCAGCCACCAGGGGGCCCCACAATCTCTCCAGCCATGACTTCACCTCCACCACTGGACCCTAGATGAGAAGAGGGGACCCTAAGGCCTTGCTCCACCTTCCTCCATCGCTCATCTCCTCCCCAGAAGCAAATCCAAGCAAGAGACACCATAGGATCTCATTTTGGGGAGGACTTTGGAAAAGGGAAAAAAATTTAAAGGAGGACTCAGATGTTTTTTTGATGTGGACCAATTTTAAAGTCTTTTCATCTGCCACATCTTTTCTGTTTTGTTTTGGCTTTCTGGCTGCCAGGCATGTGGGATCTCAGCTCCCTGACCAGGGATGTCCCTCAGATGGTTTCTAAGGAGTTACCACGCAGTTGGAGAACCTCGGATGTCTCTCTGGGCTCAGGCCCTTTTGTTACAGGAGTGTCGACCTATGAGACAGACCGTGAGAGCAGTAAGCAAAGCAGTCGGCCTGCTCCCCTCACAGCTCTAGAAAGAGGTCGGCAGCTCTCAGGGGCCAGCGACGCCCCATCTGCCTGCTGTAAAACCCGGCCTGGCCTCTCCCTGGCGCCACCCACCATCCTCGTCCTCTTCGTCGTCGTCGAGGCCCTCCACGTAGCCCTCGGCATCTGAGTCGGGGGCCTCCTTGTCGTCCCGGTCGTAGCCATCAAGATACGTGAGCTGCGGAAGGAGCTTGAACACGTTTTCTCGGTAGTCGTTCAGGTTGGTCACCTCACAATTGAAAAGGTCTAAGCTCTTGAGGTTTTCTAACTTTTTCTGCAAGGAAACAGCGAAGTCAGACAGTGAGCGGGATGAGGAGACAGGTGGGGGTGATGTGAGACAGCATGCAGAACTCACAGGTGAGGAGCTTCATCCATGTGAAAGATGGGGGGGGGGGGGTTGGACCTGAGGATCTTCAAAGTCTTACCCAATGCCAACACTTCTATTCTGCAATTTCAGCCTTTGCCATAACACTGACAAGTTTGAAATTAACCTAGGGCTTTCTTGGTGCATAAGCCAAGAGCTCTGGAGCCTGCCCTGTGTCTAAGCAGCCAGAGAGGAACTGAAAAGGCCACAGGAATGCAAATTACCTCCTTTTGGGAATAATAATAATGGCAATTAATACTGCACTTTGTGTATTAACTCAGTTTATCCTCAACAGACTGATAAAGCAGAAATAATTATTAGTTCATTTTACAGAAGAGGAAGCAGAGGGCAGAGAACTGAGTTCTGATCAGGCAGTCCCACTTCAGACCTGTGTTCTTACACTCTGCAATGCCGCCTGTCAAAAAGGACAAGCGAAAAACCAATGAAGGATCCAGATTTTGTCCACAGTACTTAATACCAATGGGTTTCACTGACGGGTTCTAGTCCATGTTACACTTGTTGGCAGCTGGATTCTGAGGCCCAGGAAGTGAAAGGGTCACACAGCTAGCAAGAAATTGCTACATCTTTACAGTTCCCTCATCTTCCAGGAGGAGGTATCCCACCTCAGGCCAAGTCCCTGTTCCAGTGGGGCCAGGCCTAACTGGTGATTAAAGCTACTGTCCCTCAAGGTCAATGTCAGGAACAAGGTCATTCTCTTGAGATTTTGTAATTTGAGACCTGGTCATTTTTAGCAGAAGGTCAAGGGTAGAGAGGGAGTCTGGGCTGTGGGCTGGGTGGGTGAGGCCCGCCTCTCCCAACCAAAGGCGGTTCCCCACTCTCAGGAGCAAGAGAAACACAATAATCACACCGATAACCAGGGAAGAAATGACACAAACACGAGTATTCTAGGCCAAAGGAACACTGTGTGTGTGTGCACGCGTGTATATACACAATTTCCATAACTGCCTCCCAAAACACACTATACAGAACTTCAAAGATTTTTTTTTCAGTTTATAATAAAGTTATGAAATCGAGATTTCTAGCTAGATAAATAGAATTGCTTTCCCCTAGGAGATCCGAAGAAGTCCTAGAAGAAGTTCTATGGGAAATCTATTCTAGTAGTTGACCCCATGCCAAAGAGGGGCAGGTAAAGCCTGAGTCTGGAGGAGAAATGCCAGCCTCCCATTCTACCACACAGGCATATTAACCAGCCCCTCAAGTATCCACAAACTACAAGGAATGCTTTTTGGACAAGAACCCAAACTGAGAGATGCCCCAACTGCTACCTTCTATACCCAGAAAAGGGAAAGGTACAAACTTGTCCAATTAACCTTATGGCCCTTTCCTGATTCTAAGGTAACCAACTTATGAAGTAATTCTTATGTATATATTTATGCTAAGTGTCAGTTTAATGCAGTAGTATTTCTATACTTCAAAAACAGAAATCCATGATTAATCAAAAATTAATCAATCAATAAAAATTAATCAATGGTACATCTTACAGCCTTTCCTTAAAGTCAAGTGAATACAATCATTCAGATACGGATAACACAGAAATCGCTATTCTGACCATGACCTGCCCTTTTCTAGTGAGTGTGTCGTGAAGTCTGGGTGTGCTCAGCTCTATGTGGACAAGCAAAGGAGGGCATGCGGCCCAGGTCCTTGAGCCCGTGGTCACCATCATAGCCAGGACTGCTGACCAGGGTCACTCTTCTCGACACCCTTTGGAGAAGTGCATGGAGCTCCCATACCACATAGCTTTCTGTCATCCCAGGGGACCCGCATCAGGAGCAACCCACCTCCAGAGGCACCAGCCTCGGGGCAGTGACCCAAGGAGAAAACAGGCAGCCACCATCAGGGCCAGCTGAGCTCCTGGATGGCTCCTCTCTCCCCAGTGAAAGGCACAAGCCAGGCTCTAAGCCTAAAGAAATGACAGCTCGAGTTTCCAAAGCTGAGTGGAAACTAAGAGGAAAAGCACTAGGACCAGAAATTGAGACCTGGGTCCTACAGCATCCTTCAGCCTCTCGGTCAAGCTCTCTTAACTTCTCGAGGCCTCAGTTTCTCTATAGACGAAGCAGAATTCTATCTCATAGCACATAATTAAACACAAAAAGCATGTCATACAAATGCAAAAGTAGTATTCCCTGGTACCAACCCCTCCCATCCCAGAGGAGAGGGGAGGCCCCGATGACTCACCAGTGGCTCTATTGTACTGAGGTCTTTAATTTTGTTGCCACTTAAATTTAGATGCGTGAGGTTCGGACACTTTTCTGCCAGTACTTCCAGGCCCCCTGAGATTCTGTTATCACTTAGTTCAAGCTAAACGAGGCAGGGAGAGAAAAAGCAGAAACGACTCTTAAGGCTCTGGGCTCAGGCGTTCAGTTCCTCGCAGACGGGCCAGGAAGGGAGTTGGCTCAGGGAAGGGGCAGGTGTGCTGGGGCTCGCCCTGGCCCCCCTGCCTTTATGCTCCCTCAACTTGGAGAAATGACTGGGTCCTCCTCCCCAGCCCAGTTCCCAAGCACACCTGCGCCTCCGCTCTATTTACCTTCTTAAGTTTGTTTAACTTTGGTAAGTTTGCGACTGAGGTGAGGCCAACGTTGATTGTACTCAAGAACTCCAGTTCTTCAAATTCATCTGTGAGGCCTTCGATTTTGCCTTCATTCGACCGACAGTTGTCCAGGACGAGCTCTTTCACCTGGGAAGGGAAGGAGGCTGTGAATCAGCTGGGGTGAGGGACGGGGGTTGAGGCCGGGGCTGGAGGAGGACAGGAGGCAGACGGGAAGCCTTGGAGCGCGGCGCCCATGCTGGTCTTTCTCTGCTTTTAGTGACACTGAGGCGGGGAGAGTGGGGGGAGAGGTGCTGGCGTGATTGGAGCTGCAGAACCAGGGGCCCTTCTGGACAGGCGTCTTGGCTGGACTGGAGAAGACAAATCCAATCACCCCACTGTTGACAGCAAGGTTGGGAGTTTCTTTCCAACCCTACTGCTGCACCTCAGCCCCCAGGCTCCCCAGTGCAGCAGCCACAATGCTGTTGGGGAACCTCCGAGCCTGGCCGTTCCTTCTGAGCCCCTCACCCCAGGGTCCGCCATGGTCCCAGCCTGACCGCCTTCCTGAGGCCCCCCACCTACTACTCCCCCTCCTCAGTCTCCACTGTCCTTTCACCTCCGAGTCTGTGACCCTCTGCATGCGGATGGGTCCTGGGGTGTACCCAATCCTGCCACCACAGTCCGAGACAGCCCACCCACCCTGGCAGTCATCACCTGGGCACCAGCTTGGCCTGCCCCACAGTAAGGGCTGCAGACCAGGGACCCCTCCAACTCTTCATTCTACAGAATGGAGACCAGTGCTGTCGAACAGAACTTCCTGTGGTGATGGAAACCCATCCAGGAGAGGAGCCACTAGTCACATGTGGCCGGGAAGGTGAGACTGAGGAGCTAAGCTTTAAATTTTATTCAGCTTTAATCAATCACAATGCAAAGAGATATATGAAAGTTACCATACGGAATACCACAGCTCTAGACTTTGCTCTTCAGGTCCTGAGAGCCGATGCGGAAGGAAAATGGACATCCACAAGCCCAGGATGAACCCACATAGAAATGCTGGGCTTGGCAATGTCCAGAAGTTGGTCTTTGGAGATACCTCTGTGGCCCTGCAGGCTTCCTGCCTCTGGAGGTGGTTCTGCCCTATTAAGAGACCTTAGATCCCCTCTCTTAGCCCTAAGCCCTTTATTTCGAATGAGGGAGAAAGAACTTCTCCCTGGGTTGTTAAAAGGCAGATTTGGCTACAAGAGAGGGTCCAGGCTCCAGCACAGATTGTAGGGAGACAGGCTGCCTAAGAGTCATCAGCTCTCAGGCCTGCCATGACCCAGGGGTGTTAGCAAGGGATGCCAGGGTGCCTGGTCTGCCTTTCCACTCCTGTCCTGAGCTGACAGGGGGCTGCTCCCCAGCCTTCCATGGATGGCGGGTGCCTTAAAGGTGATCCCTCCTGGCTGCATCTGGTGCTTGACACTGCACCCCCACTTGCCTGATGTGTGCTGCTGCTGCTGCTAAGTCGCTTCAGTCGTGTCCAACTCTTAGCGACCCCATGGACTGCAGCCTACCAGGCTCCTCCATCCACGGGATTTTCCGGCAAGAGTGGGTTGCCATTGCCTTCTCCAGCCTGATCTCTGCAGCCTCCAGGAAACGTGTACTGATGTGGCCTGGATCTGATGCTCCCTGGGACTTCCATCCCTAGGTTTGGATTTCTCACCAATGGGTCACTCGGACCAGGCCTGTCCTTTTGAGAGCCCCTCACAGCCTTTTTTCCTCCTGGATAAGTGAACAAGGCCTGTCCTAACCAGTCACTGTCCAGGGCTGCTCCCCACCTCTGAGCAGGTCCATTTGCCCAGGGTGACTGTGGTCACCAAGAGGACAGTGGTCCTCTTCCTCAGGCATCACCGGGACATATGTCCACACGGGAGAAGAGAATCCACAGCAGGCTGCTGCGCCCCTCCCTCAGCCTACCCTTGAAAGAGGTCAGACTAGGAGAGCTCAGGGCCTGTTTGGGCCACAGTACCCTGCAGGTGCCCTGCTCAGCTCAGGACAGCAACAACTTGGCAAGAGAGGTGAAGCCAGGTGCAGCAGCTCCTATCCAGAGCCAGCAAGCCCTCAGCCAGGCACCAGCGCCAAGGCTCACCTTTCCCTTGGATCTGAGACGAGGGAAGTTAAGTCCTTTCCCACTCTTCAGGGGAGGACAGATGTCCAGGTCAAGCCCCCTTCTCAAGGTCACTGGCAAGAGACTGGGGGTAGACCCCGTGAGGCCTTCTGCCCTGGGGCAGGAGGTCAGTGCGAAGCCAGGAAGCCAGGCCTTTGGGGAGCAGTGGAGGGAGATCAACTGTCCTGGGGAGGGAGCGCCACCTCCTTCGTGGGCAGTTCTATCTGAGGTCACACAGCTAGGCTCCTTCAGTCACTCCTTTCCTTGGAAGGCCCTGGAATTCTTTAAGTTCCATTACAGAAAGACAAATAGGAGGAGGATTTCCAGTCCACCTTCAAAGATTTCAGACATGTGGTTCTCTAGATGGGTCAGGGCTTCTATTCTTGTGGCCATCAGCCAAGGACGAGGCCTCAGTAAGGGGGGGTGGGGCAGGAGGCGGTGCTGCAGAGTCAAGGGAATTCCTCCTGGAAGTCTGCCTCTTTCCCAGAATGGCTCAGTGCTGCCTGGGAATTCTCCAGATAGACCCAAGGTTCCAGTCCCAGCACCACGCCCAAACAGGTGGCCATTCCTCTTGAGGACAATATGCAAGACACCACTACTAACGACAATGATTGTTTCTTTATTAACAACAATCAAGGGCTCTTTCCTGAGCCCTCAGGAGGCACTTTCTTTGCAGGCACTGTCTCATTTGATCCTCATAATCGCCCCATGGGGTGCTCCTGGGGTGCTGTCCTATTGTACAGCCACATCAGAACCACTGATCCTAAAGCTGCAGGAATAGACCCTGATGGTTAGTGTTGCCACAGACGAGGAGGGTTTCCTTGCTATTCCCAAGCAGGGCACAGGTTCTCCCAGACCCCCAAATTCAATCCTACAAACTACCCTGACTGCACTAAACCCCCTTCAGCTCCTTTTCTAGATGTTCCACTGGTGGGATGGGGGCTACTCCCAGCTGTCCCCACCCTAGTTACACTTCCTTGGTAACCAAAGCACAAAACCTAACCCAGCCCCCATTCCAATGACACTGCAGTCAGGAGCAAGGATCTGGACAAAGGCCAGGGGCCTGAAACCCCGCTCCTCCCCAAGGAGCAAAGGCTGCTTCCTGTCACTCGGGAGGGAGAGCCTGCGGTGTCTGGAAGGCCAGGTGGCTGCTCCAGGTCTGTGGGGACTTAGGGATCCCCACGGTTTCTGCATTTCCTTCCTGGCGGGGTTTGGGGAGAGATCAAAAGGGGTGGGGTAGGTGGGCTGAGGCTTACACCCTGAGGTTGCTGATATTACCAGAAAGCCCAAACCACGAGGGAAACCCACAGTTTCTTTGTGGGGTGATGAGTCACATCGGGGATGGCAGGTAAGCAGACTGTGATGTGTCTATAATGGACCAAACAGGAAAAAACAAAAGGTCTAGTCCAACAGCTGACCTGTCGAAGGCATGGCATCCAGCCCTATTCCACCTGCCTCCATGCAGGGCTGCACTTTCTTACAGCTCCAGGGCGTGTTTCAAAACGTCCAACCCACCCCAAGCTTCCTTAAATTGACTCTTAGAAATCCTGCCGCAATTCCAACCCACTTCCTCCCGTTTCTCCTAGTGCTGCTGCTGCTGCAAACGCTTCCTCCATGTGAAGAGAACATCCTTGTTACATCCAGGGTGTGTTCTGCTTAAAACAGGAAAAAAAAAGTAAGGCCCATTCCCCCCTGCCAAACCCTGGGTGTGAGCTAAGCGCAAAGTTAAAATTAAACCGAAAATTTGTACTTTGGGTTTAAACTCTCTCCCAATCCCACTGGCCGTTTAAAAATATCAAAATGTGGTTACTCTCTCTAGAACCAACGACTGGACTTACTCTACTTCTTTCGGGAGCTTTTCAGTCACCCCAATGACAACCCTCCACAGGAGTCTTTGGCTAATTCCTCAAGTGTTAACACCTAAGAGGTGTCTGCATATTCATATTCGGGCCCCCCTGGAGATGCCAGTAGGGAGGCACTGAAGGTTCCTAAGAAATCAGACTGCCCGGCTCTGGCATTTTCTGAAAAACGCGTCCCCAAAGCAAAACTCAGCAGTCATTTCTCACCAAGGGGAGCTGAACCATCCCTGATAAACACGAACACATTATTACTCTAAGGAAGAACCCGTTGCTTGTTTCAAAACTGTGAAATCTTGTCTTCACAGATCTCTCAAATTTGACCATTCCTCTCTACTGCCAGCAACGTGGTCCTGTTCATGGTAGTCTAAGTCACTCTAGGTCTGATTCTGCTTCCAAATGGGGTCTCTGTGACAGCAGCAATGCTGGACTACTGGGAACAGACCTCCAACTGGAGGCCCGGCCCAGCTGGCTGAACGACCCTGACTCTATCCCTGAGGTCTCAGGTTCTGCCTTGCAGAAAAGGGACAATGATATCTGTTTAGCCTATAAAGCACAAACTCTGGCCTAGAAAACATTCTTGGCTTCCCACCGCCTCCGGGAAAAAAAATCAAGGTCCTAAACTGACCCAAGGAGGCCTTCTACTCTCAACCTCAGCCAACTTCCTCCAATCTCATTGCCCCCCACCCCACCTCTCACCCTTGCCTACAGACCGAGTTAAGCCCCTCTCCCCAGGAACCCTTCATCGCCCGGCTCTGAGCATCCCAGGGCACCGAGGGCAGCTGCTGCATGAATCATTTAATCGTGTATTAAGCATCCGATCCTCCTAGAGGTCAGGGACTGTCCTTCTCTGTAATCAGCCTAGCGGGGAGCGGACAGCCAAGCAACTGCTTAACAAATGTCCTGTTTATCGTGCCGGCCACAGCACTAGGCGCCGGGCATGCAAAGGGAGACAAACTATCGTGAAATTAACAGTGCAACTGGTCTGACACAGGCTGAACAAGCCCTCCCTTTTATAAACAATAACAACGCGTTCTGGTGTGTTTTGTACCCGCCAGGCAAGCCCGGTGAGGAGCTCGGTCAACAGTGCACCCTCCTCTTGACCTGACCCAGTGCTGTGCATGCAGGTTCTCCTGCCCTTAAGAAACCCCCTCTCTCCACCCAGCAAGCTCCTGTGACACTGTGCATCTAAGCAGTGGAGGGGACGCGGAGCCAGTAACGATCCACAGCTGGGGTCCCTGCCAGCGGGAGGTGTGGTGGCAGGCTAGGAGACAGACGGCCGGTAAACAACTCCAGTCCAGTGTGCCAGGTAGCAGGGCCGAGGCTGGAACAGGGTGCATGCTTCACATGCCTCCGCCTGGAGAGGACGGGCACGCTAAGCACAGGCAGGAGGGACCCAGCAAGACCAAGAATCAGGATGCACTCTAGCAACGCCAGGGCTGGCCAGATAATCTGCAGGGCCCAGTGCAAAATGAAACTGGAAGACCCCCTTGCTCAAAAACTGTTAAGAATCCCCAGACATTGACAGCAGCGCATTAAACCCAAGAGCGGGTAAGGATCTTCTAAGCGTGGGGCCTGGGTGGTCACACAGGCCACATGCCCGTGAAGCTGCCCCGGATTTAAATGGACAGCTTGGGCCTAAAGCAAAACCCTCTGAAGGCCAGACCAGAGAGAAGGAAGCTCAAGAGAGGGCTGCCCTTTATTTTTCCAGCACTTCCCGAGGCAACAGAGAGGTGGACAGAAGGCAGGCTCTGGAGGCAGACCGACCTGGCTCAAGTCCAAATTTCCCATCGCAAGCTCATCACCTCACTTCTCCTGAGCTTCTGTTTCCTCCAACGACAATAGTGCCATCACCTGGGGTTGGATTAGATGAAATAATGCACGGATAGCAGCCCGAGCTTGGAAAAAGCCACCTGCCTTCTCCTTGACCCACAGCTGCCTTCACTGCTGTGTCCACGGTCAAGGCAGAAGAATGGGCGTCAAGGCAGGCCCACAGCCCTGAGTTAACTCTGCTGCCCGCAGGGCTCTTTCATGGAATGAAGGCCTCTCCATGTTCTAGAGAGCTGAAAATGGTGTGCCCCAAAGACACACCTCTGGGTTTTACAGCTACACCTTGTTTTCTTTAGTTTTTCCCACTGACCTCCAAGTCTGATCTTTCCTTTCTCCAAATGGGCATGCAACAAATATTTGTAGCTTTGGTTTCAACCTTGTCAGTTCCTGACCAAACTAGTTTTCAGGTCCCAGCCTTGCAACAGAAGAAGACTTAAATCAGATTGACCCCGTGTTTTTTTGGTGCTGTGGGTTTTAAATAGGTCAGCTTTTAAATGGGCCATCCCCTGTTGCAGAGCCCATTTCTAGCTCGAAGGCCAACCTAAGACACCAAGGCAGCAGGGAAACGGGCTTCTTCCCAGAGGTGTTCCATAGGAATGATAGATGATCGTGGGGTTTTCTCCTTTTAACCATAAAATCTCTAGTTTTAACAATCAGTGTGGCAAAACCTGCAAAAATCAGTCATGTTCCATGGGGGAACTGTCAGGCTCTGAAGGAAAAGTTGGACATTGATTTCAAAAGCTTTGAAAGGCCTTCCAGGATCACCTAGGTCAGCGGCTTTCTGACCACAACCCACAGTAAAAGACACTGACACCTTGCCTCAGGACACATATATTTTTGTGTGTTTACATGCACACACACAGAAACAAAACTTACCCTGTTTACAATTTTTCTTTTCTATTACATTAAAAAAAAATTAACGTGACCCACAGTTTTCAAAATGTTGCTCTAGTTTAGCCCTCTTTTTCTAGAGGAAGCAGTAAGGTCCAGAGTTGGCTGAGAGCTGAGGAACCCCAAGCTGGGTGATTCTCCTGCCACAGCACACCACTGCTCTGATCAGAAATCACAGTCCCCAGTGGAAGACCCTGGAACCAACCATGAAGTTCTCTCATTTCTGCTAACAGGAGGTTATTCTGCAGCCTCAATGGTAGCTAAGACTGGGCTCTCCACACGGGCATAAAGATCTTTTAAATTCTTAACTAAGGGGCAGGGTCCTACCTTACTTTAACACAAAAAAACCTCTCTAAGAAAAAAGCATCTAGGTGTCTGGATTTTGTTTGTTTCCTACAATAGAGCTCTGAAGGCACTGGGTGGGAGCACATGGCCGCGGGAAGTCGGTGACGCCATCCTTATTATTTTAGGGAACCGTGGAAGGCAGGCTGAGGCTCGCTGCGCCACTAATGAAGCTGTCGGCAGGGCCTGGGTAATAGGCTAAGCGCTGGCTGGGGGAGGGCCTACATTAACATAAACCCTGTGACTGGCTCCCTCGCCGCCTGGAACTGGCTTCCTACCTCCTCCCCCAAGCGTGCGGAGGACTCGGCTTCTGCCTCGGCGAGGTAAAGACAGAGGAGCTGGTGCCACTGCAGATGCTTCTTCAGTCAGAAGAACAGACTCGGGGCGGTAAAGGGAGGACTGGCGCAGTTGGTGCAGGACCTGGGCTTCGGGCTCACTGGAGGGGCCTGGCTGGGCAGCGGCCCCTCTCTTGTGTTAAACCTTTGCTTTCCTCCCCTAAGTCTCACTCTTTCCTTCCTGCAGGAAGCCTTCCCTGACTGCCCACCCCTTGACCTAGCCATGCTTAATTTAAGAACAGGTGAACAATTCCCAGAACAGGGGAAAAAAAAATAAAGGCCGAGAAGGCTGTTTGGGAGAGAGGAAGTGGGGAGGAGTCATGCTGGGTCTGACTTCAGTGTGTGTGGGTGTGTATGTGTATGCGGCGGGGGCACAGTGCACCGGGAACAGGGGGAGCTGAAGGTTTTAGAACTGGTAAACGCCATGATCAGTGAAAGTTTAGCAGGCTGCATCTTTTAAGTAGCTGTCCCTTGCTGCCTTCAGTGGGTACTGGAAGGTGTGAGAAGTAGGAGTTGGAAGCAGGCCCCAGTGAAGGCTTGGTCCTGCCGGGTTGTGTCTGAATGGAGACCAGGAGCAGGAAGGGGGGGCAAGAAGCACAGAGGTATAGTGCCAAGGACACTGGTCAGGAAGTGTCATGACCTGGACTCTGGGCCCACTTTGCCACTACCTGCTGTGCGCCCTGAGGGGAGTCATGTCCAACTCTCTGGGCTTCTGCGGTACCCTAATTCGCACACTGGACAGACAGACACAAGATCCCTTCTAATTACAAAATTTTGAGGGTCTGTCCACTTCTAGTCTTAGCCCACATCCAAACTCAGTCACTGGTCCCCAAAAGGAGATGGGAGATTTTATGGGCCAGAGAAGCCCAGTATTCATCGTTGAGATGCCAAAAAGGAAATCTGGGCCGCCAGGCAATTATCTGGATAATTACTGAAATTCAAAAATCAATCATGTTGTCTCTTAAAACACACCAGGATCATAAAAACAGCCCCCAGGGCTCAAGGTGTTGGGCTTCCAACATGGGAGACTGGCACCACCTGTCTGATGCCTGCCACCTTACAGGACAGCTGGGAGCAGGCGTCTCAACTCATGGAGTTGTTCGGGCTGCACTACAGTCCTGTGGTTCATGAAACAACCACGACATCCGCGATTACCCACGAGCTGCAGCACTGGCCCTGTGCAACCGAAGGCCCCCGGGAAGGCTGAAGAGCAAGGCCCAGAGGGCAAGGGGCACAGCTGACACGACCTCCCAACGCTGTTCCGATCACGTCAAGTCCTGTCACTCCTTGTCCAAAGCCTCTAATGGTCACGAGAGTCAAGTGTCAAATCCAGAGGAGGATCCCCAGCCCCCTCCTATCAATGCCTCCAACTAGATGCTGTGCCTCTTTTCAGGTGCATCCCTGCCTCACCCTCTGCCAGCCTCCCTGACTTGCTGCCAAGTACGGTGACACCACCTGGTGTTCCTTTCCCATGATACACTTTACAAAGGGCTTCCCCAGGTACTAGACTTCATTGAACCTGCAGGCAACTGGATCCCACCCCAGGGAAGCCCCCCCATCCACCCACCAGGGTCCTCAGGGATCCGCAGCTCGGCCATAGGATGCCTGGCTGTCTTTCCTCCTGTGGTCTCTCCTCCAAACAGTCTTGCTAAGGTCTGAGGTCTCGGTGTCCCCTGCTGGTGCCCTGCCCAGAGGGGCTGGCTAACTTAGTCAAACTGGACTGGGTCACTGGAGAGGAAAGGATGGAGCAGGGGAGGGCAAGAGTTCTGACCCTTCATTCACTTTTGAAAGCAAAGCACCTGGTTAACTCCAATGGGGCAAATCAACAAAAGGTACAAAAATGGCTTCCTGGACCCCTGAAACCAGTTTCCAGGGATTGGAGCCCAGCTGGGCTGGGACCACTTATAGAAATTCCACCGAGTCCTCAGTCAGCAGGGTCCGAAAAGAGAACACAGCTCAGGATCTCTGCCATGGGTCTGGTGTGGACAGTGACAGCTACCTACCCCCCAAGTACCAAGTGGATGAACGGTCTGTAAAACAGAAGTTAATTCATTTCCTCAGCTTCATCACGCGGTGACCCATAGGCCGGCAGATCACAGCTCCTGGCCCACCCAGCCCAGACGAGCGGCACAGCCCACCTAAGACGACACCACATCTTCAGACACAGGCCTGGACACCTCCCACAGCCCTTGTATGGGCCTCTGCCTAACTTCCAGCTGGCTTTAGAAAAGTGCTTCTGAGAACCAAAGGACCCATCACCACACCTCTGGGGAACCACTGGATCTAATCCAGCTCCTCGGGCAACTGACAAAGCCAGGTGGAAACCAACCCTGTGACTTACCCAGGGTCACAGAGCCCACTGTGAACTGAACCCTGGACCATCCTTATCCTCCTAACTTAGGGCCCACACCCCAAAGTCGCACGTTTCTCCATGGTGATCTCCTGGAAGCAAGAGGAAACAGAGGAGGAGAAAGAGAACAGCTGTTAGGAAAAGAGCCCCAGGCCTGAACCTGACCCTCTTGTGCCTGGCCTGCCTCCCCACGTGGCCCAGGAGGGCTGGCAGGGCAGAAGAGGCGGGGGAGGCTCAGCAGACTCGGAGAAGAAGCCCTCGACCTTGGCCTCCTTCCCTGCCACCTCTTTCAAAATGACAGCAGCATTGGCAATGACAGGAGCCAAGCAAACACCGAGACACGGAAGCCCTCGTGTCCAGCCACCAATCGGAAACCGCTGATTTGGGCAAAAATGGGAACCAATCATGCAAAGAAACCTGAGGCTGAGGACCAAAAGTTTTCTCTATCCAAGACTGCAAAGCAAATTAGCCAGGGGTCACACCTAAGAAGCGATCTGATCTCTTTCTCCCTTAGAGAAATGTGACATGTGCAGCTCGCCTTAGTCTGGAAATTACGGGCTTATGGTAAAAGTATTGGTGATGGAAGTGCAGGAAATGCTAAGGAGTAATGTTAGTTCCATATGCCACTTAGCTGGAAGGGGGAACATGGAAGAGCAAGGATGGAATGGGAGCCAACGGGCTGATAGGAGGAGGCGAGAGGGCTGGAACATGGAGGGGGAGGAGACAGACAGACATGGGGAAAAGGGCACGGGCAGCCAAAAAGAGCAGAGAGGAGAAAGTCAAAGGCTCTGTGGGTTTCTCTTTACTTCCAGAGTTCCATCCTCTTCACCTCGATTTTGGTGGTAGAACTTTGCCCGGATTGACTACTTTAAAAAAAAAAAAAAATACAGTACAGGTTGAATTCACTGCTGTTCACAGATTTACAGCTGCTTTAATCTTGAAATGCCAAAAACAAAGACAAAACAAACCCTAAAAACCTTTCCAATTATTCTTGAAGAGTTAGGGAGGGGCTGGACAAAGAGACCGATGTAAAAAGAAGAAAAAAACAATAGTCTAAGGACTTCCATAGTGGTTCAGGGGCTAAGAATCTGCCTTTCAATACAGTGGACCTGGGTTTAATCTCTGGTAGGGGAACTAAGATCCCATTTGCTGTGAGGCAACTAAGCCTGCGTGCCGCCACTACTGAGCCTGAGCGCCACAGCGAGAGAGTCTGGGCACTGCAACAAACAGCACATATGCGGCAACTAAGACTTGATGTAGCCCAAAATAAACAAACAGAATAACAGTAAAAAAAAAAAAAAAAAAAAAACCAAGAGCCTAGAGATCTTACTCTTCACCAGAAGCTCCTAAAGAAGGTCCCTGCCAAGGTGGTTAACGCAGACAAGGCCGTCCCAGGTTGTGTGTACAGAAGCAAGGCTGGCGACGGAGGGTCCTCGGGTCAGGGTCCCAGAACACTCTGCTCTGACGGGACCAAAGCTTAAGTGCCAACGCCTGAAGCGAAACAAATCTGAGGAAGGCAACAAGGGTGGAGAAGCTTCTGAAAAGCGTGACACTGGAAGAACAATGGAAGGAACCAGTGATGTTTAGGCCAGAGCCGAGGTAGACTCACGATAGCTGACTCTCTCCAACTGTTTGAAGGAGAGTCCTATGCAAATACAAGTACATTTACTCTGTGTTCTCCAGTGGCTCAAGAGCCAAGATCAGTGTGCAGGAATTACAAACAGGCAGTTTTCAAGCCCAATGTAAAACACAAGAGGGTATTTAAATCTTTACAGCTGTCCCACAAAAGAAAGGGCTGCTCTAAAAAAAAAAAAAAAAAAAAAATCAGTGAGTCCCCTGTCCCTGTACGCGTCCACACTGGAGGCTGCTCGGTGACGGTCTGCAAAGAACTGTACACATAAACAGCACTAAACAATTATTAAATGAATTAATAATATTGTGTAACGAAGCTTTGCAAAGAGATAAGCCTCGGGTCTTTTCACCTCTTAAAATGCCATTACTTAATGTTTAGGCCTGAATCACTCATTCAACGATATTTACAGAGTATCTGTCAGATGCTGGGCACGCGTCGTAGGCAGTGCCCAGACAGCAGTGGCCAAACCTGGGTGCCTAGCACGTGGATCTACCACCTAGCGAGGAGTGAGATGATAAGCCAGTATGTGTATATGTCTATATTCACTGTTGTTGCTCAGTCGCTAAGTCCTGTCAGACTCTTTTGGGACTCCATGGACTGCAGCCCTCCAGGTTCCTCTGTCCATGGGATTTCCCAGGCAAGAATACTGGAGTGGGTTGCCATTTCCTTCTCCAGGGGATCTTCCTGGATTAGGGATCAAACCCATGTCTCCTGCATTGGCAGGTGAATTCTTTACCACCGAGCCACTTGGGAAGCCCATATGTCCATATACAACATATATAAAAGCTACAAAGGGGGGAAAAAAAGAAAGAACCACAATCGTGATGAGACAGAACTTTACAAAGTCTATCATGGAAGGCCTATCCGAGCTGAGCTTTCACTGGGGACTTGAAGCCAAGTGAAGAGAGGGCAGAGGGAACAGCCTGGGAAAAGACCCGAGCAGGGGGCATGCTTGGCCCTTTTGAGGAACAGCTAGGACAACAGGTGGTGGTAACAGAACGTGTGGAAGAGAAGGAAAGTGGTGGGAAGAAAGCCGCTGTCACACGCACTCGTGCACACCCATGGACATTCTACACCTGACTGGTGAAGGCTGATGGATTTCACAAGCAGCAGAAGGCAAAGCCGTCTGAACCACAGCAAAGGCAGTAAGACCCAAGAGCTGACCATAAGCCAGAGATTTCTCTTGCTCTTCCTTAGAGAAAAAAAAAAAGAGTGTTAGTCAGGATTGTGCTCACCCAGTGTTTCCAGGTATACACACACCTTGGCTACACCCCTGGGAAATATCCTATGGCAGAAGGGTTTGCTTATGAGTGTGTGGGTGCATAAGAAGTAGTTAGAAAATGTGGTTTCATTCCAGGCTTTACTGTTCGGAATGGTATGGCTTAATTTCCTCATCTGTAAAATGGGGAGAATATCCCTAAAAATCCCACAGGTCTCTGTGAGACCAGATGAGGTAAACTGTGCTGTCCTGGAGGGTACAGGGAGGAATTTTACAAGCAAGTTTTGTACCCAGAACTTGGCACCCCAGGGAGCTGAGAGGAGGTGTTATGTAGCTCTGATTTCCCCACACTGCCTTGCACTTAGCTAGCAATAAATGTTTGCTGAACTGAAAAGCATAAAAATAACCTGGGAAAACATTCTGCCATTTTTTTCTTTCCTATTAAACGGTAGCACTTTGCCAGAATGCTCAGAACAGTCTCTCTTCTCGGAGATCCTTCACTTTGGGAGAACCAACTAAGTCACATCAGGGCAGAGTATTCAGAGGATAAAGTCCCAGGATGGGGACACGAACAGGTCTGACTCCTCTGCAGAAGGTTGCTGGCTCTCTTGTGTCACCCCAGGCTTCCTCCCACAGCCTGAGCTGAGCGGTCCAGGCCACCAGCGGAAGAAAGGACTGCAGACTAGGACAGGGTCAGCGGCTCTTGGAACAGCCCATGAGAACCAGAGACATACAACACATACAACATGCCATCCAGAGGAAGCCTTGATCTAATCAAACTGCCTCGATGCAGACAGGGAGAGAGAAGCCCAGATGCACTGAACAGCTGAAGTCACCTCCATTCTTTTTTCTTTTTCAGTGAGTAACACATTCATTCTCAAGGTCTCAAAACCAAAAAACATAAGATACACAGTGCATTCTCCCTTCCATCCTGTCCAATTAACTATTAGGTACCCTTCCAGAATTTGTTTACATATACAAATTCAGAATCTTATTTTTCTCTCTTTTATCCCAAATTCGCATATTATATATTGATCTTTGCCTTGCCCTTTTCCATGAAGTTTGTGTTATACATCTTTTGCTGTAATGTTGCAATATAGATAAGCTGGCACATGTCATTTTGTATTCATCCAGCTTATTAACCGATGAGATGGAATCAAGACCGCACTTCTGATCTGCAGGGCGGCAGTCATGGAGACTTGGGAGTTCTAGACTCTAATGGGCTCACCACTGTACCCGTGAGGACGAGTCATCTCGCCTCCAGCCATTCAGTGCTGCTGCTCAGCACCTGCCAACGCTGCTAGTTGCACCGGGCTCCAGTGATAAAGGTATCCTTCCCTTTTGCCCCCAGTGTCCAGGGATGGATGGACAGGCAGAAGGGACCACTACAGCGCCCAGAAGCAAGCTCAGTGTGCTTCGAAGGCCATCTCACCTCTGTGGGCTTATCTCACCATCTGCTAACGGGGTGGCCACATCTGCACCTTAGGGGACATTTAAAGGATCAAAACATAGTATCTGCCAAGTATCTGATACGAAGCAAGGCTTGGAGCAGGTGCTCAGCAAAAGATAAGTCTAACTCCTGTCACAGGAGGAGTCTTGCTGATGGCAAGGACAGCAAGGTGTTCTAGGCAAAATACACGGCACTGCCACACCGTGCGCCACACGTGCCTTACAGAAGGCTGGAAGGCAATATTAGTTTCTGAGGCAGCACTCAAGCCCCAAATTATGTCTTAGCCCACTTTTCTGGGAAAATGGTTTGGCTTTCTCCCACTTTCCAGACCGTCTTTCATAGTTTGAGATCTCCTGGGTACGGCTCTCATTTGTGTGCACAAGCTCTCCTGTTTGAAGTACATCAGAGTGGCCAGACACATATTTGTTAAGGCCCTGGCACAGAAAGGCAAGGATAGGCACATGCAAAGTTGATTTTCCTGGGATTTCACTGACAGTGATTTAAAAAAATCATTTAAAGGGAAAAAAATCTAAAGGAGAAAAACCACTGAAACTCACATTTGTTTTGTTTACTCTGAAATGTGTTCTCTTTCACAATAACACACTTTTAAAAAAATCAGAAATTCTGGCATCATCTGTTTTGCTTTCCTGAGGGAACAAATGCAGCAGACTTTATAACAGAAAAATAAATGGAAGTCAGGAGTCTAGAGTATTTCCATGTTAGCAGCAGCTAAGAGGAGGCAAGAGGTCAAAGTTAAGATGCAAGGTTTCATGCACTCCTTAAGCCAATGACTTGGCTTTGCACCCAGCACAGCTCCTCAGTACTATGTGACCTTGAGCTAGTTCACTAGCTTTCTGAGCCTCACTTCCCTCATCTGCTAAAGTGGGAATAACCTCATTTTGCAGTGTTTCTTTACAGATTAAATAAGAATAAATGAGTATCTATGTACCAGACACCGTAACAGTTAAAAGCAAACAAAACACATTGAAAAGATACTACTTTCAATACTTAGCAAAAAAAAGATGAAGATCTGGTGCCTTTAATTTGGAAGCTTAAAGCAGAACAGTAGGCATCAAATTATCCAGCCCCCATAATCCTGGGACGCCAGGCTCCTAACAGGCTGATTAATGAAGTCTTACTTCACCAGAAGCTCCTTTCATATTCATGCAAGAAGCCTGCTTCCAGATGAAAACTATCAGCCAATTAAAGCTCATCACAGTCCTTGGGAGAGGTGGGTCACAGCTGGATTTGTGACCTAACTGTGGGTTTCGCTCTCTAAAATAAGCCCTGGGACCTGTGAGTCCTGCCTCGCCACCCTTCATCAGAGGGTTTGGCAGGGTCTCCTTCTCCCACCCAAAGGCATCTGGCCCCCCAAATCAAGTGGGAGGGCCTGAGAAGTCCAGATGGAATCCAAAAAGTGGCAACAGGGCCCCTCAAGAAACTATTTCAGAAGCATAGAGAGAAGGTGTGCTAGGCAGGAGAGCTTGTGGCTACCCAAACAGGGCCACACCTCTTCCGGGACAGGAATAAGACCAGTTCCAGGTGGTGAGCCCGTGCCTGGGAGGCTGACTGGCGCTTACAGACGTTTCTGTTTCCCACTCCCCACCCCAGCCACGAATGAGGAAACAAATCTACTACTGTTAACAAACATGATTTGGAAGTGCCAATTTTTCAAAGTATGAGGGGCAGGTGGCTTGAGGGAAGGCCTAAGGTTGTCAATCTTTCGTATCATGTCATTAGCTCGTGAATTGGCATCTTAAGCTCACTAGGTCTCAGCTTGCTTCTAGCAATATGATTCGTAGGTACTTTCAGATTCTAAGGTTCCGGCTCCTGGGGGCCAGAAGTCTAGTGTAGGTTACATGAGGAGTCGCTGTCAAATGCCACCTCCTCAAGGAAGCCTTCCTGGATTACTTATCTCCTTTAATACAGCTTTATCTGTCTCCATGGGACCTGTCATGTGAGCAGTCACACCTTTGCCTGGCTTACTGATGGTCTCCCTCTATGGAATGGAGGCCCGACGTGGGCAGCCCAGATAACGTCCTTCTCCTGTTCACTGCTGTATCCAGAATGCTCAGGACAGAACCCAGCACATGGTAGGCATGCCATCAATACTATAAGTGAGAATGAATGACCCTGCAGTGTTTTCCATCTGCAGATCTCTCTCTCTTAACCCTGGCTCACAGGGACTAGCCAGCCAGTGCTGCTCATCATCAGAGAGATCTGTGGCCACAATGAGCCTCCAGGGGCTAGCAAGCCATGTGCCCGATACAACTCTGGTTCCTAGCACAGTGGACACCTTAAACCAGGATCCAGATCCCACTGGAGTTTAAGGCCAAGGGTCAGGCTCAGAGGTGCTTTTTCACTTCCACATCCAACTCTCCCGGGTGGCCACTCCTGACAATGACCACGCTGGCCACAGGAACTGAGAGGAGATTGCCGAGTGCTACAGAGGCCAACTGTCTGCTCTGAACCAAGTACTCCCTCAGTTTTAAGAAGCCGGAATGCCACTTCTGTTCCTGGACTGGTTGCTTTCCCCCCAACACTGCAACCCTGGAGGGTCCTACCGGAGAAGCCTCCCCAGGCTCCTAGACCACACCTCAATGTACAGACACACCAGCACGCTTCTCCAAGACACACAAAGGCGTGTCTGCAACAGAGCCACAAACTAGATGGGGGCTCAGAGGAGAACCACTCATTATGGCAGCAGGCCAGCCTCTGCAGAGGCTGAAGAATCAGGCCTCTCAGACAGCGGAGGAGCTCCACTCAAGTCCACGCCTGCCCACTCTCTCTGGGCACCAGGGTACACCCGAATCTCCACAGGGAAGGGGAGACACGCAGCAAGGCAAGGAACGCCCCAGTGACTGCGATGGCCTGTTCCTGGCCCTCCATGTGGAACAGGCCCCTGTGCCAGAACAGACAGATCCTCCCACCAGCTGCCAGGCGCGAGGCTGGAGGCCATGACATCATCACAGCGCCTTCCTGATGCAGCAGCTGCAGGGAAGCTGTGCTGGGCTCTGCAGACCCTCAGTGTGGCCTCCAGCAGGGCGACTAAGACACTGACCCGTCCAAGGAGACAAGGGCCACCACGCGCACCCCAAGGAGGCGATCCCAGACTCAGCAGACAGCCAGACACTGCTGCGTGACCTAGAAATCCTGGGGACTTGTACATCTCGACAGCACCTGGGACGGGCACTATTTCCTCCCCTGCTTCCAGTGAGCCAAGAAGACCTCCTGGAGGAGACTTCTCAGGAACTGTTTGAATGAAAGATGAAGGCCTAAGAGGGGCAGACCAAGAGGTCTGTAGTCAGGATGGAAGGCGAGAGGCTGCTGACACACAGCACTCTGCGTAGAGAGCCCCTAACCCCAACCCCGAGATGGCAAGGGGAGCCTGGAGCAGGGGATGCCACTCCAGCCCCACCTCAGCAAGACTAGGGGCTTGGCCCCTTGCCTGGAGCCCCTCCTGCCCTCGCCCACTGCCTGAGCAGCTCCAAGTAAGGCCTCCTTTTGAGGCAGGCAGAGAGAGCACTCCCATGTACTCTCACCACACACAAGTCAGACACCAAGCAAGGGGGGCTGGGCCCTCCTCGTTCGAACAGCTCAACCAAGCCCAGGCTGGTTAGAATCTACAAACCGTTAGGGGCTGCCCACAACACACACCTGGCATAAATCTCATTTCTTTCGGTCCTGACAACAGCCCCTGGGAAGAAAGCGTTAGTCCCATTTACAGATGAGGCAACTGAGGCTCAAAAAGGTAACCTGCTATTGATCCTCCAGCCACTGGGCTCAGCAATCCCCGCATGGCTCAGAGCATCTGACTGCTTGGGCTTCTGGCTCTCTCTTTACAAAATGCCCAATGGCCTTAGTCCCTGGAGATCAAGGATGGGCCAAGTCCAGTCTTGCACAATAAATTCCACTTAGCACTCAGCAGCCTCATGAGTACAAGTAAATGAAAACTCACAAGTGTGATGAGCAGGAATGTGGGCACATGTGAGCTTTGTGTGGCCATGGTGGGTGGCGAAGTGTGGGACCCGGGGGCGGGGGGAAGGTTAGCAGGCCAAGGACTGGGTACCAACACCCCAGTAGCTTAAAACCTGCACCCCTTCCTATTTCCTGTTTTCCGTGCTCCGTTTTTCTCTTTCAACCACTTAGTTTACCTCTTCCCACCTGCTGTGAAGTTCCACACCCTGCCTCAATGTGGTAGCTCCCAATCCTGTTTCAAAGCCCCTTTAGAGGATTCTAAAAATACACAAACTGGGCACCACCCTCAGAGCCTGATTCTGTAATGGGGTAGACTCTGGGAATTTCTCAAAATGCTCCCCTGGTGGTTCTGATACACAGCTGGGGTTGAAATCAGCCTTACCAACCACACACCTTTCCTCCTGCCTAATGTGCTGTGTTACATACACCTCCCAACTCTACTCCTGCATCATTCTGGATGCTGTGGACACAGCCCATGCCAGTGGGCTCCCCTCATCCTCCCCTCCACAGCCACACCATTTACACCTGTGGGTGAGACAGTAGCTCAGGTGGAAGCTGGTTACATTACAGGGATGAGTCTCTCCCAAGGATGCATACCCCGAAAGAAATCTACAAGTAATCCCTTTAAATTTACTTTAAGAGTTGCGCTACCCACCGGCCCTCTCTCTCTCAGGCATCTCTTGCACCTTCTGCAAGAAGCACTAGAACCCACAGATGTAGACCTTCAGGGCATGTCTGACTGTAGAGTCCCACCCAACCCTACTGAAGTGTTCCCCAGAAACACACAGGAACACCAGCAGACCTCTCTCCTCCAGGCTTCCCTTGGTCCTCCAAGCCTGCTCTTTCTGCCTGCACAGATTCTGTCTTTGACTTATTTCCAGCCTGCGGGTAGGTAGGAGAAAGCCTCCTTCCCCTGCACTGACCGACTGAAATCTATGGCTGATAAAATCCTCTTACCTCAGACACTTGCGAGCTTTTCTAAGCATCTGCAGGAGCAGCCCAGGGGCCGGCTTTACTGAACCAAGGAAGACCCGAGGGAGCCTGGATGGGTCTGTGTACACGGTCTGACCAGACAGAACCCAGTTTACATGTAGCAATGGATCCCTGAGCACAGAACACACATGCATTTCTTGTATGGTGTGAACCTTGGTAACCGAAATTAAGAATAAAGTAAGCAACTGATTGGAGGAGTGGTCTCCTAAGTGGACCATCCTCAGACATTCCACTGGGGCACTTGGGCTTTTAATATTTTTTAACTTAACCTTTTAATTTTTTGGTGTTTTACAATGTACATATTTATAGGTAGTGTAGTGAATGCGTGCTCAGTTGCTTCAGTGATATTTGACTCTTTGCAACCCTATGGACTGTAGCCCACAAGGCTCCTCTGTCCACGGAGTTCTCCAGACAAGGATACTCAAGTGGGTTGCCACTTCCTTCTCCAGGGGATCGTCCAGAGCCAGGGATTGAACTTGCGTCTCCTGCACTGCAGGTGGACTCTTCACTGCTGAGCCACCGGGGTAGTCCAGTGTATGTGAATAACTCCAAACTAAAAGGTAGACATACCGGGGCCGGGACTCAGGCTCAGATTTTACAGACACAGGATGTAAAACCCAGAAAAATGTGAGGACGCCTGGGCTGAGAAAGTGTGAATCAGCCGTCGAGAGGCAGGAGCTCACAGCGACCCAAGGAAAACTGAGGACACTGAACCTGGTGACGTTCCAGATGCTTTGTTTCAGTGGCTCCGTGCGTGACTCACCAGACTGCGGGTGATGAAAATGACAAGGCCGTCCAAGGACCGTGGCTCCTTCTTCCAGCCAATACTTCTACAATGCCCGACACGTGCCCAGTGCAGTGTTGAGCCGAAACAGGCAGTCTACCGGCTACAGGGGACAGAGATGCTATTTCAAACACTCCCATGCAGGAATGCCTAATTACAAACTGAAGCTCTTTGAAGGCAATTTCTGTAAGAGTTTTAGAACAAAACAGCGAGACCGACAGCTGAGGAGGGTGGGAGAGATGATTAGATGCTGAGGAAGTCACGGTGGCAGTTCCCATGAGTAGATTTGAGGGCATAAACGGTGGCAAGTGGGGCCAGTGCAGTGCAAAGGGGACAGGGGAAGGTGGGGTGAGGAAAAAGATGAGAGCAAGAGGCAGACCACACAGTACCCTCACCGGTCTTACTAAAGCTTCTGGGCTTTATCCTAAAGAGAACGGTGTACTGTTAAGTACAGGGCGACACAATTACAGCTGCATTTTGCTAAGATCATGCTGACAAATTTGAAGCCTGCCTTCAAGAGGGCTGTGTGCAGGGGCAATCTGCTGGCAAGCAGTAGAGAGTGCTATTTTGAATTGACAGGCTCTGTGATGGATATAAAGATCACATGTGTGCATGTGCGGGAATGGAGGAGGCTGCAGAGGTCATGGGTTCCCACTGGACATGTTGAGTGTGAGGGTGCAGTGGGGACACTTGAGGGAGACACTAGGTGCATCCTGAGCTCAGCCAAGAGGTCAGATCAGAGATGGTAACAGTAAACAAACATCAGACCCCAGAAGGACAAAGCACCTGTAGCTGTCTCTGAGGAAGAACAAGTGAGGACAGGGAATAGAAAACAGGAGAGCGCTCAGGGCCTGGGCCTGACTGGGTCTAATACCTCACATCTGCAGAGGAGAGCAAAAGGGCCCCAGCAGCTGAGGAGTGGCCAAAGCTATAGGAGAGACACTGGAGACAGGGAGAGGTAACAGGGACCATATCTCCTGAAGGTCAAGGGTGGGAACACTGCTGCTGAGGAACCACAGAGAAGACGACAGTGAAGGCTTCCGGGATCGGGGGAGCTGTTTAGAAAGCCAACCAGACTGAGGAGGCTGAGGTGTGAGAGAGGTGAGAGACCATTCAGGAAGTTTCAATGTCAACGGGAAGAGATGGCCAGTAGCAAGAGTGAGACATAAGATGATGGGATGTTTGCTGTCTAAGACGGGAGAAACATTCCAAGCTTGAGAAGGATCCAAAGGAGTAGCTAGGCACTCAGGAGGAAAAAGATAACTGAAGGGCAGGCCCAGGTAAGACCCAAAGGACAGCTGAGCTGGGTACAGGTTTGGTCTAGAAATTTCTTGGGAAATCTGGAGGTTTGCACTTTCTCTGTGAGGAAAGTAGACATACTTCTCTGCTGGCTGGGAGGCAGAGTGGAGGGTCGGTGGGCAGTTTGAGGAGGAGAGTCTGAAACAGTTGCTGGAGGTAATGACCAGGCGTGTCCAAGAAAAGGACAAGTTGAAACTACTTGGAATTCAGTGCTGGGGCTGTTCCTTGACATGTAGATGCTATAACTACACAGAGAAACAACACATTCACTGTTGAACTGCTTGTGGGGAAAAACAACTTCTGGCAAGTTTGAATCTCTAGTGTCTAACCTCTTTACCCAGTGAAATAAATGTTACCCTTTGATATGTCTGTTGATAATGTAAGCTTTTTTTTTTAAGTGAACGCCAACTGTGGTGTTCCAGCAGAACAGACCATAACAACGACATCTAACATTTATTGCATGCTTACTGTGTGCCAGACTGGGTGGTAGGTGCTATTACATCATCATTTTACAGAGACAAATAGGGAAGGTACTGTGAAGTGGAGGGCTTGCCCAAGGGCTGGAAGTGGGGGCTAGAGTACACACCCAGGCAGTCTTGGGGAAAGCAGAGGCCAAGTGCATCCCCCCAACCCTGGAAATATTCGAGCCCCCAGGGACCCAGTGCTGCACACTGAGGTATGGTGGAGGGCAGCAGCAGGTAAGGCAGAGAGAATGGGGTGGAGGAACATGCTTGGCAGAGGGTCGCTGGCACATTCAGGACACTTGGAAGGCATCCATCCAGGCAGGAACTTAGGACTGTTGTCTAGTCGCTCAGTTGTTTTCTACTTTTTCTGACCCCTTGACTGTAGCTAGCCAGGCTCCTCACATGGAATCTCCCAGGCAAGAAGTGTGGAGCGGGTAGCCATTTCCTTCTCCATGGGATCTTCCTGACCCAGGGATCAAACCCATGTCTCCTGCATTGGTAGGTGGGTTCTTTACCACCGAGTCAATTTAGGATAGTGACTCCATAATGCTGGCAGAAGGCGAGGGTTGGGGACGAGTTAAGGAGAGCAGCTCGAGAATATGGGTCCCAAGATGAGCTGGCTTAAAAGCGGAGGAGTCTCCTGACTCTTGGTGGAGATTTCACAAAGCTCCAAATGGCATTCCCACCACGTTCCCCCCAAATCAAACCACAGAACACTTGTGTGAAGGAAACTTAATATTCATCTTTAACTGTCTTTCAAACATTAACAAGTAATGAAATCAATTTACGGGTTAAAGCCAGCACTTTTATTTTTAATGACTAGAGAAGTGTTTTATCCATAGTAAAGGAGTATATTGTCAGCTTTTTAGATAGCCTGAGTATGTACACATATACTGTAAAACATTTCTTACTATAGGAATGAAAAACTTGAAAGTCACTGATCTCACTCGAAATTCCCATTTTAGAGTGGAGAAAACAGAGGCCCAAAGAGGACAAACAACTTTTTCAAGTTAGTTATACCAAAGCTGAGGACAGCACCCAAGTCTCTAATCGTTCTCTGGTAATTTCCTCACCAAACCGGAATCTCCAAAAGCAAATTTCTCTGGGAAAAACAGACCAGACTTTAATCCACATTAGACTCATACAGTGGAGTAAGTAAACTGATCTCTTAAATCTGCTGCAGAAGAAAAAGTTTCATTAAAGAAAGCAACAGATGGTTGCCACCAGGGCATCTGCCCAGTCAAAACAAAATAAATTTGCGTGAAAACACAAAGGTTGCAGGGTGTGGCCAATAGACACTGGATGGGGCCCAGTGCTGGTGAACAGATACATCTTATCTGACTTCACAGGGTTCACCATAACAAATGTCATCAGGACAACTGGTTCTCTGCAGGCTGCTTCCATGTCTGGGAAAGGGGCCCAGGGCTACTTTGCTCATCTACCTTCAACCCATTTTATTAAATAAGTTTGGAATAACAGATGCCTTCACAATTCTCCATCTCTGGCAGACTCCATTTCTTTAATGAAAACATCACTGCTGGGTATTTATCATCTGTCATATATTTCAATATATGTAATATAAGATTCAGACTCAGGCCACTATTTCTTTACTTGCTTGTAGGAGGAAGGCAGTGTGATGGGGTACCAGGGGAGGGTACTTTCCAGGAGACTAGAGTACTAGCTAGAATAGAGGGCGGACAGGTCAAAATGTGTGTTGCCAGCGAGGGCATGGCAGTGAACATCTCGAAGGGAGGACCCTGTCTGGACACCAAGAGTAAATGGGCTTTCTCTTCACCAAGTCAGAACGCAGACTAAACAACTGGGTCAAAATCATTCAACCAGCACTTGTGACCACTCAGCAACAAGCTCTCTGCCCTTTTCCTAAGTGATACACTAGAGTAGAGGGCAGGCACATGGAAAGGACACATCTGATGAATGTCCTATACAATCTCCATAAAGGATACCCAACAGTCCTGAGGTATTTTACTTCGATGTGGTAAAATTAATATGAAATAAAACTCTGGATGACCAGCTTCCAGAGCTCAATCAGGTGCCTGAAGGATTGTATAAGTCCAGAGCAAGTCATCTTGAGGGGCTGGTGGTGCAACAGTGGCCCAGAGAGGGAACTGGGTCTGCTGTCCCTAAAGTACAGGCCACAGTTATGGGGACTGGGATTTGCGCTCTTAGATTTATCACCTCCTCCAGAGGTCTGGCCAGTCTATCCATACGTTCATCAGCTCAGGCACAAAAGGCTACCGGTCTACCGGTACAAAGAAGAGTTCTGGAACTCAAAGCCACTTTGCTGCTGGTCCATCCCCAGGCAAAACGCACTATGGAAGAGCAGCAGGCCCAAACTAGAGATTCCAGGATTATCTGTGCTTTCAGTAAACTGTGCTCTGAGGGTCTGAGTGTCAGCCACCAGGTACACAGCTGTGGTACCTACCAGGCCTCAAAACTCAAACCACTGCATTTCAAAGTTCCTTCCTTCTACCTCTAAGACATCTAAAACTTAAGAGTAACTATTTAACTACAAGATATGCAAAAGCCTTTTGAAATATCCTGAGTAGGCAAGATAAAGAATTTCAGTTGGTTACACTGAACAACTTCTGGATAGAAGGGATGCTCAATTTTACATCAGCAACAAGTAGGATTTCTCTTCTTTTGGATGTTCATGGATCGAGGCTGATTTCTACCAGATATCAACAACATATGTAAAAGGTCTTGGAAAAACTCCTAAAGCACCACTCACATGAACTTTAAAAACTTATGAATTAAAAAAATTTTTTAAACACCCAGATCAAAAGGTCCTTACCAACAATCTGTTAAACGAGGGATTACCAAATATTTTCTGTAAGGGGCCAGATAGTAAACGTCACCTAAAGGCAAAGCTGACAATACTACATAGGCAATTTTTTCCAATGAAAGAAAACAAATTTCCACAATTCTTTTATTGATAAAATTCAAAATATATGAGTACAATTCTTTTGGTAATGAAGGTCCAAAGAGACAAGTGGAATTTTTTGCAAGGGGGAAACGGGGATAACATTTCACTTAATTGGGATTCAAAGTCTTCTGCATTATCAAACTGATTGCAGTGTTTACATGTACAAAGTATTCTTAGCTCACAATACAAAAACAGGCAGCTCACCCCAAACTTGGCAATGCCTGTGCTAAACCAATGCAGGAGACCCAGGTTCAGTCCCTGGGTGAGGAAGATCCCCTGGAGGAGGGCATGGCAACCCACTCCAGTATTCTTGCCTGGAAAATCCTATGGACAGATGAGCCTGGCAAGTTACAGTCCACAGGCTCCCCAAGAGAGAGACATGACTGAGCATGCATGCATGTGCTTAAATCAGAGTCTAGGGGTGGGGCCAGGAATCTTCCTTCTACATGCTCCCCAGATGATTCTGGTGATGGGTCTCAACAATTAAACAATATTCAAAGTTCTTCCTGTCTAACTAAAGGATCTCTGGTTTTACGGTAGGAGGAGAACCCAATTCTGCTATGTACCAGCTGTTTGACTTTCTCTTCCAATCTGAATGATTCACCCTCATAGGAGGATGTCACCCTCCTTGGCTTACTCTTAAGGAGTTGTTGGAGGATTAAATGAGATGATCCAAGAAGTGTTATTGGTAAACTCGGCCTTGGAAACCAAGGACGTGCCAATTCTGTTTAGCTTGTGTCTGCAGGAGACTAATAAAGTGGGGAACACATTACATGCGCGATCCCCAACACACCACTGCCCGACTGGCGCCTGCTTATCCTCTCAAAATGTGTTCCCCAACACCTAAAAGCCCAGACTTCTTTCAGCCTTTCCGGATGTGATGTGCTAACCCAATCTAGGGAAGTAGATGTCTGACTCCTCCCCTCCCCTCTCCACCCCATCCCCATGAAAATCCAGAGAGCCTCTGATCCTGCCCACCCACTTCAGTATCTTCAACTAGGAAGCTGTCCAGTCTTCAAACTTTCACATAGGGTAGCACCATTTCAAAACCAGGGAAGAAAAAGCTTTTCCTCACTGTACCTTACAAGTAAGGGTGCTTCAGGGGAGGCAGTAGAGATTAGGAATAGAGTTTGAAGTTTGGCTGTGATAACATCTTTATGCCTCGATTTCCTATGTTTATATAAGGTTAATAATAGTACCTGCCTCACAATGCCGCTGTGGGGGGACTAAATTAATTGATTTGTGTAATCCACTCAGAACTGTACCAGGCATAGATGGGTGCTATATAAGCATTAATTATTATTGTTCTGTAAACTCTATAGAAGAAGCACAAAGTTGTACCTATTGTACTCCAATATCTGAGAAATAAAACGATCACATACTGAGCACCTGAGGGCCAGATCAGGCCAGTTTTGTCACTGACTTATTAAATAGGATTATTCCCATTTTACAGGTGAGGAAACCAAGAATCAGAGAGGCAGGTTAAGTTAACCTGCCTGAGATCCCAGGGGCAGGTAAATTTATCTTCCTTCTGTGGCAGGAGGAATTTAAACTCAGGCCTGTGTGATTCTACTACCCACCTTCCCAGTGAAGCCCTTAGGCTCAAAACTGCCATCAGCAGCAACAATCCGGTAACAAAACGTAACTGAGCATGACCATACAGAACTCATGCTCAATTTTCTGCTCCTGGATCCCTGGTAGGCTTACACAAACTGGAGTTAATATCAGGCTACTTGAACCCAATTAGGCAGTAAGTCAGTCTGGAAAACATCATGCGATGTATTCCAAAGGTCAAAGTTAAACCTGGCTTCCTGGGCAGCCTTGGCTGGCCACTGCCATGAAAGCTAGTCTCCATGCAGACGTGTACCAGAGTTTAACCAGGGAGGTGCTTAACCAGCATGGGTATCAGCTTTAAAAAGTCTGAGAGAGATGCTGGCGACGCGGATGACTTGCCTGGCTCCGCAGTCAACAGCCAAAGAAAGGCAGTTGGAAAAAGATAACATTGACTTTTTAAAAACCAAGCCTCATTCCCTACTCTTCTCGGTTTAGGATTACATTTACTACTGTAGCCGCCCTCCCGCGGGCAAAAATAAAAGGGGGAGAAGCCGAGGAAGAGCGAGGGCCTCCCCTAGCAGCCAGCAGGGCGCTGCAACACCCACCTGAGCACGGAGCGCGACCTACCTTCCCGGAGAGCCCAGCCCCGAGGGCGTTTCCCCAACGCATCAACTCGTCCCTCCCGGGTAAGCGGCTGCTGTCCTTGGCTCCAGTCAGGGCCGCTAGAGTCGCGTCCGCATCGCCGCCCGCCCCCACAACCCTCCAAACAAACCTCGTATTTAATTTCTCCCCCTACCCTCCTATCAGTTCCGCCGTTCGTCTTTAGGGCCACACTGAACTACCTCTAAAACGCCTGCCGGAGGAAGGACGAAATACTGGAGAGAAGGGGGGCGGGGGAGGCAGGGAGCGCGCTGGGGGGTGGGGGGAGCACTCGCAGGGAGGATCGTCGCCCTCCCAGAGCCACGGCCGCCGCGACGCTCCAGAAGAGCCTCAGGCCGTTGGCAACGGGAGGCACCCCCCCCCACATCGGGGCCCAGAGCACAACTGGGGGTCCCCGCAGCCCGTTCCCCTTGCTGCTTCCACGTCCCGGGCCGTCGGGGCGATGGCGCAAGTCTGCGCCCCCCCCGCCCCACAGCGACAACAGCCACGGTGACAAAATGGCAGCCCGGCGCCCGGCAGTCCTGCCACAGGCGTGCAGGGCCCTGGCGGCCGCCCCTGGCCCCCAGTAACGCCTCGGCGCCCTTCGGGTTCGCTCTCCGGCGGGCCTGGCCGTTAAAAATACAATAATAATAAAACACCTCGAGCTCCAAACCAGCTCGGGAAGCCAAAAGGCCCGCCCGAGGGCCAGCCCGGCGCGCCCGCGGCCCGGCTCGCGCGCACGAGGCCCG
>NW_024070210.1:85023947-85176803 GCF_014754425.2 Oryx dammah | reverse complement strand
GCATGGAGCCCGGCGCCCGCATTCGGAGCCCCGCGCTCGGCGCCGGCCGCGCCATGGGGGAGGGGCGGGGCGGGCCGCGCGAGACCCGGGAAACATGGCTGCTCGTCCTATTTCGGCGTCGCGGCGTGGCCACCAGCCCCCGGATCAGAGTTGGGAGAGGCTCCCAAGGTGGGTGTGATGGGGGTCCCGGGGGGAGCAGGGCGGGGAGGGGTGCAGGGGGCGCTCTCCAGGAGCTATTTATTTTAAGAATGTTTTAAAAAACGAGCCCCTCCTCCCCCACCCCTTTTGTCCCTCATTAGCTAGCTTTCTCCCCCTCCTCCCCAAGCGGGCAGAAAGTGCCCCCTCCACCCCCACCTCGCCTCAAGGCAGGGGGCAGGCGAGTGGGCCGGGAGGCGAGGGGGCGAAGCGTGAGAAATCGCTCCCAGATCGGCGCGGCGCGTTCCCCTCCCCCAGCACACACTCGGGAAGTTTAAAGAGCCGGTTCGACCCGCTTTCGATCTCGCTCCCAGTTGGCCAGCAGCGGGGGGTAGGGTTGGCCGCCTGAACCGCGCCTCCACGCCCTCCGCCGCGACCCCGGCCCCCTACTTGGCGCCCTTCCCCCTCCACACGGGGGGCTTCCGGAAAGTACGCGGGAAGCCCGCGGCTCCGGCCCCCTCCCCCATCACCACACCCAGCCCCCCAATCCTCTGGCTCGGGGTCCAAGCTGGGATGAAACTGGCCAGAGAAACGCAAACCGCCGGCAAATTGTTCGTGGAAACTCCAGCGTCCTCCGGCGGGCAACCCCTCCCCTCCCTCCGCCACCCCCTCCCCGCCCTGCGCGCCATAAGGCACTGCACGTCTACAGTCCACAGCTGCGTTATGATGGGGGGGGGGGGGGGCACAAAAAGGATCTTGTTTTCAAAAGTCTCACTCAGGTTTGGGGGAGGAACTAGAGAAAAGAGGAAGCAAGGCCTGCCTCCGCCAGGGATTCGGGTTTTAAGGGGTTGGAGGGGCGACAGGTCAGCGCACAGTGCTCCCCAAACTCCCAACTCTGTGGAACCCTGGCCACCGGGGCTGGGGTGAGGGTGTCCACCGCCCGCGCTCCGCTGGTCCCGGAGGGGCCACTAGAGGAGTCAGCCAGCGTCTCCGCCCCAGACCCGGGGTCTCCTCCGCTGAGCCTCTAACTCACATAAAACAGTGTTTGAAAGCGAGAGGGAGACAGAAATAAAAACGGGCGTCCGAGTAACCCACCGTCACCTTTCCCCTCCTTAGGGGTGAGCTTTCGCCCGAGCCTCCCAGTTCCCATCCGTGTAAGTTTCCTCCGGCTGTACTCCCGCTGCTGCCCAATCAATAACGGCGACGGGAAGGCAAACTCCCATCCCCGAGCTGCGTGTCTGCTATGCCCGCATAAATCTGGACCCAGCCAATACCCACCACGGGCACCAGCTCTGGGCAGCTCGCGTCCTGACAAAGTTTCCCGGGCCCATTTATTAATCGGGCGCCGAATGGCTGCCAAGGAGCCCACCCTAGAGAAAGACGGGTCGGGGGGCGTCAGGGCTCAAAGGCTGGCATCTTAGGGAGGCCGGAAGGAGCAGAGGCGAGGGGGGACCGGGACGTAGCCTTTGGGTAACTTGCAGTAGCGACCGCGCGAGGTGGGGAGGCGCGGGGATTATCTGTGCCTTTGCACGTTCGAAAATCCCTCCCCCCCTTCTTTCCATTTATCCTCCCTTCGGAAGGAAAGGAAGAAACATCAGCATCTGGCCCGAAGGTGGGGTGGAAAGAGTGAGGGAGACAGAGGAGGAGAGGAAGGGAGGCAGAGAAAGGGAGGGAGGGAGAGAAAGGGCGCGTTCACGAACACTACAAAGTTACAAATATGGCTCCCCCGTCTCTCGCCTCATCACTGCAAAGAAATGAAGACGCACTTTAAACTCGAGCCATTCCCAACTCCGCTGCAGCCCCCTCCCCACGCGCTCTCCCCAGGGGCCTCGGCCCACATTTATCAGAAACTAAACCGGACTCGCGAAGCCCAAAACTTATTGTGTGTGTGCGAGAGAGAGAGAGAGAAAGGGAGGGGGAAGGCGCGGGAGGGGGGCGGAAGGGGGGATTCATTTATAAAATATAAAACCCCCTTTTTTTGTTGTTAAATCCAGGAGGCAGCCCCTCTCCTCCTCCTCCCTCGTTAATCTTTCCCCCAGACGGAGTCACGGGAGCAGAGAGCTCAGAGGGTTATTTTGCCTCATTCTCTCCGACTCAAACGCGTGCGCCCGCTGGCCCCCGATGGGTGCACACTCGCACGCACACTCTCGCACCCACATTCGCACACGCGGGAGCACACGCACAGGTAGTCACACACCAAGGGCAGCGGCGGCGGCAGCCGGAACATGCTTCGATGGCATTGCAACCCCCCAACCTTGCAATTCATTTGCAGTCCGACCCCCAAACCCACATCTCCCGGGCGCCCCCCCTCAAAAAAAAGTGCCTCCCCCTAACGCGCACACACACAAAGTAGGAGAATGGACCGACAGAGATATTTTTGGCAAATGCTCACATCAGAGGGCGTCCTGTTCCGCAGCTCTAAATGAATCCGTTTGTCCATGTCCATCTCTCGCGCTCTCTCTCTGCAGAGGCTCCCGCGCCGGCGGAATTCAATCAATAAACCCCGAACCCACGGCCGCGCGTTTTAGGACTTTGAAGGCTCAACCAGCTCCGCTCGGTTCTCGAGCCCCCAGCACCCGCGGCGCACACTAACCTGATCACCGTGGAGGCGGGATCGGCGGCCTCGCGAATGAGTAGCAGCAGCGTTAGCCAATCGCCGCCGCCGATCTCCGGGCAACAGCGAATGGTGGTGGAGGCGGGGGGGGAAGGGACCAATGGGCGGGCTGCGCAGCCGGCCAGGGAGGCTCAGCCATTTGGTTGTGGTGCCAGAGACGGACCCCTTTAGATTTCGGGGCGGCTGAGGAGCGCGGCGGCAGCTCGGTCGCTGAGCGAGGGGGGTGGGCGGAATGGCGGGGGAAGGGAAGGCGACTGTGCCTGGAGGGCCGAGCCGCCCGGCCTCGCCAGCCCGCCGCCGCCTCAGCTTTTGGCCGGGGGCGGGGCCGCAGGTGCGTTACACGAAAGGGCGGGGTGCGGCCGGAGGGGCCGGGGGTAGGGGTCCTAGCCGGGCCGTGGGCTTCGCCCCGGGTCTGTCCGCGCCGCACGACTGGGCTGTGGAAAGAGACAGGCGGCGAGAGGTCTGGGGGCCGCGGACTGCTCGGCGGGCGGGCCGATGAAAGGCCTGGAAAAAGGGGGGAGGGGTCAAGGGTGCAGTTGGGGGAGGGGCTGGTCATTTTCTGGGTTCAGAGGGCCGAGCTAGCGGAGCGAGACTGCTGCCCCCCATCTCCTCCGCGGGTTCCCACCCCGGGTCTGCGGCTCACAACCGCGCGACCCTTCCCCTCCCTCCTCGTTGTAGTCCAGCCGTGACCATCGCAGCCCCTTGAATATATAAGTAAATAAGCAAGATGCGACCACCTTTGGATGACTTAACTCGCGGTCTAGACCCTCTACTTAAAGGGGCATTTCAGTTTGTTGTCATATAAGGTCAGCTTGGAAGGAGTGATCTAGAGGCACCGGCAGTCTTGTTTAGTCAATAAATGAGTGAGGACCATGGACTAAGAATTGATGCTGAATGTTCTGAATATTTTAAAAATGGAAAAGGAAGGTGCTAGTAAGTCTGGTTTTCTGGACCAAACATTATTTATGGGCTTTATTGACCTAGTGAAAGAAAACGGCGCAGTTTTTCATTGTCCACCTGAGTCATTTCGTTCAATTTGGACTGCCAAGGAGGCTCTGTTTGGAGCACTTTCTCCAGGTTTTACGGTTTGCTTGCTTTGGGGTTTTTGAATCACAGTTGTTGTAAGAGATCTTAAAGCCTTAATTCCCATCTGGTTACCAACTTACTGTGGCCAGTTCTAGAACTTTTACTGTGTACTAAGTTGGCTGCCTATGTCTGTTAACAGATCATAGGGACTGCTGTCAACAGGACAAATAAATCTCCACACAATTATTTTTCGATTCTTTTATTTCTACACGTCTACACTCTTCCTCATATACTCCAAGGTAGTTCTTTTGGATACATTGTATTTATTCTTCAGAGACATGGGTTCAAGGGATAGATAAACCAATATGTATGTATGTTGCAAGTTTGAAATATTTTTACATAACTCTTATATAGTTATATTCTTGAACATATAAAATTTAGGAGGAAATAAAAAGTGACAATGTAAATAAAAGGCACATATAGAATGCCTACACCGGGGAAGAAACTGTAACTTTGAAATTGTAACCTGATGGATTGCAAATGTGAAATCCTGCAACTAGGCATTTTACTCAGTAAGTTCTTTCAAGTAAAATATTAAGTGAAATTTGAAAAGGGGTCATGTTTACTTTTTGAGTAACTGGGAGGTGCAAAATAAAACTGGGAAGCCATTGTTTTATTTCATCTGGGTATAAGTATTATGGGATGTTTTACTTGTGTTAGCAGATGTCAGTCATCAGTTTTGTTAATCTTATTGACATCAATTTGTGTAGTTGGAATTTATCGTTTTAAAATATATTGGTTTCATTATAAAACATAGAGGGACCCCAATTTACCTCTCTTGGCCAGAGTCAGTTATTTCTGGATATGGTATTTAAGGTTGCTTGAAAACAGAGCTCTTCATCACAAACACATTATGCTGACATGATACATAGAATGTATGTAACACAAGAGTCCTGAAGTTTGTTCTGTCTGGTGGTAAATGCTCATCTTCAATTTAAAATTTTAACTGCAGCTAAGTCCACCCCACTACCAATGTGATATGAGACAGTATCTTTCCAGAGAAGTAATCCTTTAAAAGTCAACCAATCAAACGCAGAGCTACCCACCATCCAGCTCTGCTAAACAAACAAATAGCTCACTTTAACATACAAAGACTGAAGAGATGACTTGGGAGCCCAAACCTCTGTTAAAGAGTGTACAGTACCAAATCAGAATTGAAAAAGTTGTGACTTGATTACTACTCAAAATATTAAACTTATAACAGCTTTTGTACTGGTTTTAGAAAATTGAAGGCTTTATGGATGTCAGTCATTACAGAAGTTAAAATATCCAAAAAGTGTATTTAGCCAATTGAATACTTCCAACATACTTTGAAAGAAGAGATTTCTCTCTCACTCACAAATAGATTTGTTTGTAGTTTATTTCTCAGAAAATTTTAGTGATTTTGATTTTTGTTACCAAAAAGAAATAATATAGCTCAGCCAAAGCTGAGCCATTTGCCCCAGGCTACTTAACCAAACATCAAAACAAAACAACACCACCACTGCCCTTATAGTCCCTGTTTTACAGAGTTGTTTCTTAAACTGGACTTCATTGCATATTATAGGAAATAAATGTTCCCTTAATGGCTCTGAATATCAGACATAGTGAGAAGAGAAGCCCCATATCAAGGAATGTGGCTGAATTTTGGAGTGAGAAAATGAGTTCCTAACTCTTGAATGATTCTACAATGGGAGTTACGTTATGAAAGATACAGAGTTTGTAACTTCTGGAACTGGATTTGATTCACATTGAGAAGAATAAATGAGATACAATTCAAAAGTTTGAGCCCCTAGGGAGAAAGATGATCTTCAAGTAAGGAAAGATAACTTCCTGCCTTCCAGAACAGGAAGAACATTTTCCTTCAAGAACCATTCCCAACAAATGAGCAATCTTATTCTCTAAGAGGTATGAGCAATGAGTGTCCTTAGCCTCTTGATACATTTTGAAAAGTACTGTTTTATAAGTAACCCAGGTTGATGCTGCTGCCATTTTAACTCATTTACCCTTGCCTGGCCTCTAAAAATGAAGACCCTCTGGTTAGCATCCTTTTAGGAGTCAAGTTAAGGTATTCACAGTCCAGCTTCTTGCTCTTCAGCCTGCATCACATACACTGGAACCTGGCCATAGTACTTTTTCACCTACATCATGGTTTCGCTGCCTGGACCCCAAAAGACAATGATATGGAAAGACTCCAGCTTAGTTATGTTCTCTTTTGTCTTTCTATATAAATAACTTTTACAAATGCAGATTATTTTCCCCCCTTTTTTTAGAAATGTAAATTATTATTCTTTTGAAATTCATGGTAACAAATGTAAAGGCTATTGCATTTTGATTTGAATAGCAAAGGCATGTTGAGGTTCAGGATCTAAAAAGGTAAACATTCTTAGTTCTTTTGCTTAATAAAGCATTGGATGATTTTATCGTTCAAATTATTGAATTTCAGAATTATTGAATTTTGTTAAATTATTGACACCTAATCATTGTGTTGGTTATGGAAGAAAAGCACTGTCATTATGTAATATATAATGAAAATAGTCATTACATGTGATTTTTAAAATAGTAAAAATCACAAAAACAGCTTAAAGGTAGTTTATTTTGAAAAGAAAAAAAAAAACTATCACCTATATACTTGTTAGGATATTCTAGGATACTCACTAGAAATTTTGTGAGTCTGTTTCTTTAATATACTTATTAAAGGTAGTTTGAGAGTAGCAATAAGGAAAGTTTATTTACCATTCACTGGGAAGAAAACCATAGCTATAGGCTCTTATTTTTAGTATTAAATATGGCTATAAAAGGGCTTCCCTGTGGCTTAGAGGTAAAGAATCTGCCTGCCAATGGAGGAGACCTGGGTTCGATCCCTGGGTTGGGCAGATCCCTGGAGAAGGGAATGGCCTAGAGAATCCCATGGACAGAGGAGCCTGGTGGGCTACAGTCCATGGGGTCGCAGAGTCAGCCTGGGCTTACTGACTAAACAACAACAATGCATGCCGTGAGAAAAGAAAAAAGAAAGATACCTTAAAGGCAAATGACAGAATGAAGAGCCACAGAAGGCTGAGGGCAACAGAGGCTGAAAAAATGAAAATACATTTAGAATCTACTAATTCATCTTAATCTATCTGGGGTTGAAGTTATCTCTTTGAAGAAGAGTACTGAAGTCTATTAAGAGGAAAGAGGTAGAGAACAGATTTTCTTAAGAACTTTTAATATATTTACTATCTGCAAATAGTCTAAGTTTAAGCCTGCCTGGTAAAGTTGTCCTCTCAGCTTACCTACTTTGTAATGGCAGTTATTTGTATATAAAAGCAATTATTTAAAAATGTATATTCTATAATTATTCTTAGAGATCAATATAATGCACTCCAAGAAATTAGTAATTTTAAAATTATTTCATGGAAACATTAGGTCCTCAGAAGAGTATACCTATAACCTGAACTTATTCTGAAATTCTGAATTGTAACAACTTGAATATAAAAATTATGTATCACTGGACCTCACCAAGAGTCATATGAGTATTTTTACCCAGCAGAGGAACACTGTCATCTGAAATCATTCTGTATGCCTTCTTGTGTAGGAGAATTATGTCACTTCTACATATGTTTATTCAAAGTCAACTTGCCTAAGGGTGACAAATACTTTTCACAAGGCTGGACCAACTCATGATGTCTATATTCATGTTCATGGGGAGAAGCAGTATTATAGATGAGACAGAATAGCAGGTAAATAACAACCATGTTGATCACGGTGTGGCAGCATTTTTTTATAATAGCTAAATAAACAGAATATGTTCACATATCCAGGGAAAAGTCTAGGAGAGTATGCACCAGAACATATTGAAAACTTTTTACAGAGGTTCTCTGTGGGTGATGAGGTTACATTGGTTTTTGTTCCTGTCTATATAATTTCTAAGGTTTTCAGTTGATAAGTGATTTTTGCAAGAAGAAAACCTTTTAATAGGAAATATAGCAGATTTCGGGGATGTTTGTGCTAGTAGGAATTCTTGGTTGCAGACAATAGAAACTTTCCCTGACTGAACAAGCAGTAGGCAATTTCTTATATCACATAACCAAAGACCAAGGTAGAGGAAAAGAGCAGGAAAGCTGAGTATCTGGAGCATTTAATGTGGTACTCTAGGTATAGTCTTCAGAGGACCCCCATACCTCAGAAGTCAGCTCTAGCCTGTGGACTCTACACCCCTCCACTGCTGTGAATGATTTTTCACAAGCATTCATTTTTGTGCCACACCTTCAAGGTCCAAAGCCCTGGGCGGGACCATTTGCAGATGCCCGAGCTATCAGAGGAAAAGATGATCTGCCCCCTGTAGCTTCTACAGGGCTGCTTCCCATCTATTTAAGAATCCTGCCCAAAGAGTATACTGATGCTAGATGACCAAAAGCAAAATCCACTGAAATGTTCTGATTAAATAATACTGTGAAGGTTTCCTAAAGATCCAAATTAGCCTTGTCTGAGCTCCTCTCCTGCTCACTACTATTTACCAGGAAGAGACTTGCTATGGTCTGAATGTTTGTGCACCTTCCCCTACAATTCATATGTTTAAATCCTAATCCCCAAAGTGTTGGTCTTAAGAGGTGGGGCTTCCTCACAGGAGGTGACTAAATCATAAGCCCTCATGATTGAGATTTGTGCCCTTATTAAAGAGGCCCCATAGTGAGAAGTCTGCAACCTGGAAGACTTTACCCAACCATGCTGGCACCTGACCTTGTACTCCTAGCCTCCAGAACTGTTAAAGAGAAACACATTTCTTTTTAATTTATAAACCACCCAACCTGTAGTATTTTGTTAAAGCAACCCAAAGAGACCAAGACAAGATTGCATCACCTTCTAGGATCAACCTAAAACAGAGCTAATAGCTGAACTCTAATTTTCTTTCAAATGCTTCCCTCTCCAAACCTGAGGCCACAAGAAACAATGTGATGTCAACGAAATACTTAACAAAGTTGAGCTGGTAATAACTAAGACTTTGAGAAGACAGATCTGCAGTAGAGATAACTGATTTTAAGTCACAAAGAATTTAGTCCTAAGGGCTATGCTAAAGATAGACGTAATCTACAAGTCATACGTCATGAATAAATGCAGAGATCTCTGGATATCAGGTGATATAAGATCATGAGTAGTGATGTTTTTACTGCTGATGGATTTCTATCTACTGTGAACGTATGTTCAGGCTCAGGTGCAGAACTAAGCTGATCAGTATGAGATTTGTAGTAAAAATTTATTTGAAATAGGCAAGTGGTCACGGGCTAAATAAGGGTTCACAATAGGATGCAGTCACTTTAAGGACAATTTTGAAGAAAAAATGCTGATGGTAAAAGAAATGCAAAAACCACAAACACATCAAAGAGGCCCACGTTCCTGGGAACAAAAAGGAAGGTCGGAAAGGATCTGCTTATAGAAAACATATTAATCTTGGGATGCTGTCCTTTATCCTCTTGCCCCCCATCATCTCAGGTCACTCAGCTTAGATTGCTTTTCAGCTGGAAAGAGCAAATGATACCCTGGCAAGGACTCTGCACAGCATTATAGGAATTCAACTGTTTTATTTTTACAACTATTAAAGCATGGTTTAACTGTTACATGAATAGACATTCCTTATAAATGGCAGTAACTTCTCTCCAGAGATGCAGTACTCAAGATTCTATTTATTGACAGACTAAATGCTCTTCATGATCAAGTGCTTCACTTATTAGAATTTAACTTTTTCTCAGACAATTTATTAATAATACAAACCATGGCAGACAGCTAATTATTCAGCCAAATCCATTTCCTCTTCTTCCTGGACATAAAGCTTGACTGTGCCTCCCAGCTGCCCTTGTTAGATTGAGCCATATATCTGAATTCTAGCCAGCAGAGTGTGAGTAGAAGCAATGTTTGCCACTTCGAGTGATGAAATCTTGAATGCATGCTGACTGAGATGGAAGTGACAGAGTGAGTAGAAGCCATGTGTTGTTCATGAAGGTGGAACCTCTCATCTGCCTGGGTCTCCTTGGAGAGCCATTCTACCAACCAATTCACTTGCTCATCAAGAGAGAGAATGTGACCAAGTTAGAGACTTTATGGTACTGCACTGTTCCATGTTTGTTTATTTGTTACTGAAGCCTCGGCCAACTAATACACTAATAAAACTTTTTTTCAGTCTTAGTTTTTGATTCATTTATAATTTTGTAGATCAGCTCTAGATTTTAGATATTATTATTGTATTTGTGATATATCTTTGAATTAGAGGTTCTAAAGTACCATAAAAGGGAAAGAAAATAGCTATATTGTTCACTCTTGAACAATATGAGTTTGAACTGTGTAGGCCCACTAACATGCAGATTTAAAAAAATAAAGGCAGTAGAACACAACCAAGATTGGTTGAATCCATGGATGCAGAGGGAAAGCTTCAGAGGCCAACACTGGGACTCAAGCATCCTCAGATTTTGGTATCTGCAGTGGGTCCTAGACCCAATCCCCCATGAATCTCCAAGGATGACTGTATAAAGAAACAAGCACTTAATGAAGAAAAGATCATTGTAAGGGAGTCTGTATAAATGACACACAAATATATCTTTCCCCCCCAAATTTAGTGCTTAGCTCACAGTAGGTATAAAATAAATATGTTCTTTCATCAAGAAATGACCTCTCTTCCAAGCTCCAGACTGACATTTCAGTTGCCCAAGGAACATTTTTCAAGTTTCCTACAGGATCATCCACAGAACATTGCCATAACTACAATGATCTTCCCTGTTAGCCTCTGCCTGCTTTGAGTGAGTGAAAGTTGCTCAGTTGTGTCTGACTGTTTGTAACTGTATGGACCATACAGTCCATGGAATTATCCAGGCCAGAATACTGGAGTGGGTAGCTGTTTCCTTCTCCTGGGGATCTTCCCAACCCAGGGATCAAACCTAGGTCTCCCACACTGCAGGTGGATTCTTTACCAACTGAGCTATCAGGGAAGCCCGATTCTGCCTGCTTTGCCTCTACCAAAATACTATCATGTTCCTCACTCTCCTGTTTTTATTAGGGCACCTTTTGAATTGTCCTCTGTTGACTCACACAGCCAAATGGTTGCTTCATCTTCTAAGTTTTATTTCCCAAATATCTTTCCTCCTTTCAGCCCACTTTCTCCATTCTGTCCAAGAGTACTCAACCAGCTCCAATTGACCCTATATGACAGTATCTCCCAGGCTTTTAGTTTTCTGACCAATAATATTTTTAAAAAATGTTTTAAGGACCAATATATGATTGCCAACTTTTAATTTCACCAAATAAGAACATTACTTTAAAAACTTCCTTTATATGGCTGGATAATATTCATATATAAATATATCACATTGATGTGTATCACATATATTAATATTTATAAATAAGTATATATCATAATTTATCCATTCATACACTGACTGTTTCCATGTCTTCTACTGTAAATAATGCTGCAATGAACATGAGGATTTATCATATATTTTCTATAGACTATGTTTTAAATAGTAGAATAGAGAGGGCTAATTTCCGAATATAGGAAAGTCTTTTACCTTAAAGAAATTTTATGCAAATCATGACATTCTCCAAGATTTTCTACTCAGGTAGTTAGAAACTTCTGTGGACCAGCACTGGCCCTGAGGTCCTGATATCCTCCCATGACCAGATGAATATTTCTGAGCTCTAGTCACAGTGTTCCTTCCATCAACAGTAGCCTCTTTGGTTCCAGGTGGCTTATATCCCACAAACGAGCATTTAGTCCCCCAATGAGAAGACCCACACTACCTTCCCATTGTTATCTCTAATTTCTAGACAAATCAGATCATCTGCTATTCCCCTCTTTTCTACCTTTGATGTGACTCTCCCTTTGTATCACTTTGATGTGATATGCCCTTTCCTTTTAATCCTTACCAAAGTTCTACCCAAAATTTAAGATCAATTTTGATAGCACTGCATCATGAAACCTTTTATGATCCACCCAAACAAATAAGATCTTTCCTTCCTTGAGCTTTTTTAACACTACAAAAGTTATCAAGAGACCACCTACTCCCATGTACTATGTTCAATTACCCCTCCCACAGTAACTCTGTGAAGGTAAGAATGTTTGACACATTTGGAGGATCTGACATAATGGAGGGGTAACAAAAATGTGTCATATTTACATATATCTAGAGCTTCCCAGGTGGTGCTAGTGGTAAAGAATCTGTCTGCCAACGCAAGAGATATAATGAGACACAAGTTTGATCCCTGGGTCGAGAAGATGCCCTGGAGGAGAGCGTGTAACCCACCGAAGTATTCTTGCCTGGAGAAATCCATGGACAGAGGAGCCTGGCGGGCTGCAGTTCAAAGTGTCAAAAAGAGTTGGACACAACTGAAGCAACTTAGCACAGCATATACACAGACACACACACAGACACAGCTAAATAATGCTTCAAGCATAGTTGGCACTCTACTTTAAAAAGTTTCTTTGAAACATTTTAATCAGTGGTCCCCAACCTTTTTGGCACCAGGGACTGATTTAATATAAAACTATTTTTCCATGGATGGGGGGCAGGGGGAGGATGGTTTTGGGATGATTCAAGGGCATTACACTTATTGCATGCTTTATTTCTATTTTTGTTACATCAGCTTCATTTCAGATCATCAGGCATTAGATCCCAGAGATGAGGGACCCTTGATTTAAATAACTTTGATCTTCAATGTCACATAAATAGCAATAGAGTATTGGAGAACCAAAGATGGCTAAGCAACTTCTTTATTCTTTCCAACATGAGGGAAACAAAAATAAATTCTTGTTTCTATGACCATAACACAGAAGCTTTTCTACTATAAAATTTTTATTTTATATTCCTACTCAGGAATTGTCTTTTATTTTAGGCTCCTACCCAGGGACTGAACTGTCTTAAAAGACAGTTTGTAGGAGAGATGGGAATTACAGAGCTCCCTTACTCTAATTTCGTGTGTTTGCCAGTTTTAATGAAGGTATACAATATTTGTTCCTTTGGGTTTTACATTCATCAAAAAGCAAGACAGAATGATATGACAAAGCTCAAAGACCTGAAACCACAACATTTCTAGAAGAAAACATAGGGGTAAACTCCTTGACACTAATTTTCACCGTGATTTTTTGGATTTGATACCAAAAGCACAGGCAACAAAATGATAAATAAATGGGTAAGACTACATCAAATTAAAAAACTTCTGCACAGCAAAAGATACTATCAACAAAGTGAAAAATCAGCCTATAGAATGGGAGAAATTTTCTGCAACTCATGTATCTGGTAAGGGGTTAATAGTCAAAATATATAAACAATAATTCCATAATAACAAAAACAAAAAGAATCCAATGAAAAAAATGTATCGAGGAACTGAACAGACTATTTTTTTCTGAAGAAGACATACAAATGGCCAACAGGTACCTGAAAAGGTGCTCAGCATCACTAATTATCAGGGAAATACAAATCAAAACCTCAGTGGTCTATCATCTCAAACTTATTAAAATGTCTTTGATCAGAAATACAAGAGACAACAAGTGTTGTCAAGGATTTGGAGAAAAGGGAACACTCGTGCACTGCTGGGGAGGATGTGCATTGGCACACCTGCTACAGAAGGCAGCATGGAGTGTCCTCAAAAGATGAAAAATAGGATATCATATGGCCCAGAAATTTTACTTCTGGGTGTACAGCTGAAGGAAACCAGTCACTACCTGGAAAAGCTGTCTGCACCTGCATGCCCACTGCAGCATTATTACAATAGCCAAGATACAGAAACGACCTAAGTGTACACTGATGGGTGAGTGCACTGCAGCAACATGGTTCGACCTTGAGAGCATTATCCTAAATGAAAGAAGTCAGAGCAATATAAACACTGTGTAATCTCACTTTTAAATGAAATCTTAAAAAACTGAACTTATAGGTGCAGAGAACAGACTGATGTTGCCAGAGACGGGGGACAGCAGGTGGAGAAAATGGGAAAAGGCAGTTTTTTACCTTTGGGTACAAACTTCCAGTTATAAGCCCTGGGGATGCAATGTACAGCATGATGACCAAAGTTGACAATACTGTGTTGTACGTTTGAAAGCTACTAAGAGAGTGGGTCTTAAAAGTTCTCATAACATGAAAACAAACAAACAAACAAAACTATTTGTGGTGATGGATGTTAGTTAGCTAAACTTACTGTGGTAGTCATTTTGCAACATATACATATATCAAAGCATCATGTTCCACACCTACAACCAAGGGAATCTGTTTTAGCACTTGTACTATTGTGTTCTATCTTTGACCTAAGAAATGTAGCTTTTTGTCTGTAATGCTCTATAAATATGAAAATCAATATGCAAATGTTTTTGTTTCACTCCAATTTTACGAATAGAAAATTTAGCAAAGATTAGAATGAATATATTTTATTAAGCTACTAATTATTTTAAGGGAGGCATGAAAATAAAGGCGAGAACTCTAAAATTATAAGACTTTCAGTTTGGAATTTAAATTTGAGTGGCAGCAGTTAATAAGAGGATCTTTATGCTTAGCCTTTCTCTGTGGTTACAGATGAGAAAAATATAAATGTTCCTTAAATTCATTCCCTTTACAAAAATGAATCTCCTGATTTCCAGCTCTGGTTGTGATTGAGTACCTGATATCTGACTCACCTGCCTGCTGTAAACAATGAAAGTTAGACAAATGGTGTAAAACAATGATTGATGACACTGGACAGCTGCCAAGGCAGAAGAAGGAAGCACTTGAGGTCAGCTTCATGTTCTTCCTACCCCAGGGATGGAGAGCCCAAGCAGAGAACAGGAGTGTCTGGAGGGGGCGGAAAGAGATCAAACTTCAGACCTGCTAACCCAGGGGGGAGGGCAAGGTACCTTAGAGAAGGGAGCTGCGGAGAAGCCCTCCAAAATTGCATAAAAATTTCCCTCAGTTACTTGGCTCACTGTTGAGATGTGAAGAGCAAGGCAAGACTCTAGACTCTAGGAGACCTAGCAGAGAACAATTTCTGGGAGGCTGAGAGCTGAACAGAGATTTCAGAGGTTTCACAATATGGGGAGACATGAGAGGTTTAGTTCAGTTCAGTCACGCAGTCGTGTCCAACTCTATGACCCTATGGACTGTAGCCCGCCAGGCTTCCTTATCCTGCACTGTCTCCCAGAGTTTGCTCAAATTCATGTCCATTGAGTCAGTGATGCCATCCAACCATCTCATCCTCTGTGACCCCCTTCTCTTGCCCTCAACCTTTCCCACCATCAGGGTCTTTTCCTATGAGTTGGCTCTTCCTATCAGGTGGCCAAAGTACTGGAGCTTCAGCTTCAGCATCAGCCCTTTCAATAAATATTCAGGACTGATTTCCTTTTAGTTTTTTCCTTTTTTTTTTTTTTTTTTGGTTTGATCTTGCAGTCCAAGGGACTCTCAAGTTCAAAAGCATCAATTCTTTGGCACTCAGCCTTCTTTATGGTCCAACTCTCACATTCGTACATGACTACTGAGAAAAACATAAATTTGACTAGATGGACCTTTGAAAGCAAAGTGATGTCTCTGCTTTTTAATATGCTGTCTAGGTTGGTCATAGCTTTTCTTTCAAGGAGCAAGTGTCTTAATTTCATGCTGAAGTCATCATCCACAGTGATTCTGGAGCCTAAGAAAATAAAATCTGTCACTGTTTCCATTTTTTTCCCTATCTACTTGCCGTGGGACCAGATGCCATAAACTTTGTCTTTTGAATGTTGAGTTTTAAGACAGCTTTTTCACTCTACTCTTTCACCTTCATCAAGAGGCTCTTTAGTTCTTCTTTCCTTTCTGCCATTACCATGGTATCACCTGCACATCTGAGGTTGTTGATATTTCTCCCGGTGACCTTGATTCCAGCTTGTGAGTCATCCCGCCTGCATTTTGCATGATGTACTCACTTCATGGCAAATACATGGGGAAACAATGGAAACAGTGAGAGACTCTGTTTTCCTGGGCTCCAAAATCACTGCAGATGGTGAATGAAATTAAAAGATGCTTGCTCCTTGGAAGAAAAGCTATGACCAACCTAGACAGGATATTAAAAAGCAGAAACATTACTTTGCTGACAAAGGTCCGTCTAGTTAAAGCTATGGTTTTTCCAGTAGTCATGTATGGATGTGAGAGTTGGACTATAAAGAAAGCTAAGTGCCAAAGAATTGATGCTTTTGAACTGTGGTGTTGGAGAAGACTCTTGAAAGTCCCTTGGACTGCAAGGAGATCAACTAGTCTATCCTAAAGGACATCAGTCTTGAATATTCATTGGAAGGACTGATGCTGAAGTTGAAGCTCAAATACTTTGGCCACCTGATGCAAAGAACTGACTCACTGGAAAAGACCTTGATGCTGGGAAAGACTGAAGGCAGGAGGAGAAGGGGACTACAGAGGATGAGATGGTTGGATGGCATCACTGACTCAATGGACATGAGTTTGAGCAAGCTCCAGGAGTTGGTGATGGACAGGGAATCCTGGTCTGCTGCAGTCCATGGGGTCGCAAAGAGTTGGACATGACTGAGCAACTGATCTGAACTGAACTCTGCATATAAGTTAAATAAGCAGGGTGAGAATATACAGCCTTGTTGTACTCCTTTCCCAATTTTGAACCAGTCTGTTGTTCCATGTCTAGTTCTAACTGTTGCTTCTTGACCTGCATACAGGTTTCTCCAGAGGCAGGTATGGTAGTCTGGTATTCTCATCTCTTTAAGAATTTTCCACAGTTTGTTGTGATCCACACAATCAAAGGCTTTAGTGTCGAATTTTCCAGGCAAGAATACTGGAGTAGGGTGCCGTTTCCTACTCCAGGAGGTTTTCTTGACCCAGGGATTGACTCTGCGTCTCTTATACCTCCTGCACTGGCAGGTGGGTTCATTACCACTCATGCCACGTGGGAAGCCCTGTAGAATGCATAAAGCTTCACCACTTCCTCCACACTGATGAAGGCCCCAGAAAGGCTACATCCTAGCATTAAGGGCCATGAACTAGCAGTGTTACCCGCAGGAGTAAGGACTAGACTTAAATAGCTACTTGTTTCCAGAACAAGATTCAACCTTAGAGGGAAACAATATAATCTAGAACCTCTTCATTTTGTTAACCACTGTATTAACTAGTGGATACAGACACACACACATACATGCCCAATTCCTGAATGTACAGAAGAAAAAAAAAAAACACAAATCATCATGAGATAAAGCAATAAAAGAAGCAGACCCAGAGATGATTCATAAATTAGAGTTATCAGACAAAAACTTCAAAATAGCTATACTTAGTATGTTAAATAAATTGGAGGAAAAGATGAACAAAATTGATAAAAAGAGCACTTCAGTAGAGAATTTAAATCTAGGAAAAGAATTAAATGGGCATTCTAGAAATGTAAGTTGAAACATCTGCAATTAAGAGCTAATTGAATGGTTACAGTATGAGTCTAGATTCAAATATAGTCATATAAAATATTTAAACTGAAGACAGAAAGAAAAAGTATTGAAAAAGAACAAAGTATTACAGAGATCTGGATCACAGGCAAAAGGTTTAACATACATGTAATTGGAGTCCCAAACAGAGAGGAGAGAGAGATAAGACATATGTGACATTTGAAGACTGATGGCTGAGATTTTCCTGTTTAAAGCTCACACATTCAGAAAGCTTCATAAACACCAAGCAGGATAATAAAAGAAAACCATGCTTAAGGATACAATAGTCAAACTTCTGAAAAGTTAACTTACAAAGAAAATCTTTAAAGTGGTCAAGATAAGCCACAGTACCTCCTGGGGAAACTATTATAAATATAATAGTTGATATCTTAACAAAAATCTATGGACACTGAAAAACAATGAAATAACATCCTTAAACTGCTAAAAGGGATTCCCTGGTGGCTCAGATGGTAAAGAGTCTGCCTGCAATGCGGGAGACCTGGGTTCTATCCCTGGGTCAGGAAGATCCCCTGGAGAAGGACATGGCAACCCACTCCAGTATTCTTGCCTGGAAAATCCCATGGAGAATGGTAGGCTACAGTCCACAGGGTCAAAAAGAGTTGGACACGACTGAGCGACTTCACTTTCACTTTCACTTTCAAACTGCTAAAAGGTCAGACAAACAAAAACCACAAAAAAACTTGTCAAACTAGAATTCCATATGAGGAAAAAAATGCTTCAAATATGAGAGTTACAAAAATGTTCTCAGATAAATAAGAGCTGCAGAATTGTATCCCTAGCAGGCTTCCATGACAAAAAAAAAAAAAATCAGGTTAAAAGGAAAAGGTCCTACATCATCATACTGAGTAAATATAAGACTATCGACTAGTAACAATAATGACAAACATTTGTTGGGTTTATAACATAAGTAGGAAATAAAATACATAAAATCAATAAAAATATGTGCGTGGAGATGAAGATAAACTGTTGTAAGATTATTGGATTATTTGTGACAATAGTAGGCATACTGCAATAAGAATACACTTTTTAAAAAAATTCTAGGATTAACTGCTGAAAAGATTGACAGTTTGAAGGGAAACAAAAAGATAAAATGGGGTATCAAAATACCTGATTAATAAAAAGAAGATATGAAAGGAGGAAGAAAAGAACAGATGGGAAAATTTGGGGAAAAAAATAGCAAGATAGTACACTTAAGATTCCCTGGAGAAGGAAACGGCAATCCACTCTAGCACTCTTGCCTGGAAAATCCCATGGCGGAGAAGCCTGATAGGCTACAGTCCATAGGGTCGCAAAGAGTCGGACACGACTGAGCAACTTCACTTCACTTTACACTTAACCCTGGCTGCAGTCCCTAGGGCCACACAGTCAGACACAACTGAAGCGACTTAGGCAGGCAGGCAGACTTAACCCCAATTTAATTATGTCATAACGAGAGTAAGTGTAAGTGTAAAGGAACAAAACAACCAATAAAAAACAGATTGGCAGAAGATTATAAAAAGAAAAAGACCTGGGGCTTCCCTGGTAGTCCAGTGGTTAAGAATTCACCTGCCAGTGCAGGGGACATGGGTTTGATCCCTGGTCTGGGAAGCTCCCACATGGCACAGGGCATGTGCCACAACTACAAAGCCCATGTGCGAGCTGCAGCTACTGACGCCTGCATGCCTAGAGCCCACGCTCAGCAACAAGAGAAACCACCACAATGAGGAGCCTGTGCACCAAAAGGAAGAGTAACCCCTGCTCACCACAGCTGGAGAAGCCTGCATGCAGCAGTGAAGCTCCAGCACTGTCAAAAATGAATGAGTAAATGCATAAATTAAATCTTAAAAAAAGACCCATTACACGCTGCTTACACAAGACATGCCAAAATGCACAGAAGTATGAAAACACAAATAAATTTTGTGTGAAAAGACAAACCAAACATGTCATTTAAACAACTAATCAAAGCAAGTATGATCACATTAATATTATCATATGTAATCAAATAATCAGAGAAAGTAAAATTTAAGCCAAGAATCTATTACTTGAAATAAAGAGAAATTCCCAATTGATGAGAGTTAACAGGAAGCAGTAACAATGCACCTAAGAATATAGCTATAAAATGCATAAAGCAGCAGTTGACAGAGGAAAAGGACAGACAAATCCACAATCATATTTGGAGAATTCAATACAATACAATTCCCACATGCCACGGAGTGACTAAACCCGTGTGCCACAACTATTGAGCCCACACTCTTGAGCTTGCGAGCGTCAGCTGTTGCAGCCTACGTACCAAGAGCCTGCGCTCTGCAACAAGAAAAGCCACGGCCATGAAAAGCCTGCGCACCACGAGGAAGAGCAGGCCCGGCTCGCCAAAACCAGAGAAAGCCTGTGCTCAGCAACGAAGACCCAGCACGGCCAACAAATAAAACATCTCAAAAAAGAGAAAGATAATATTATGAATAACTTTATGCCACCAAATATGAATATTTAGATGAACGGACAAATTCCTTGAAACACAGTTTACCAAAATACAATCAAGAAGAAATAGAAAATCTGAAGAGTTGTATATCTATTAAATAAATTGATAGCAAACCTTTCTAATAACATTTTCACAAAGTAAACTCCAAGCACAGATGATCTATCACATATTTAGTGAAGAAAAGATACTAATTTATATAAATTCTTTCAGTAAATAGAGGATAAGAGAATATTCTCTAATGCATTTATGAATTCAGCATATCCTGGATATAAAACTTTACAAGGATATTACAAAAAGGGAAATCACAGATCAACATCTTTCAGGAACATAGGTACATATTCCTAAACAAAATTTAGCCAATGAGCTCTACTCCATGGTGGCAAGGATAGTTTACCATGAGAAAATCAATGAAACTGGTCACAATAATAAGGTACAGGTAAAAACCCATGTCATATTCTCAGTAGATTCAGAAAAAGGATTCAATAAAAGGGAGCATCAGTTCACAACTAAAGCACCTTAAAATGGCATGGCAGTTTCTTCAACCTGACAAAGGGCATCTAAGAAAATCCCAGAGCTAACATGATACAATTATGGTGACATGTTGAAAAAATATTGCCTTAAAGTCAGAAAAAGGCAAGTATTTTCACTATTGCCACTTCTGTTTGACATTGTATTGGATGTCGTAGCCAAAAGACATAGGAATACAGATTGTAAAAGGTTGAAGTAAAACTATCTTTACTACAGAAAATATGATAGTTTACACTGAAAACTCTTTTCCAATCTGAAAAAGAAATACTAAAATTGAAGTGTGAATTTAAGAACATTGTATGAACATTCATGGCAACCCACTCCAGTACTCTTGCCTGGAAAATCCCATGGACGGAGGAACCTGGTAGGCTACAGTCATGGGATCGCAAAGAGTTGGACACGACTGAGTGGCTTCTCTTTATGAACATTCTTGGTGATAGGTTTTTTCACTTTCATCACTTTAAGTATACCTGGAGGAGGACATGGCAACCCACTCCAGGATTCTTGCCTGGAGAATCCCATGGACAGAGGAGCCTGGCAGGCTATGGTCCATGGGGTCGCAAAGAGTTGGCTATGACGGAAGCAACTGAGCGCTTTCAGTATATCATGTCACTCCCTTATGGTCTGCAGTTTCTGCTAAAAAATCAGCTGATAACCTTAAAGGAGTTGCCTTTACTGACAAAGGTCCGCATAACCAACGCTATGGTTTTTCCAGTAGTGATGTACAGATGTGAGAGTTAGACCATAAAGAAAGCTGAATGCCAGAGAATTGATGCTTTTGAACTGTGGTGTTGGAGGAGACTCTTGAGAGTTCCCTGGACAGCAAGGAGATCCAACCAGTCAATCCTAAAGGAAATCAGTCCTGAATATTCATTGGAAGGACTGATGTTGAAGCTGAAACTCCAGTACTTTGGCCACCTGATGCAAAGAGCTGACTCATTTGAAAAGACCCTGATGCTGGGAAAGACGGAAGGCAGGAGGAGAAGGGAACAACAGAGGATGAAATAATGGTGGAAGGCATCACCCACTCAATGGACAAAAGTTTGAGCAAGCTCCGGGAATTGGTGATGAACTGGGAAGCCTGGCAAGCTGCTATCCATGGAGTCGCAAAAAGTTGGACACGACTGAGCAACTGAACTGAACTGTATGATATTTATTGCTTTTCCCTTGTTGCTTTTAATATTCTCTCTTTAACTTTTGTCATTTTGACTAATAATAGTCCTCTGTGGGTTAATCCAGTACAGGACTATATGTGGTTCCTGGACGAGGTCAGTTGTTTCCTTTCCCAGGTTAGGGATGTATTATCTCTTAAAATATTTCTTCTGGTCCTTTCTCTTTCTCTTCTCCTTCTGGGACCCCTACAATGCAAATATCATTTTGCCTGATGTTGTCCCAAAGTTCTCTTAAACTTTCTTCATTTCGTTTCATTCCTTTTTCCTTTTATCTGTTTGGTGGCAGTAATTTCCACTACTCTGTCTTCCAGCTCACTGATCTGTTCTTCTGTCTAATGTAGTCTCTTTATTCCTTTGAATTTATTTTTCACTTTAGCTATTGTATTCTTTATGTTTGGTTATTCTTAATATTTTTGAATTCTTTGGTAAAAACCTCTAATATCTCAATTTCTCATTCTGTGCATCCAATCTTCTGAATACTTTGATCCTTTCTTCTTTTTTTCTTTTTTACCATTTCTTTGTTTTTCATTTTTTTTGGCCTTACCACATGGTGCAGTGGCAAGCGGTATCTAGTTCTCTGACCAGGGATTGAACCCTGCAGTGGAAGTGTAGTCTTAACCACTGGACTGTCAGGGAGGACCCCTCTGATCATCTTTATAATCATTACTCTGAACTCCTTCTCAGGTAGACTGCATGTCTCCACATCACTTGGTTCTTCTGGGGTTTCATCTCTTCTCTTCATCTGAAACATATTCCTCTGTCACCTCATTTTATCTAAGTTGTTATTGGTATTTTTATGTATGTGGCAGGTTATGTTTCCATATCTTGGACAAGTGGCTCTCAGTAGGAGATGTCCTGTGTGTCCCAAGAGTGCACTCCTCTTGTTACCCAAGAGAATAACCCAGGGGCCAGCTTGTCCCAGTAATGATTGGCCTGCATTAGCAGATATGGTGTGCAGGGTGCAGGACCGTAGTTTTCTTGCTTCTGGTGTCTGCCCCCTGGTGCGTGAAGCTGGTCTAGAGGCTTGTTCAGGCTTCCGGGTAGGAGGGGCTGATGCCTGCCCCTGATGGACAGAGCTGTCTTGGTGCTCTGGCTGGCAAGGCGCTGTCTAGGGGTGTGTCTAGAGGTGCCTGTATTAGGAAGTCTTCAGGCAGCCTCTCTGCTGATGCATGGGGCTGTGCCTCTGCCCGTGTGTTGTCTGGCCTGAGGAATCCCAGCACTGAAGCCTATAGGCTGTTGGGTGGGACCAGGGCTTGGTGCCAAAATGTCAGCCTCCAGGAGAGCTCATACAGATGAATGCTCCCGATAGGTCTGTTACCAGTGCCTATGTCTCCAAGTAGGCCAGATCTACTCCCTGCTTCCCCAGGAGACTCTCCAAGACCAACGTGTAGGTCTGGCCCAGGTTCCTATCAAATGATGGCTTTTCCCTTGGTCCTGGTACATGTGAGATTTTGTGTGCACCCTTTAAGAGTGAAGTCTATTTTCTCCAATCCTCTGGAGCTCCTGCAGTCAAGCCTTACTAGCCTTCACAATCAAATGCTCTGAGGGCTCCTCTGACCATTTCTAGACCTCCATGCTGGGTCGGGGGCGGGGGGGCGGGGTCTGACATGGGGCTCAGAACTCTCACTCCTGTGGGAGAACTTCTGTAATATAATTATTCTCCAGTCTGTGGGTGGCCTTCCCAGGGAGTATGGGATTTGATTAGATCACAAGTCTGCCTCTTCTACCCATCTGTTTTGTTTCTATCTTTATGTCATCAGTTGTACAGGATCCTTAATGGTAGGTTTTCAGTCTTTTTTATCGATGGTTGTTCAGCAAACTGTTGTGATTTTGGTGTTCTCATGAGAGGAGGTGAGCTTAGGGTCCTTCTACTCTACCATCTTGGTCGATCTCCCCTTCAGGTTTTTTTTTTTAATGCAATTCCTTCACCTTCTGTTGTTTTGGTCAGGGGTCCCAGGCCTGCCAGTGCAGAGGACATGGGCTTATCTCTGGTCTGGGAGCATTCCACATGCCATGGAACAAGTAAGCCCACGTGCCATAACCACTCATGCTAGAGAACATGAGCCACAGCTACTGAGCCCACATGCCACCACCCCTGAAGCCCTTGCACCTAGAGCCTGTGCTCCGCAAGAGAAGTCTAAGCCTGTGTGCCACAATGACAGCGGTCAGTGAATGACAAGTGCGCCCCACGTGTCACAACTAGAGGAAGCCCCCATGTAGTAACAGAGACCCAGTGTAACCAGTAAATAAAGAAACAAACAAAGAAGAAAAGGTCACAACTATAAACAAGAAAATTTCAAAATGGAAAAGCTCACTGGTAAAGGCAAACATCGAATAAAAGTAGGAAATCATCCATGCACAAAGCTAGTAGGGAGGTTAAAAGACAAAAGTAGTAAAATCATCTGTATCCACAGTAAGCAGTTCAGGGATGCACAAAAAATAATTAGATGTAACATATAGTATCAAAAACAGTAATCATAGGGGAGAAGAGTACAAATGCAGGGTATCCAAAATGCATTTGAAATTAAGAGATTGGCAACTTAAACACATAAAAATATAGACCCCTAAAAAAATATTTCATGGTAACTGCAAAATAAAAGTATGTAATAGATATACACACAAAAAAGAAAAAGGAATCCAAATATAACACTAAAGATAGTCATCAAATCACAAAAGAAAAGAAGGGGGAAAAGACCTACAAAAAGAAGAAACAGTTCACAAAATGGCAATAATACATATGTATCGCTCATTACCTTAAATGTAAATGTATTAAATGCTTCATCCAAAAGACGCAGATTGGCTGAATGGCTATAAAAACAAGATCCAAATATTTGCTGCCTACAAGAGACTCCAGATCTAGAGACATATACAGACTGAAAGGAAGACAATGGAAAAAGGTATTCCACACAAATGGAAATCAAAAGAAAGTTGGAGTAGCAATACATCAGACAAAATAGAGTTTAAAATAAAGACTGTTACAAGAGACAAGGAAGAACACTACATAATGATCAAAAGATAAATCCAAGAAAAAGATATAACAATTGTAAATACATATGCACTGAACATAGAAACACCTCAATATGTAAGGCAAATGTTAACAGACATAAATGGAAAAAATTGACAGTAACGCAGTAAGAGTGGGGGACATTAATACCCCAATTACAACAATGGACAGATCATGCAGACAGAAAATCAATAAGGAAACACAGGCCTTAAATGATACATTAGACTAAATGGACTTAACTGATATTTATAGAGCATTCTATCCGAAAGCAGCAGAATACACATTTTTCACGTGCACATAGAACATGTCCCAGGTAGATCAAATGTTGGGTTACAAAGCAAGTCTCAGTGAATTTTAGAAAACAGAAATCATATCAAGCATCCTTTTCAACCACAACACTGGCTACAAGGAAAAAACTGCCAAAACTACAAACACGTGGTGACCAAACAACATGGTATTAAACAAGCAATGGATTGCTGAAGAAATCAAAGAGGAAATTAAAAACTACCTAGAAACACATGAAAACGAAAACAATGATCCAAAACTTTTGGGATGTAGCAAAAGCAATTCTAAGAGAGAAGCTTATAGCAAAACAAGCTCACTTTAAGAAATTAGAAAAGTCTCAAATAAACCACCTAAACTTATACCTAAAGCAACTAGAGAAAGAAGAAACAAAACCTAAATTTAATAAAAGAAAATAAATCATAAAGATTAGAACAGAAATAAATGGAATAGACACACAAAAATAAAAAAGATCTATGAATCTAAAAGCTGGTTCTTTGAAAAAATAAATGACTAGGAATAAAACTACCATGTGTGTGCTTTAGTCGCTCAGTCATGTCTGACTTCTTCCAACCCCATGGACGGTAGCCCTCCATGCGGCTCTGTCCGTGGCATTCTCCAGGCAACAATACTGTAATGGGTAGCCATTCCTTTTCCTAGGGGATATTCCTGACCCAGGGATCGAACCCAAGTTTCCTGTATTGCAGGTAGATTCTTTATCATCTGAGCCACCAGGGAAGCCCAAAACTACCATGGGACCAGCAATCCCATGACCAGGCGTGTACCCTGAGGAAACTATAATTGAGAAAGACACATGTACCCCCATGTTCATGGCAGCACTATTTACAACAGCTAAGATAATGTAGGTGTCCATCAACATGTGAATGGATAAAGAAGATGTACACATATGCAATGGAATATTACTCAGCCATAAAAAAGAATGAATTTGAGTCAGTTCCAGTGTGGTCGATGAACCTAGAGCCCTGCTATACAGAGCAAAGTAAGTCAGAAAGAGGAAAACAAATATACTAATGCATATATGTGGAATCTAGAAAAATGGTATTGATCCTTTTCGCAGGAAAGAAATGGAGATGCAGATATAGAGAATGGACCTGTGGACATAGTCACAGAAGGAAAGAGAGGGATGAATGGAGAAAGTAGCACTGACATATATACACTACCCTGTGTAATACAGAGAGCTGGTGAGAAGCTGCTATATGAAACAGGGAGTCCAGCCTGGCCCTCTTTGATGACTTAGAGGGGTGGGCTGGGGGAGGGGAGGGAGGCTCAAGAGGGAGGTGATAAATGTATAATCACCAATAAAACATTGTAAAGTAGTTTTCCTCCAATTAAAAAAAAATTAAACTAAACTTAAAGAATAAATAAATGAAATTGATAAGCCTTTAGCCATACTCATCAACAGAAAAAGGAAAAGGGCCCAAATGAATCAAATTGGAAGTTAAAAAGAAGTTACAATCAACACAGCAAATAGATGGGGAAACAGTGGCTGACTATTTTTGGCGGGGCTCCAAAATCACTGCAGAAGGTAACTGCAGCCATGAAATTAAAAAACTCTTACTCCTTGGAAGAAAAGCTATGACCAACCTAGACAGCATATTAAAAAGCAGAGACATTACTTTGCCAACAAAGGTCCCTCTAGTCAAGGCTATGCTTTTTCCAGTGGTCATGTATGGATGTGAGAGTTGGACTATAAAGAAAGCTGAGTGCCGAAGAATTGATGCTTTTGAACGGTGGTGTTGGAGAAGACGCATGAGAGTCCCCTGGACTGCAAGGAGATCCAACCAGTCCATCCTAAAGGAGATCAGTCCTGAGTGTTCATTGGAAGGATTGATGCTGAAGCTAAAACTCCAATACTTTGGCCACCTGAAGCAAACAGCTGACTCATTAGAAAAGACCCTGATGCTGGGAAAGATTGAAGGCAGGAGGAGAAGGGGACGACAGAGGATGAGATGGCTGGATGTCATCACCGACTCAATGGACATGAGTTTGGGTAAACTCTGGGAGTTGGTGATGAACAAGGAGGCCTGGCGTGCTCCGGTTCGTGGGGTCCCAAAGAGTCAGACACGACTAAGCAACTGAACGGAACAATCAACACCACAGAAATACAAAGGATCATAAGAGTCTACTATGAACAACTATATGTCAATAAAATGGACAACCTAGAAGAAATGGACAAATCCTTAGCAAGTACAATCTTCTGAGGCTGAACCAGGAAGAAATAGAAAATATAAAAAGACCAATTACCAGTACTGAAATTGGATCAGTAATTTAAAAATGTCCCAAAAGCAAAAGTTCAGAACCAGATGGCTTCACAGTTGACTTCTACCATACATTCAGAGAAGAGCTAACACCTATACTTCACAGACTATTCCAAAAAAATTGCAGAGCAAGAAACACTTTCAAACTCATTCTATGAAGTGACAATTACCCTGATACCAAAACAGACAAAGATATCATACACAAAAAAGGAAAATCACAGGACAACATCACCAATGTTAACTTACTAATTATGATGTTTAAGTAGGAGGATGTCCTTATTTGTACTAAATGCACACTAAAGAATTAGGGGGAGCTGGGGCACCAGGTTGGCCACTTATTCTAAAATGGTGAAAGAAAAATATTCTTTGTACTGTACTTGTAACTTGTGTGATTGTGCTTTTTTTTTTTTTAATTATAATGACACTAAAAAGATAATACCAAGTATGGTGAGGATATAGAGCAGCTGGCCCTGGTTGATGGTTAAATGGTGCAACCACTTCAGAAAATTATGTCAGTTTCTTATAAAATTAAAGTTATATCTATTTTATGACTTAGTAATTTCACTCCTAGAAAGATCCACTAAAGAGCTTGTACTAGAATGTTCTTAGCAGATTTAGTTGACACAGTCTCCAACTGGAAATAACCCAAATGTCCATCAGTAAGTGAACGGATAAGTTGTTGTTTATCTCACAATGGAGTACTATTCAGTAACATATAGGAACTGCTATTACACAGAACAAATGGTTGATTCTCAAAAAATTATGTCAAATCCAGACCTAGATGAATTTATACTTATGATTCCATTTATATGAAGTTAAGGAACAGCTAAAACAAAACCATAGAGGTTTCACACTGTTGTACAGCAATAACTAACACAACATTGTAAAGAAATTATCCTCCATTTAAAATTTTAAAAAATCTAGAGATTGAAATTAGAATAGTTGTTGCTTTGGGGAAATAGGGATTGACCGGAAAAGGATAAGAGGGAACTTTGTGGAAATTTATATCTTGATCGGATGAGGGTTATCTGAGTGTATGTATTTGTCAAAATTCATCAAACTATGCACTATACACATGTTATTTGTATGCTGCTGCTGCTGCTAAATCGCTTTAGTCGTGTCCGACTCTGTGCAATCCCATAGACGGCAGCCCACCAGGCTCCGCCGTCCCTGGGATTCTCCAGGCAAGAACACTGGAGTGGGTTGCCATTTCCTTCTCCAATGCATGAAAGTGAAAAGTGGAAGTGAAGTCGCTCAGTCGTGTCCGACTCTTAGCGACCTTATGGACTGTAGCCTTCCAGGCTCCTCCATCCATGGGATTTTCCAGGCAAGAGTACTGGGGTGGGGTGCCATTGCCTTCTCCGTGTTATCTGTATACTTCAACTTAAAAGGCTAATTTTAAAATATTCACTAAATCATTATCAGTGGTTAGCTCTAAAGGGTAAGAGTCTTTCACACATCATGTATTTCTGAATCGTTTGGACTTTTTTCAATAATTCTGTTCTACTTATCTAAAAGAGGCACATCTAAAATCTAAAAATAAATATATATAATTATATAAAAGTAAGGATTTGTCCAAAGGGTACTCAAGCAACTAGTTGTTATGGGGGAAAATTAAGTTAGATTTTCTCCTTTTAAAATATAACGCCCCCCAAAAGTTCAGGTAAGTCAAAGAGTTAATGTATAAAACCAAGCCACAATTTTAAATCAAGCCATAAGTAACAGAAAATAGAAGTTAATACTTATTTGACTTCTGAATAGCAGATAAATTATTTAATATTAAAAACAATGTTGGGAACTCTAAAGGAATAGATTTCTGCTACATAAAAATACGGCTATATAGTAAAATATAAACAAAATTAAATGCAACAGAAATTGGGAGGACTTATTAAAAAAAATTTGACAGACTTATAGGCAAAGTATATGAATTCTAGAAAGGAAGGAAGAATGCAGGGAAGGAAAGAGGGAGGGAGAATAAAAAGGAGGAAGGAAAGAAAAAAGAGAAGGAAAGGAAAGGAGAGCTAAAGGGAGGAGAGAGGGGAGAAGGCGACGGAAGTCAGGACAGAAAGAAAGGAAGTGGGGAGGGGGTGGTGGAGAGAACAGAAACGGCTAATCAACAAGTAGTAAGAAATAAACCTGAAATTTTACCTTTCAAATTAGCACACATTCTTGTTACATTATAGTATCTGATGGCAGTCACAGAGTGGCAAGAGTAATACTTGGTCACTGCCTGTAGGCGTGTAAATTACATTTCTGGAAACCACTCTAGCAATGTGTATCCATAATCTTTAATATGCTTTTGTTCTTTGAATCAGAAATCTCTCTTTTTGGAATCTGTCTAAAGGAGGTAGTCAAAGAAGTCGCTCTTTTCAGGATTATTCATAATAGCCAAAATGATAACTATGTAAAAATTATCGAACTAATTCGTTAAGTCACGTGATGTCTGATGATTATTCCACCATTAAGTGGTGCTTACAATGAGTTTTTAATGTCACTTTAAAAAAAATGTTCATGATAAATTAAGAATAGCAAGCCAGGACGCCGGTTTGGCTCCGAAACTGAAATTCCCCGTTGGTGAAAGACAATAAACACTGTCTCTCTAGACACATCACATTTCCCTACCTTCTTTATATTAAATATTTCAAACGTTAAATGGTACCACGGTCCCAATATACATGTGTCTTATTCAGGGTTTGTTCAGGAAAACATAAGCCACTCTACGTACGTCTTTGGATAAAAGGGGCTTAATATAGCTTTAGGGGCTTACAGGATTGTTGGCAGAGCGGAGGGAGCGGAACTCGGGGCGCTGCTGCGAAGGTGGAAGTGGATGTGGAAGGTGTCACAGCCTCGAGTAAGTGGTTAGCTGTTGAGAGCTTGCTGGGAAGCTTCGGTCACTCTCACATCTGTGCAGCATCTGGCTTTCGCCACCTCTGGAGAATGACAGATTCCCTTTCTTTTCTGCTTTCCAAATTTCCCCCGAATTCCCTTCGTGCAAACTCCAACCTGGAAGCGGAGGTGGGGGAGAGTTGGGGGAGGGGGTATTCTGGGAAATGTAGTTCCCCGCTGCTCTGCATTGCGGAGGCCGGGTGGGAGAGATGCTGATTGCTGAAACAGTCTAGCCCGCGCCGCGCGCAAGGTCTGAGAATCATCCCCATGTTCTCCTGTTGGTCAAGAGACTACAGGTGTTAGGGTTGAATAGAAAAATAATCTGGTTTATAGATATCAGAGGTAGTACTACATTTTTATTATTGAAATAGTTTTTTCTCACGTGTGGCATTCCCAGCTTATTTATTACAAATCTGCAAAGCAAAACATAAACTATATAACTTAAACCCAGTTATACAACCCTTTTAGAAAGTTTAAAAAATGACAACATTAAAAAACTTTACCTGAAACCTTCACGCATTGGCAAGAATGTAAAATGGTGCATCCACTGTGGGAAATCTGACAGTTCCTCAAAAAGTTAAACAATAGAGTTGCCTTATAACTTCTCAGTTCCACTCCCAGCTATATTCTCAATAAAAATGTTAAATGTGCGTTCACACAAAACCTTGTACACTAACGTTCATAGCAGCATTATTCTCTTTTTTTTAACTGAGGTATAGTTGATGTTGGATAAGGAAATGGCAACCCACTCCAGTACTCTTGCTTGGGAAATCCCAAGGACAGAGGAGCCTGGTGGGCTACAGTCCGTGGAATCACAAAGAGTCACTACTGAAGTGACTAAGCATGCATGTATGCACAGTTGTTGTACAATATTATATGTTTCAGGTGTACAACATGATTCATAATTTTTAAAGGTTATACTCCATTTATAGTTATTACAAAATGTTAGCTATAGTCCCTTTTAAAATGTTTATTTATTTATTTAGCTGCACACTGTGCAGCTTGTGAGATCTTAACTCCCTGACTAGGGATCAATCCTGAAAGTCTTAGGTTAGGTGAAAGTCCTAACCATTGGCCTGCCAGGGAATTTGCTAGCTTTTTAATTTTATACCTAGTAGTTTGTTCCTCTTAATTACCTACTGGTATCTTGCCCTCCCCAATTCTCTGTCTCTACCAGTAACCACTAGTTTATTCTTTATATCTGTGAGTCTGTTTCTTTTTTGTTATATTCACTGGTTTGCTTTATTTTTTAGATTCCACATATGAGTGATATCATATGGCATTTATCTTTCTGTATTTGACTTATTTCACTTAGCATAATGCCCTCCAAATCCATCCACACTGTTGTAAGTGGCAAAGTTTGATTCCGTTTATGGCTTAACAGTGCTCAGTTTATACATACTACATCTTCTTTATCTGCTCATCTGCCGGTGGACACTTAGGTTGTTTCCACATTTTGGCAATTGTGGACATTGGGCTGCATGCATCTTTTGAAATTAGTGGGTTTTGTGGCTGTATACCCAGGAGTGGATTTCCTAGGTCATACAGTAGGGTAGTTCTATTTTCAGTTTTTGAGAAAACTCTCTATTCTTTTCCCACAGTGGCTATATCAATTTACATTCCTACTGATAGTGTATGAGGGCTCCCTTTTCTCCACGTCCTCCCAACGTGCGTTGTTTGTGTTCTTTTTGATGATAACCATTCTGACATGTATGAGGTAAAATCTCCTTGTGATTTTAACTTGAATTTCCCTGATTATTAGTGATGTTGAGCACCTTTTCATATACTTGTTGGCTATCTGTATATCTTATTTGAAAATATGTCTATTCAAGTCTTCTGCCCATTTTTGAAACTTTTGTTGTTGTTGTTATATTTTGATGGTGAGCTGTATGAACTGTTTATATATTTCAGATATTAACCCCTTATTGGTCTTATTATTTACAAATATTTTCTCCTATTCAGTAGGTTGTCTTTTAATTTTGTTGATGGTTTCCTTTGCTGTGCAAGCTTTTATGTTTAATTAGGTTCCATTTAAAATTTTTGCTTTTATTTCCCTTGCTTTAGGAGACACATAAAAAAATATTGCTACAGTTTATGTCAAAGAGTGCTCCACCTGTTTTCCTCAAGGAGTTTTATGGTTTCTGGTTTTACAGTTTGCATTTATTTTTGTATCTAGTGTTAGAAAATGTTCTAATTCCCTTCTTTTCCAGGTAGCTGTCCAGTTTTCCCAGCACCACTTATTGAAGAGACTGTCTTCTCCATTGTCTATTCTTGCCTCCTTTGTTATAGATTGATTGACCTTAAGTGTGTGGATTTATTTCTGGGCTCTCGATTTTGTTCCATTGGTCTATGTGTCTGTATTTGTGCCAGTACCATACTGTTTTAATTACTGTGACTTTGTAGTATTTTCTGAAGTTAAGGAGTGTGATACCTCCAGCTCTGTTCTTTTTTCTAAATATTATTTTGGCTACTCAGGGTCTTTTTTGTTTTTGTACAAATTTTAAAATTATTTCTTCTAATTTTGTGAAAAATGTCCTTAGTAGTGTGATAAGGATTATATTGAATCTGTAGCTTGCCTTTGGTAGTATGGTCTAATATTAATTCTTCCAATCCATGAATGTGGTATATCTTTCCTCTGTTTGTGTCATCTTAAATTCTTTCATCAGCATCTTATAGTTTTCTAAGCATAGGTCTTTTGCCTCTGTAGGTAGATTTTTTCCTAGGTATTTTATTCTTTTCTGAAGTGAATACAAATGGGTTGTTTCCTCAGTTTCTCGTTTTGGTAGTTTGTTGTTCAGTTCAGTTCAGTTCAGTCACTCAGTCATGTCCGACTCTTTGCGACCCCATGAATTGCAGCACGCCAGGCCTCCCTGTCCATCACCAACTCTTGGAGTTCACTCAGACTCATGTCCATCGAGTTAGTGATGCCATCCAGCCATCTCATCCTCTGTCGTCCCCTTCTCCTCCTGCCCCCAATCCCTCCCAGCATCAGAGTCTTTTCCAATGAGTCAACTCTTCGCATGAGGTGGCCAAAGTACTGGAGTTTCAGTTTTAGCATTATTCCTTCCAAAGAACATCCAGGACTGATCTCCTCTAGAATGGACTGTTCGGATCTCCTTGTAGTCCAGGGGACTCTCAAGAGTCTTCTCCAACACCACAGTTCAAAAGCATCAATTCTTGGGTGCTCAGCTTTCTTCACAGTCCAACTCTCACATCCATACATGACTACTGGAAAAACCATGGCCTTGACTAGACGGACCTTTGTTGGCAAAGTAATGTCTCTGCTTTTGAATATGCTATCTAGGTTGGTCATAACTTTTCTTATAAGGAGTAAGCGTCTTTTAATTTCATGGCTGCAATCACCATCTGCAGTGATTTTGGAGCCCCCAAAAATAAAGTCTGACACTGTTTCCACTGTTTCTCCATCTATTTCCCATGAAGTGATGGGACCGGATGCCATGATCTTCATTTTCTGAATGTTGAGCTTTAAGCCAACTTTTTCACTCTCCTCTTTCACTTTCATCAAGAGGCTTTTGAGTTCTCTTCACTTTCTGTCATAAGGGTGGTGTCATCTGCATATCTGAGGTTATTGATATTTCTCCCAGCAATCTTGATTCCAGCTTGTGTTTCTTCCAGTCCAGCGTTTCTCATGATGTACTCTGTATAGAAGTTAAATAAGCAGGGTGACAATATACAGCCTTGACGTACCCCTTTTCCTATTTGGAACCAGCCTGTTGTTCCATGTCCAGTTCTAACTGTTGCTTCCTGACCTGCCTATAGGTTTCTCAAGAGGCAGGTCAGGTGGTCTGCTATTCCCATCTCTTTCAGAATTTTCCACAGTTTGTTAGTGTATAGAAATTCAACAGATTTCTGTATATTTACTTTATATCTTACACCTTTACATAATTCGTTGATGAGCTCTAGTAGTTTTCTGGTAGCATCTTTAGGATTTTCTATGTATAGTATTATGTCATCTTCAAACAGTGATGCTTTTACTTCTCTCTTACCTGTTTAGATTCCTCTTATTTCTTTTTCTTGTCTGATTGCTGTCACTAGGACTTTGAATACTATGTTGAATAAAAGTGGTGAGAATGGACGTTTTTGTCTTGCTCTTGATCTTGGAGGAAATGCTTTCACCTTTTCGCCATTGAGTACAACGTTAGCTGTGGGTTTGTCGTGTTTGTGTTAGTCAATCAGTCGTGTTTAACTCTTTGCGACCCCACGGACTACAGTCCCCCAGGCTCCTCTGTCCATGGAATTCTCCAGGCAAGAATACTGGAGTGGGTTGCCATTTCCTTCTCTAGGGATTTGTCATATATAGTATTTATTTTTTTGAGGTATGTTCCCTCTATGGATTTCCCAAGTGGTGCTGGTGGTAAAGAATTCACCTGCCAGTGCAGGAAACATGAGACATGGGTTCAATCCCTGGGTCAGGAAGATCCCCTGGAGGATGGCATGGTAATCCACTGCAGTATTCTTGCCTGGAGAGTCCCATGGACAGAGGAGCCTGGTGGGCTAGAGTCCATAATGGTTGCAAGGTCAGACACAATTGAAACAACTTCACATGCATGCATGTTCCCTCTCTGCCCGCTTTCTGAAGAGTTTTTTGTTTTTTTAAATCACAGATGGATGTTGAATTTTATCAAAAGCTTTTTTTTTTCATCTGTTGAAATGACCATATATTTTAAAAATTCTTTAATTTGTTAATGCAGTGTATCACATTGATTGATTTGCAGATATTGAAAAATTCTTGCATCCCTGGGATGATTCCCATGTGATCATGGTGTATGATTCTTTTAATGTATTGCTGGAGTTGGTTTGCTAGTATTTTGTTGAAGATTCTTGCATCAATGTTCATCAGTGATATTGGCTTGTAATTTTCTTTTTTGTGTGATATCTTTGCCTGATTTTGGTATTGAGGGTAGTGGTGGCTTCATAGGATGAGTTTGGAAGCATTCTTTCCACAACTTTTTGGAATACTTTCCGAAGGATAAGTGTTAACTCTTCTCTAAATGTATGGTAGAATTCATTTGTAAAGCCATCTGGTCCTGGAGTTTTGTTTGTTGGGAGTTTATTTTTTTTAACTTACTCAATTTCAGACTGGCAATTGGTCTGCTCATATTTTCCATTTCTTCCTGACTCAGCCTTAGGAGATTGTACATTCTAGGAAGTTGTCTATTTCTATGTTGTCCATTTTAAGTATTAATAGTCAAAACATGGAAGCAATCCAAATATCCACCAACTAATGAATGAATAAACATATGTTGTATATCTATACAATGGAATATCATTTGGCCATGAGAAGAAATTAATTACTGATACAACATGGATGAATCTTGAAAATAATATGCTAAGTAAAAGACACAAAGGCCACATAGTTTGTGATTTCATTTCTACTAAATGTCCAGAATAGGCAAATATATAGAAATAGAAAGTCAATTAGGATCTGGGAAAAATGGGGACTGAGGCGTGATTATTAATAGTAATTGTTAATACCAGGTTTCTTTGTGGGAGGTGATAAAGGTGTTCTAAAATTATATCTAAAACACTTTGCTATCCATTTATCTGTTGATAGGCACTCAAGTTGCTTCTGCTTTTTGGCTATTTTGAATAATGTTGTTATGAGCACAGGTGTTCAAATATCTTTTCTAAACCCTGCTTTCAGTACTTTTAGACATATACCTAGGAGTGAAATTGCTGGGTCATAGAGAAATCCTATTTTTTCATGTTTTGAGGAACCTCCACACTGTTTTTCTTAATTGCTACACTATTTTATATTCCCAGTAGCAATGCACATGGGTTCCAGTTTCTCCACATTCTTCCCAACACTTATTATTTTCTGTTTAAAGAAAAAAAAGTGTTTTAAATGATAGTCTTCTTATCATATATTAATTATATATCAAACTGCAAAAACTGTTCACCACTAGACCCTACACTAATTGAGCATGCCTAATGTCCAGACCTTGGCTTCCAAACCTTTCTTCGCTAAAGCAGCCCCAGTTTGGGGCAGAGAAGGTAGAAGGTGAATCTGGGACATTTCATTGTGTCAAAAAGCAAGGAAGACCTCAAATAATGATGGGTATGTCTAAAGGACACCAGCCAAATTTGGAACAATTTGAGCATCAAAATGAATGACTGTAATTGATTGTAATATGCATAAATAACAATCTATGAATTCATGATAATAAAAAGGAGAGAGAGAAAAAAGTGATTTTTTCATAGAAGAATGTAAATAATGATAGAATTTTAAAATCACCATTTTTTACAGCTCCTGATGAAACAATTGGTTCAAGCAAGGGTTGGTAATAGGTGCTGTAGCCATTAGGTGAATGGTTATTAGGAAACCAAATATCCACATGGTATCATCCCCAGATTACATATTAATTGCAAATAGAATCACATACCTTTGCAATGGAGAAATCTGGTGATTACAACTTTAAATAAGCGATCAAATTCAACATTGCAAATTGTAGAAAAGTTTGATATTTGTGCTTCCTAATATGATGCAATACTAAGTACGCAACATTAAGTATTCTTACTAAAATGTGTGGCCTGAACATAATCAAGCTTGTCTAGATCAGGAATTCAGAGGATAGTGGGATAAGTGAAAGGATACCATGTAGGATATTTCCTAAGACAGTGACCTAAAATCTTTGAAAAGTCAATGCCAGGAAAAAAAAAAAAATCAGCAACAGCTGAAAGACTAATATGGATTAAAAGACATTTGAGTATTCCCCTGCTTGGTGTACATTTCATTTCTTTTAAGGAAGTTTTGTTGTACAGACTGTTGGCAGTCTGCTTTCCCCTTCTTCTGCCCCGGGGAGTCACCTGACCTCCATGCCATTTACTGTCTTGTGAGTGTCCCCATGTGTGCCTTACCTGGCTCGCCCACCTGCAGGGCCAGGTCCCTGACTCCAGCAGATTGCAGCCTCTTTGTCCTCCACTCAGCACCCTGTACAGGGCTGAGCCCACAAGAGGCTCTTGCAGTCACTCACAGAACTGCCTTCCCAAGGCTTCTTCACAGTTCCAAGATGTCTAGAAAGTCAAAGAGATGCATAATGCTTGTACCTGAAAAAAACATGTGTGAAACCTGAGGATGTTTTCGTTGGGAGAAAAGATCAGGGCCGTGGGAGACATCTGCATTTTGTGGCAGATTGATTGCCAAAATATCCTCAGTTCTTCCACCTGTCCTGTACCCTTGCCTGTTGTTATGTGATTTTGCAGTTCCTCCTACCAAGAGGTGGACCCCACTTCCCTGGCCTTTAATCTGGCCTGGCTATGTGGCTTGCTTTGGCCATGAGGATAAAGCAGAATAGAAAAAGCACCAGTTATGACCCAGGGCCTCCAGGTAAACATGTTCAGTGAGGACACAGGAGTAGAGAGGAGAGCCCCCACGCTCTGGTCCAGCTCTGCCAGTAACTGACGAGGATACTAGAGAAATATGCTTCACTTCTTGAGCTTCTGTTTTCTTATCTATGCAATAAAGGGTTCTAACTAAGATCATCCTACAGAGTCTCCTAGATCTTTATCCCTGCATATTCATGAAAATGATAAATTTATGTATATTATATATAACTGCTCTCACCCAACCAGAGTACTAAATTAAAATTTTGCCAACCACTGTGGAAAATGGGAGTGTCCTCTCCTATACATGCAACAGATAATTGAGACAGTGTCTACAGAGTCTTAGCAATCATTAATAAAATCTTAAACTATCTTTGGAAATAATCACTGAAAAAGCAACTGCTATTTGTCAGGTTCTTTTGTATATCCTTGAATGCTCACAACTCTGTAAGATGGATGATTTCTCTTTCTTTCAGGAAATACAACCCTGTGTAGGTTAAGCAGCCTCCCGAGGTCACACAGTTAGTGGATGGATGGTGGGTGGAGCTGATTTAGACATTGGTCCTAACCAGAGTTGGTGCCCTCCCCTGCTAGACTGTGTTTGTGCTGCTAAGTCAAGCTTCAGTCATGTCTGACTCTTGGCAACTCCATGGACTGTAATTCTCCAGGCTCCTCTGTCCCTGGGATTCTCCAGGCAAGAATACTGCAGTGGGTTATCATGCCCTCCTCCAGGGGATTTACCCCACCCAGGGATCCAACCCACATCTCCTGCACTGCAGGAGGATTCTTTACTGCTGAGCCACCAGGCAAGTCCCCACTAGACCACACTGTCCTGCAATAGTTGGGATGGCTCCTAATGAGATGCAGAAAGGGACAGAGGAGCCTGGTGGGCCACAGTCCATAGGGTCGCAGAGTTGGACATGACTGAGAATGTACGTGATGTATTTTACAGTATGATGAAACTGTTCCGCATCTCATCTGTGGTAGTGGTTATGCAATTCTACTTGTCTAAGCTCATAGAAAGTGAAAGTGAAGTTGCTCAGTCGAGTCCAACTCTTTGCGACCCCATGGACTGTAGCCTACTAGGCTCCTCAGTTCATGGAATTTTCCAGGCAAGAGTACTGGAGTGGGTTCCCATTTCCTTCTCCTGGGGATCTTCCCAACCCAGGGATTGAACCCGGGTCTCCCGCATTGCAGGCAGATGCTTTACCGTCTGAGCCACCAGGGCACAAAAAGGAGCAAATTTTACTGTAAGTAATTTTTTAAAAAAATTAATGGAGTAACTTTACAGTGGAAAAGCCTGAGAGACAACACCTTAGTCAAACAGTCAAAGTGAGCATCACCAGTAATGGGATGATTTGAAGCCCTGTGATCCCTGAGGGGACGCAATGAGAAGAACGCAGCATCAGTTTTGTGCTATTCCTGTCGACAGTGCATAATCTAAGACCTTGTTTGGAGGTTCTAGCAGGGGAACACAGTTATATCCTTGATGGAAGATGATCCTCCTTCTTCAGGGAAGCTCATCCTCTTTGACCCAATGTGCAGCTTTGAGAGGAAGCATGTGGAGCAATGATGGAGCTAGGGGACACCTGCCTAGCCAGCCAGATCAGATTGACCCTGGCCATCAGTGGGGTGACAGATGGCGCAGACAGTTCACTCTCACGTTCTAAAGATGCATGAACTGAATCTAATCATGAGGGATCATCATACTAATCCCAACTGACCCACATTCAGCAGAATACCTGCCCTGTGATCTTTAAAGGTAACAAAGCCAGTCTTCTCCTGGGTGGGCCAGTGGTTAAGACTCCATGCTTCCATTGCAAGGGTCACAGGTTCCATCCCTGGTTGGGGAACTAAGATCCCACATGCCACATTGTGAAGCCACAAAGAAAAAAAAAAGTGTCAAAGCCAGGAAAATCATGGAAGCATGAGAAACTCTTTTTATAATTTTCAGCCTACAGATCCTATACACTGTTAGATTCATGTCTTGGTATTTCATTTACTTTTGATTGGGTATAAATGCTCTTGTGTTTTTAATCTTGTTTTGCACATCTTTGTTGTTGGTATATCAAAGAATGTTTGAGTTTTGTGTTTTGACTTTGTAGCATGAAACCCTGCTGAAGTGTTATCTCTCAGACTTTTTCTTGATTATACTTTAGAATCCCATTTGACCTCTCTACACTAATTTTTTAAAAATTGAAATATAGTTGGCATACAATTTTATGTTCGTTTCAGGTATACTGCATAGAGATTTGATATTTGCATAGATGATGAAAGGATCACAAGATAAGTCTAGCAGCCACATGTTTCCATACAAACTTAACAATATTTTTTACCATATTCCTTATGCTGTATCACCATGGCTTATTTATTTGATACATAGTGTTTTTTTCAGAGTAGTAGATTCATTGATTTTTAATAGTTCTTGCTTCTCAGTACCACTTCTTAGCTTCAGTCAGTTCAGTTGCTCAGTTGGGTCAGACTCTTTGTGACCCCATGGACTGCAGCATGCCAGGATTCCCTGTCCATCACCAACTCCCAGAGCTTGCTCAAATTCATGTCCATCGAGTTGGTGACACCATCCAACCATCTCATCCTCTGTCATTCCCCTTCTCCTCCTGCTTTCAATCTTTCCCAGCATCAGGGTCTTTTCTAATGAGTCAGTTCTTCGCATCAGGTAGCCAAAGTATTGGAGCTTCACCACCAGTCCTTCCAATGAATATTCAAGGCTGATTTCCTTTCAGATTGACTGGTTTGATCTCCTTGCAGTCCAAGGGACTCTCAAGAGCCTTCTCTAACACCACAGTTCAAAAGCATCAATTCTTTGGTGCTCAGCTTTCTTTATGGTCCAACTCTCACATCCATACATGACCACTGGAAAAATCATAACTTTGACCAGATGGACCTTGGTTGGCAAAGTAACATCTCTGGTTTTAATATGTTGTCTAGGTTGGTCATAGCTTTTCTTCCAAGGAGCAAATGTCTTTTAATTTCATGGCTGCAGTCACCATCTGCAGTGATTTTGGAGCCCAAGAAAAGAAAGTCTGTCACTGTTTCCATTGTTTCCCCGTCTATTTGCCATGAAGTGATGGGACTGGATGCCATGATCTTTGTTTTTTGAATGTTGAGTTTTAAGCCAGCTTTTTCACTCTCCTATTTCACTTTCATCAAGAGGATCTTTAGTTCACTTTCTGCCATAAGGGTAGTGTCATCTGCATATCTGAGGTTATTGATATTTCTCCCTCCAATCTTGATTCCAACTTGTGTTTCATCCATCCTGGCATTTCTCATGATGTACTCTGCATATAAGTTAAATAAGCAAGGTGACAATATACAGCCTTGACGTACTCCTTTCCTAATTTGGAACCAGTCGGTTGTTCCATGTCTGGTTCTAACTGTTGCTTCCTGACCTGCATACAGATTTCTCAAGAGGCAGGTAAGGCAGTCTGATATTCCCATCTCTTTAAGAATTTTCCACAGTTTGTTGTGATGCACACAGTCAAAGGCTTTGGCATAGTCAATAAAGCAGAAGTAGATGGTTTTCTGGAATTCTCTTGCCTTTTTGATGATCCAGCGGATGTTGGCAATCTGATCTCTGGTTCCTCTGCCTTTTCTAAATCCAGCTTGAACACCTGCAACATCATGGTTCACGTACTGTTGAAGCCTGGCTTGGAGAGTTTTGGGCATTACTTTACTAGCGTGTGAAATGAATGCAGTTGTGCGGTAGTTTGAACATTCTTAGGCCTTGCCTTTCTTTGGGATTGGGATGAAAACTGACCTTTTCCAGGCCTGTGGCCACTGCTGAGTTTTCCAAATTTGCTGACATATTGAGTGCAGCATTTTCGCAGCATCATCTTTCAAGATTTGAAATAGCTTCTTACCTAGCTTTGTCGTTGTTGATAATAAAGACTTTTTTGTGTTTTTATTGTGGTAAGAACATTAACATGAGATCTACCCTCTTAACAAAATTCTAGGTGTGTAATAGAGCATTGTTAATTATAGGCATGCTATTGTACAACAGGACCCTGCATTTCTGTTTGGTTTCCAGTCTGTTTTCTCTTTGTTGCTCAGGTTGGGCCATTGCTTTCCTTCTGGCTTCAGGTTTGCTCCTCTGTCACCTCCACTCTTTGCTTGAGCCCATCCAGTACGTTGTTTTTTTAAATTTCAGCTGTTGCTTTTTAAATTCTAAAATTTTCATTTGATTCTTTTCATATCTTGTATTTCTTTGGATATTTGCTAGATGTCACGCGAGTGTATGTTCCTCGGTTCTTTGTCTCGTCACAACAAAGATTTGGAGCAACGGACATTAAAGCCCTTGGCGCGTCACAGCTCTCGGGTCTTGGACAAACCGTGTTATAGCTCTTAGGCAAATCAGTGTTACAGCTCTATTTTATTTAGAAGATAGCTGGAGAATCCATCCTCGAAGCGTGAGGGCATGCCAACCCAAAGACTTGAAGAGAAGAGAGTGGAGGACCGCGTGGAGGAGGGAGAGAGAGAGGGAGAGAGAGAGAAAGAGTGCACATGGGAGAGAAAGAGCGAGCAAGCGCTTTGGCTCCTTTTTTATGCTTTTTCCTCCACCTGGGCCTGCCCTATGCAAATTGGGCTTAGCCAGGAGCGCTGTTTGTTCTACTTGAAGTCTTCACTCTGGTCTTTGGACCTTCCTTATTTTTTTAGCCACCGCCATTTTGGACTCTGTTTCCCTATTCTACCTACCTAACATTCCCCCCTCAAGAGATGGGAGGCCCAATTCTTTGGGAATAGGGGTGTCGAGGTCTGTCTGGCTACTTCCTGCTGAACTGGGGTGGCGAGGGGTATTGGGCCTCCCCCTCTTGCTAGTCTCAAGCAGCAGAGAATGCAGGACTGAAAGTAGCCCAACAAAAAGTAATTATCTATGCCCAGTCTCAGCAGTAACTCAGGAGCCCAATGAGAACCCCATTGCCTTTCTAGAAAGGCTAAAAGAGGCACTCCAAAAGTTTACCAATCTGGACTTAGACTCTTACGAGGGACAGGTGATTTTAAAGGACAAATTCCTGTCCCAGTGTGCATCAGATATCAGAATTAAGTTACAACAGCTACAACAGCAGGACCCTGCTGCCTCTTTAGATGAGATGGTCCAGACAGCCACCAATACCTTTTATAACAGAGAACAGGAGAAGGAGGCCAAGGCCCAGGAGAAGGACAGAAAGAAAGAGACAAGGCATGCCCAGATGCTGGCCGCCCTCCAGAAAAGCCCTATGGCAAACTCTGAGTCCTTGAAGGACAAGGCACGAGACAAATGCCTGATCTGTAGACAGGCGGGGCATTGGGCCAAAGAGTGTCCAAACCGCGACAAGTCTCCTAGAATGGCTTGCCACAAATGCCATCAACTGGGACACTGGGTGGCACTCTGCCCTCGGGACCCAAGAGCCTCAAGGTCAAGTGCCAAGCCTACCCTCACAATGGTTCAAGAGGACTGAAGCGCCTGCTCCAGCCAGCCCGCCTGTCACAGATAACCATCACGGGGCTGGAGCCAAGGGTGCAACTGGATGTGGCAGGTAGGTCCGAGAATTTCTTGGTTGACACGGGGGCTACCTACTCTGTCTTGATCTCCTACTCCGGAGCCTTCTCCTCCCAAACCTGTACCATTTTGGGTGCTACAGGAAAAGCAACTACTAAAAGATTCGCCTGAGCACTTCTTTGTTGCTGGGATGGACAAATATTTTCCCACCAGTTTCTGGTGGTCCCTGAGTGTCCTACTCCCTTATTGGGAAGAGATACTAAACTGGGGACCACCCTTGTGATGGGAAGTTTTTCAGCCCCTAGAGCTCTACAGCTCCTGGTTACCTGAGGAACCCATTACACCTTCAATAGAGAGGGACCAAAAACCATGGGAAGACAAAATTAACCCCCAGGTGTGGGACCAGGGGATTCCTGGATGAGCCTACCAAGCCGAACCGGTCATCATTGTCCTCCGAGATCCCACTCGGTTTCCTAACGAGAAACAATACCCTCTCAAAAAGAGAGGCTCAGGAGGGACTACAGCCTTTAATAAATAAATTCCTTGCTTGTGGGCTATTGGGCCCCACCAGTTCGCCATGTAACACCCCAATCCTCTCAGTAAAGAAAAAAGACGGAACCTGGTGAATGGTTCAAGATCTCCGGATCATAAATGAAGCTGTGGTCCCCCTCCATCCCACAGTGCCCAATCCCTATGTAATCTTGGGAGAAATCCCACCCAGTGCCAAGTGATTTACAGTTTTGGATCTCAAAGATGCATTTCTTTGCATACCACTGGCTAAAGAATCCCAATATCTTTTTGCCTTTGAGTGGGAGGCCCCAGGAGAAAAACGCCAACAGATGACTTGGACAGTATTACCTCAGGGGTTCAGAGATAGCCCCCACCTGTTTGGACACACTCTTAGCTGGGATCTCCTAGATCTGGACCTGGGACCTAATGGGAAAATATTAAATATGTAGATGACCTACTAATCTGCTCTCCAGATGAGAAAAGTACCCAACAACGTGCAATTCAGGTTCTAAACTTCTTGGCAGAAAGGGGATATAAAGTCTCCTGTGCTAAGGCACAGATGGTCGAGACAAAGGTCACTTACCTGGGAGTTCAGATTACACACAGGTCCAGGAGGCTGTCCTCTGATCGGGTACAAGGAATCCTCCAGTTGCCCTCCCCCATGACTCGAAAACAATTACGAGCTTTCCTGGGGCTAACTGGATATTGTAGAATCTGGATACCCAACCATGGTCTAATTGCCCAGCCCTTATATGAAAACTTAAAGGGACAAGATGATTCAATCCCACTGATGTGGGGAACTCCTCAAAAGAAGGCAGAGGCTACACTAAAATAGGCCTTAGCTCAGGCACCTGCCTTGAGGTTGCCAGACCCAGAGAAAGCATTCCAACTTTATGTCCATGAGAAAGAGGGAATAGTCTTGGGAGTGTTAACTCAAAGGTTGGGATCTGAGCCCCAGCCTGTGGCTTACTTATCCAAAAAGCTCGATCCAGCTACCCGAGGCTGGCCCCCCTGCCTTCGAAATCTTGCAGCTATTGCAATCATGATAGAAGATGCTTTAAAACTCTCCTTTGAGGGCAAACTAACTATTTTTACCAGCCACCAAGTAAAACAACTCCTAAATGGGAGAGGCCATTTATGGATGTCTGATCAAAGAATCCTCAGATATCAAGTAATGTTGATGGAAAATCCAGGCATCACTATATCCCCTTGTGAGGTTCTTAACCCAGCCACCCTCCTGCCTACCCCTGAGGGCTCTCTCCCTTTTCACTCTTGTCTAGAAACCTTGGATCACTGGACAAAACCCCAAGAGGGATTGTCAGAAGATCCTCTGACCAATCCTGAGGAAATCTGGTACACTGATGGAAGCAGCTTTGTCTTGGATGGAAAAAGAAGAGCTGGGTATGCAGTAGTCTCCAATTTTGAGACCATAGAGGCTAAGCCTCTGCCACCAGGTACTTCAGCCCAATTAGCTGAGCTCATACCCCTGACTTGAGCTTTAGAGCTTGGAAAAGGAAAAAGAATAGCCATTTACACTGATTCCAAATATGCCTTTCTGGTGCTACATGCACATGCTGCTATTTGGAAAGAAAGGGGCCATTTGACCACCCAAGGGTCCCCAATCAAATATGGTGATCGGGTTCTTCGACTATTGGAGGCAGTCCATCTGCCCACTGAGGTTTCAGTCTCCCACTGTAAAGGACACCAAAAAGGGAACATAGAAGAGGCACAAGGGAACCAAGCAGCTGATCAGGCAGCTAGGAGAGCAGCATTACAGAACCATGACCTAATAGGGGTTGCCACCTTAGTTCCACAGACTAATTTGCCAGAAACTCCTTCATATACTGAAGGTGAGACTCTTAAAGCTAAGAGTGAGGGCTTTCAAGAAGATCATAAGGGGTGGTTCCAAAAGGAGGGACTCCTTTTTCTGCCTGGGAACTTCCAATGGAAGTTGGTTAACTCCTTACACGCCACTACTCATTTAGGAGAAAAGGCCCTCCAAAGATTACTAGAAAGGTCCTTCAGAGGAACAGGCTTCCAAACAACTATAAGACAGGTGGTCTCCTCTTGTCCCACTTGCCAATTAAACAACCCCCAAGGAGCTTGAAGACCCCAGCTGGCCCAGCCCATCCAACGACGTGGGGCCTACCCAGGAGAGGACAGGCAGATGGACTTCACCCAGATGCCAGTTTCTCAAGGGGATAAATACCTATTAGTCATGATAGATACAGTCACAGGATGGATTGAAGGCTTTCCCACCCGGACTGAGAAGGCTGAGGAGGTGGTAAAAAAACTGCTTCATGAAATCATTCCAAGATTTGGTCTGCCCAGCTCATTACAAAGTGACAATGGGACATCATTTACTTCCAAGATCACCCAAGGGGTCTCGAAAGCATTGAGCATTACTTATTATCTCCATTGTGCCTGGAGGCCTCAATCTTCGGGAAAAGTAGAAAGAGCCAATCAATTCTTAAAATCAGCAATAGAAAAGATAACCCAGGAGACCTCCCTGGGATGGAAGGAGGTTTTACCAATAGTTCTCCTCCGCACCCGCATTGCCCCTAAGGAACAGCTTGGTCTTAGTCCTTATGAGATGCTATATGGGAGACCTTTTGTTTATGTCAATGACCTCTTCCTAGATCCAGAGGTTCAGACCCTCCAGTCTTATACCATCGCCACTGGGCAATTCCAACAGGATATACGCTTGTGGGGTATAAACCAGGACCCAAAAGATTCTAAGGAGTCACCACTATCTGCTCCAGGGACTCAAGTCTTAATTAAAGTCTGGACAGATGGGTCCCCAAAAGCTCAACTCCAGCCCACATGGAAGGGCCCCTACCCTGTAATACTTTCTACCCCCACAGCAGTCAAGGTACCAGGACATGACACCTGGGTTCACTACTCACGAGTCAAGCCATGGAAGAAAACAGAAGAGGACATTCAGTACACTTGTGAGCCCCTGGGAGATCTCAGATACCTATTCAGGACTACCAGTGAGTGCCATTCTAATGAACACCCTCAAAATCTGGTTTCTGGGGATAAGATTTCTCAGGATAACTGTAAACAGCCAGCACAGCTTGACAGAGATTATACTCCAAAACAGACAGGAGATAGATCTTCTGATCCCTGAACAAGGAGGGACTTGAGCCATCCTGGTGATGTGAATTTAAAATTGACTAATGCCCCTACTGGTCCTTGTTATGCTGTATTGATGATGCTTATGATTATTCCATGTACTGTCAATTGTCTAACCCATTTTGTCTCTGCCCAGGTCAACAAGCTACAACATGCAGTGCCAGTTCAACAAAGATATAAAACTACAGCCAACCACGAAAAATATCACACACCCTTAGATGGACACCGCTATAAGGACTCTGAGGCTTGAGACTAGCAAGAGGGGGAGGCACAATACCCCTCGCTGCCCCAGTTCAGCAGGAAGTAGCCAGAAAGACCTCGACGCCCCTATTCCCAAAGAATTGGGCCTCCCATCTCTTGAGAGGGGAATGTTTAGTTCAGTTCAGTTCAGTCGCTCAGTCGTGTCCGACTCTTTGCGACCCCATGAATCGCAGCACGCCAGGCCTCCCTGTTCATCACCATCTCCCGGAGTTCACTCAGACTCACGTCCATCGAGTCGGTGATGCCATCCAGCCATCTCATCCCTGGTCATCCCCTTCTCCTCCTGCCCCCAATCCCTCCCAGCATCAGAGTCTTTTCCAACGAGTCAACTCTTCGCTTGAGGTGGCCAAAGTACTGGAGTTTCAGCTTCAGCATCATTCCTTCCAAAGAAATCCCAGGGCTGATGTCCTTCAAAATGGACTGGTTGGATCTCCTTGCAGTCCCAGGGACTCTCAAGAGTCTTCTCCAGCACCACAGTTCAAAAGCATCAATTCTTCGGCTCTCAGCCTTCTTCACAGTCCAACTCTCACATCCATACATGACTCCTGGAAAAACCATAGCCTTGACTAGACGGACCTTAGTCGGCAAAGTAATGTCTCTGCTTTTGAATATGCTATCTAGGTTGGTCATAACTTTTCTTCCAAGGAGTAAGCGTCTTTTAATTTCATGGCTGCAGTCACCATCTGCAGTGATTTTGGAGCCCCCCAAAATAAAGTCTGACACTGTTTCCACTGTTTCCCCATCTATTTCCCATGAAGTGATGGGACCGGATGCCATGATCTTCGTTTTCTGAATGTTGAGCTTTAAGCCAACTTTTTCACTCTCCTCTTTCACTTTCATCAAGAGGCTTTTTAGTTCCTCTTCACTTTCTGCCATAAAGGTGGTGTCATCTGCATATCTGAGGTTATTGATATTTCTCCCAGCAATCTTGATTCCAGCTTGTGTTTCTTCCAGTCCAGCGTTTCTCATGATGTACTCTGCATAGAAGTTAAATAAGCAGGGTGACAATATACAGCCTTGACGTACCCCTTTTCCTATTTGGAACCAGTCTGTTGTTCCATGTCCAGTTCTAACTGTTGCTTCCTGACCTGCATACAGATTTCTCAAGAGGCAGCTCAGGTGGTCCGGTATTCCCATCTCTTTCAGAATTTTCCACAGTTTATTGTGATCCATACAGTCAAAGGCTTTGGCATAGTCAATAAAGCAGAAATAGATGTTTTTCTGGAACTCTCTTGCTTTTTCCATGATCCAGTGGATGTTGGCAATTTGATCTCTGGTTCCTCTGCCTTTTCTAAAACAAGCTTGAACATCAGGGAGTTCACGGTTCACGTATTGCTGAAGCCTGGCTTGGAGAATTTTGAGCGTTACTTTACTAGCATGTGAGATGAGTGCAACTGTACAGTAGTTTGAGCATTCTTTGGCATTGCCTTTCTTTGGGATTGGAATGAAAACTGATCTTTTCCAGCCCTGTGGCCACTGCTGAGTTTTCCAAATTTGCTGGCATATTGAGTGCAGCACTTTCACAGCATCATCCCTCAGGACTTGAAACAGCTCAACTGGAATTCCATCACCTCCACTAGCTTTGTTCGTAGTGATGCTTTCTAAGGCCCACTTGACTTCACATTCCAAGATATCTGGCTCTAGATTAGTGATCACATCATCATGATTATCTGGGTCGTGAAGATCTTTTTTGTATAGTTCTTCTGTGTGTTCATGCCACCTCTTCTTAATATCTTCTGCTTCTGTTATGTCCATTCCATTTCTGTCCTTTATCGAGCCCATCTTTGCATGAAATGTTCCCTTGGTATCTCTAATTTTCTTGAAGAGATCTCTAGTCTTTCCCATTCTGTTCATTTCCTTTATTTCTTTGCATTGATAGGTAGGTAGAATAGGGAAAAGGAGTCCAAAATGGCGGTGGCTAAAAAACAAGGAAGGTCAACGGAAGGTCCGAGGACCATAGTGAAGACTTCAAGTAGTACAAACAGCACTCCTGGCTAAGCCCAATTTGCATAGGGCAGGCCCAAGTGGAGGAAGAAAACATATAAAAGGAGGAGCCAAAGGGCTCTCTCTCTCTCTCTCTCTCTCTCTCTCTCTCTCGCTCTTTCTCTCCCACCTGTGTGCGCTCTTTCTCTCTCTCTCCCTCCCCCACGCGCTCCTCCACTCTCTTCTCTTCAAGTCTTTGGGTTGGCATGCCCTCACACTTCGAGGATGGATTCTCCTGCTATCTTCTAAATAAAATAGAGCTGTAACACTGATTTGCCTAAGAGCTATAACACGGTTTGTCCAAGACCCGAGAGCTGTGACACGCCGAGGGCTTTAATGTCCGTCGCTCCAGATCTTTGTTGTGACGAGACAAAGAACCGAGGAACATACACTCACGTGACACTGAATAATTAAAAATATGTCATCCCTGAATACTCCAATATGTCTCTGTATCAGAGTGGAAGCTCAGCTTCCACTAAGTGATGCTGCTATAAAGAGCAACCCCAAATCTCAGCAGCGTACAATAAAGTTTCTCTTCCTTTGCATTACATGTAATCTATTAATCATCGGTGGCTATACTCAGTGAATCAATAGGCTATGAGTCTACTTCATCTTTCTCTTCATCCTGGGATCCAGGATGAAGGAGCAGCCCCTAGTTAGGTCATGCCATTCCCATGGAAGAAGGAAAAGAATAAGAGAGCAGACAGAAATTTGCAGTGCCACTTCAAGTTTCTGTCAGACTGGCAAAGTGTCACTTCTGCTTATATTTCACTGACCAAAGACCAGCATGATGTCAGTGGCTGGGAAAATATACTCCTTCTAGAGGAAGGCCTGCAAATCACATAGCGAGAGGTGAGGGAAGGAGAGGATATATAATTCTTATCCAGAAAAGAAGGGTCAAATAATTGAGGAGAGTAATATATTACAAAGCATTTCCAAAGAGTAAGGACATTTTCTTACTTAATCACAACCCATTGTCACTTCTAACCAAATTAACAATTCCATAATATGATCTAATAGGCTACGTTTAAAATTTTCCAATTATCCCAAAAGTATACTTAAAACTTAATTTATTCAAACCAAAATCCAATCAAGGACCAATGTAACGTGGTTATGTGTCTTACAGTCTTTTTAAAATCAAGGACGGTCAGGAGACTGCATTTTTTTTCATTATAGGATGCTTTTTCAAGGGAATTGGGCATTTGTCCAGCAATATCTTCTACCTTCTGGGTTTGTTTGGTTGACCCCTCATGGTGTCAGTTTAACCTGTTCCTCCATCCCCAGATTTCTCATTAAGTGAAAATTAGATGTAAATAATCAGTTAAACACTGGTAAATATTTTTGGCAAGAATATTCACAGGTACTACTGTGTTGTTCATATTATATCACACCAGGAAGCATGTATATCTTTGTCTTATCATGAAGGATGACGAGGTTGATCAGTGAGTTAATGTGTTGACAGCTTGATTCCTCCAATGTAAATTTTTCCCTCTTGTGGTTATCACACCAGTGGTGTAAGACTCCTGAACTATGTGAACAGTTGGCTCCCCACCAATCTTTCATTCAAAGGCTTTGGGATCCATTGACAAGTCTGCCTGAATTAATTTTTTTCAGTTATGGTAAAAGGATAATTTTTATCATTACTTTATGTTTGTTAGCTGGCAATCTTGTGTAAAGAAGGGTGTTCTGTATAGTCATATCTAGTATATTTATAAGATAGCTAGATAGATAGCTATTAGATTAAAAAATAAAACTCATGAACTCATGATTCTGTGCATTGAGTTTTTAATTGTACCTTTAAGAAACTAGTGTTATAAACACTTTTATGTATATATTCTTCAAAATAGTTTGGTGGCTTTTAATATGAATCATAGTGAAGAATGACTATGACGAGTATTAATCTGTTGAATAATATATAGAGTCTGCATGCTGAGCATTATAAAACCGTTTTTTTGTGTGTTTCCTTGACTTCCATGGCTTTGATATTTTTAAAGATTATAGGACAAGTATTTTGCAGGATATCAGTCAATTTGAGTTTGTCTGATAATTTCTCATGATTCGATTTAGGTTATACATCTAAAATTTCTAGAATTCTGGAATTTCTATATGGTTCTTTAAAACAACTTTTCTCATTTGTCCATTGAGATTCCCTGTCTGTTCATCCACCTTGGCCATATTTTCCTGTAGGTTCTCTATCATATTTATTATATCCGTTTCAAGTAACTCCATTTTGTGAGTCACTTACAGGTCTGCTTCTACTGACCTCTTAATTATAGATCAAAAATTTTTTTTTGCTTCTTTGCATATCTAATTTTTTATTATTATATATTAGTTGTTGAGGATAATATGTTGCAGAAAATCTGGATTATCTTCTTCTAAAGAATTTTGTTGTGGCAATAGTTAATTTACTGGCAGATTATCTGGATCCTTGGGGGCTTAGTTTTAATCTTCATTAAGAAAAACATATTCAGTTTTTTTCCTCAGATGTTGTCTTTATTCCATAGGTGTAGTTCTTCACGAAGGTCAGAAGAAAGCTCTAGCTATTTGAAACTTCCTCTATTTTGGATGGACTTAAATGCCAACCTTAAAATCCTGTGTCCTAAGCAGCTGCTAAAATCTCAGGTCAGTTCCTTAGCCTCCTTTTTGCTGGGTTTCTTGAAGTCTTGTCCTGTGCCTACACAGTTTAGTAATTAGTCAAGAATTAAAGGGATATCTATATGAAACTTTTGGTTTGCCTTCTTTTATTTATTTGTTTGGGCTTCCTTGATGCCTCAGATGGTAAAGAATTTGCCTGCAGGATCCTCTATGACCCACCTTCCAGGGTAATGGAAATAAAAGCAAAAATAAACAAATGGGACCTAGTTAAACTTAAAAGCTTTTGCACAACGAGGGAAACTATAAGCAAGGTGAAAAGACAGCCTTCAGAATGGGAGAAAATAATAGCAAATGAAGCAACTGACAAAGAATTAACCTCAAAAATATACAAGCAACTCCTGCAGCTCAATTCCAGAAAGAAAAAAAAAATGACCCAATCAAAAAACGGGCCAAAGAACCAAACAGACATTTTTCCAAAGAAGACATAGGCTGGCTAACAAACACATAAAAAGATGCTCAACATCACTCATTATTAGAGAAATGCAAATCAAAACCACAATGAGGTACCATTTCACACCAGTCAGAATGGCTGCTATCCAAAAGTCTATAAGCAATAAATGCTGGAGAGGGTTCAGAGAAAAGGGAACCCTCTTACACTGTTGGTGGGAATGCAAACTAGTACAGCCACTATGGAAAACAGTGTGGAGATTCCTTAAAAAGCTGGAAATACTACTGCCATACGACCCAGCAACCCACTGCTGGGCATACACACCAAGGAAGCCAGAATCGAAAGAGACACGTGTACTCCAATGTTCATTGCAGTAGTGTTTATAATAGCCAGGACATGGAAGCAACCTAGATGTCCATCAGCAGACAAATGGATAAGAAAGCTGTGGTACATATACACAATGATATATTACTCAGCTGTTAAAAAGAATGCATTTGAATCAATTCTAATGAGGTGGATGAAACTAGAGCCTATTATGAGAAGACAATGGCAACCCACTCCAGTACTCTTGCCTGGAAAATCCCATGAATGGAGGAGCCTGGTGGCCTACAGTGAGCGACTTCACTTTCACTTTTCACTTTCATGCACTGGAGAAGGAAATGGCAACCCACTCCAGTGTTCTTACCTGGAGGATCCCAGGGATGGGGGAGCCTGGTGGGCTGCTGTCTATGGGGTCACACAGAGTCAGACATGACTGACGCAACTTAGCAGTAGCAGCATACAGAGTGAAGTAAGTCATAAAGAAAAACACCAATACAGTATATTAATGCATATATATGGAATTTAGAAAGATGGTAACGATTACCCTATGTGTGAAACAGCAAAAGAGACACAGATATAAAGAACAGACTGTTGGATTCTGTGGAAAAGGTGAGGGTGGGATGATTTGAGAGAATAGCGTTGAAATATGTATATTACCATATGTGAAATAGATCACCAGTCCAAGTTCGATGCATGAAACAGGGCACTCAAAGCTGGAACACTGAGACAATCCTGAGGGATGGGATGGGGAAGGAGGTGGGAGGGGAGTCAGGATGGGGGACACATGTACACCCATGGCTAATTCATGTCAATGTATGGCAAAAATCAGTACAATGTTGTAAAGTAATTAGCCTCCAATTAAAATAAATAAATAAATTTAAGAAAAGAAAAAGAATCTGCCTGCAATGCAGAAGACCTGAGTTTGACCCCTGGGTTGGGAAGATCTCCTGGAGAAGGGAATGACTACCCACTCTAGTATTCTTGCCTGGAGAGTTCCATGGACAGAGGTCTTGTCCTGTGCATATACAATTTAGGAATTAGTCAAGGGTTAAAGAGGTATTAAAGAGGCTTCCCTGGTGGCTCAGACGGTAAAGTGTCTGCCTGCAATGCGGGAGACCCGGGTTCGATTCCTGGGTCGGGAAGATCCCCTGGAGAAGGAAATGGCAACCCACTCCACTCTTGCCTGGAAAATCCCATGGACAGAGGAGCCTGATAGGCTACAGTCCATGGGGTCGCAAAGAGTCGGACACGACTGAGCGACTTCACTCACTTCACTCACTCAAAGAGGTATCTATGAAAATTTTGGATTTACTTCTTTTATTTATTGATTTTTTAATCAGGGGAAAATTGCTTTACAATGTTGTGTTGGTTTCTGCCATAAAACAATGATTGGATTGCCGCCTTTTGTGACTTTTTCCTTTCTGAGCTCCACTCTCCCTGCCTCAGCCGACTTCTTTCTCCCTGATTTCCAGTACTTCTGGATCATTTCTAAAACTCCAACTTCTGTCTCATCATTCTAGTAAAAATGCTACTCTCTCAGTCAGTTTAGTTCAGTTGCTCAGTCGTGTCTGACTCTTTGTGGCCCCATGGACTGCAGCACACCAGGCTTCCCTGCCCATCAACAACTCCCGGAGCTTACTCAAATTCATGTCCATCGGGTCAGTGATGCCATCCAACCATCTCATCCTCTGTCATCCTCTTCTCCTGCCCTCAATCTTTCCCAGCATCAGGGTCTTTTCTAATGAGTCATTTCTTTGCATCAGGTGGCCAAAGTATTGGAGCTTCAGCTTCAGCATCAGTCCTTCCAATGAATATTCACGACTGATTTCCTTTAGGATTGACTGGTTTGATCTCCTTGCAGTCCAAGGGACTCTCAACAGTTTTCTCCAACACCACAGTTCAAAAGCATCAATTCTTTGGTGCTCAGCTTTCTTTATAGTCCAACTGTCACATCCATACATGACTACTGGAAAAACCATAGCCTTGACTAGACGGACCTTTGTTGGCAAAGTAATGTCTCTGCTTTTTAATATGCTGTCTAGATTGGTCATAGCTTTTCTTTCAAGGAGCAAATGTCTTTTAATTTCATGGCTGCAGTCACCATCTGCAGTAATTTTGGAGCCCAAGAAAAGAAAGTCTGTCACTGTTTCCATTGTTGCCCTGCCATGAAGTGATGGGACCGGATGCCATGATCTTTGTTTTTTGAATGTTGAGTTTTAAGCCAGCTTTTTCACTCTCCTATTTCACTTTCATCAAGAGGCTCTTTAGTTCTTCACTTTCTGCCATAAGGGTAGTGTCATCTACATATCTGAGGTTATTGATATTTCTCCCTGCAGTCTTGATTCCAGCTTGTGCTTTATCCAGCCTGGCATTTCGCCTGAGGTACTCTACATCTAAGTTAAATAAGCAGGGTGATAGTATACAGCCTTGATGTACTCCTTTCCCTATTTGGAACCAGTCTGTTGTTCCTTGTCCGGTTCTAACTGTTGCTTCTTGACCTGCACACAGGTTTCTCAGGAGGCAGGTCAGGTGATGCTGCTCTCTGCTTGAGCTCAATTTGCCCACACACTGCAATAAACTATGAAATGCTCCCAGGGGAAAGCTTATTGAATGTAGGTCTCATGGTGGCTCAGATGGCAAAGAATCACGTGCAATGCAGAAGATCAGGGTTCGATCCCTGGGTCGGGAAGATCCTCTGGAGAAGGGAGTGGCTACCCACTCCAGTGTTCTTGCCTGAAGAATTCCAAGGGCAGAGGAGCCTGGCAAATTACAGTCCATGGGATCCCAAAGAGTCAGACATGACGGAGTGACTTTCATTTTCACCCAGTAAGCTTCTCTTCTTCAAGGATAATATCCTTTCCATTTCTCCCTACTTTGTGTTGGTCTCTAGTGTCTTCATACAGTTGTTTTTTTATATCTTATCAAAGATTTATAATTGTTATTGGCAAGAGAGTTAATTTAATACAGGCTACTCCTCCAGTTAGTAGAGCTGGATAGGTGTGTTTTGATTCAAGGTTATTTAGAATTCACTATAAATGTGAAGAAGTAAATGAAACAAGCAGCAATAATATTTACATTTTAATGGATTAGATTTTTGTTTGGTATTTTGGGTGTTTGTGATATTTAGAAGAATTTGACATGCTAGGTTTGCAGTCCTAACTTTTAATGTGTAATTAAATAATTTAAGTCTGTGATTTAATGTTTAAATCTCACTTATTTTATAAACAATATGGGAAGAATGAAAGGCATTTTGGATTCTTGTTTATATTTAACTTATTGGATATACAAATATTCTTAAATACTTCAGAGAGGTCTCCCTGTAAATCAGATATTGAAATACTTAAAAAGGTAATAGACTATACACCTGTGGCGGATTCATGTCAATGTATGGCAAAACCAATAGAGTATTGTAAAGTAAAACAAAGTAAAAAACAACAACAACAACAACAAAACAAAATTCAATTTGAAAGGATTAAAACATTTAATGAAGTTTGTAAATAGGACCAGAATTAATACTAATTCCTTATTAAAGACTATTAAAATTTTCTACATTTACAAGGAAAATAAGATAGTGATTAATATTATAAGTTGAATGTTGTATTTGTAATTTTATTTTATTTATTTTTAAAGTTAATTTTTATTGGAGTATAGTTGATTCACAATGTTATTTTAGTGTCTGCTATACAGCAAAGTGAATCAATTATACATATATCCTCTCTTTTTAAAGATTCGATTCCCATACAAGTCATTACAGAGTATTGAATAGAATTCCCTATGCTATACAGTGTATTTGTAATTTTACTAAGTTGGACAATTAATTTTAAACCAATATTCTAAATGAGTATTTATTGATATAAAGTCCATGGATATGGACCCTTGTAAGACTGGGTTAAAATGACTCTGGAGCACAATTTACTTAATGTCTGTCATCTTCAGTTTCTTTATCTGTAAAATGAAAATAGTGATGCTTCCCTAAAAGTACATGTTTCAATAAATAATAATGTTCATGGTAGTAATAATGATGATTTAATGATAATATTTTTAAAAGAGAGTTATAGAGCAATGTGCACAGTATGATTCCATTTATTTTGGTTAAAAAATAAGGTATGCAAAGATAGGTATTTAAAAATTGCCAGAAGATTATATACATTAATTTTTACATATAACTATCATTAAAAATTTTTCTACAATGTAAATATATTATGATATCTATTTGTTATATGTATATGTGCTTGTGTGTTCATATACCAAAATTCTAGTCAGTTATTTTGTGAAATACAATCATGAGTAACTTTTACTACTTGTTTCTTAATTTTATTTATTGTCTGTGTTGAACAGATATAACATAATCAGCAGAAACACATACCTGAACATTTTAAAGTAAAAAAAAAAAAAAGACATCTTTCCTTGGTTTTAATCTTGCTGGAGATCTTATTGCAATGGTTCAGGGAGGTAGAAGTCATGCTCAGTATCTATCATCCATCACACAATCATTAAGTCATTGAAAAAGCCCCATGTGTTGTATTTGCTTTGAGATTGGGTGCTGACTGATTTCCATCCATACACACTTCATTCTTGCAATAAATGTGGTCTTGCTTCACGGTGTAGTGGAGGTACAAGCCTTTGCCTGAGTATCTCTAGTAGAGTGGGTACCTTGAGAAACCTTAAAAGTAGGAGGGAACTTTGTATCCTTTCACTTTCTCCTTTACCTCCCTTTTCATTCTTCATGCTCTCTGATAAGACTTGACTCCTCTTGAGGCCCCCCTGAGACTCTGCCCATCCCAGGGGAAATTTCCAAATCTCTCTCTTAAACTCCTTCCTCTTCCCAGGACCCAGGTCATAATTTCCAAATGTCTGTTGGACATTCCCACCTCAAATTCAGCAAATCAAACACCTCCAGTTTTATAGGCTGCAGGCCAGCTTTTGGTCCTTTTTTTGGGATAATGATTAATGGGATCTCAAATTTACTTAACCAGATAAATGTACGTAACCTTGTATGTCATTTCCTCCTAGAGGCTTTTCCTGACCATCTCTCTCCCAGAGAATAAACCTTCCCTCACCTGGGTAATCCAGGCTCCATGGCACAAATACCTTTTAGAGCACCTCTCACTTTAGACCATGACTCTCTGCTTATATTATTTTGTCCTTGACAAGATCACATATTCCTTGAAACTAGGGATACATCAGGATATCCCAGAACTGACCACAGTGCCTGTAAAGATGTTCTCATCACTAGTTAATTGTCTTGAAGCAAAAGCAATCCATTTTACTCCCTCACTGAGAAGAGGCAACATTTCTTTACAGAGGAATCCCAAATAATCTTTGTAGATACCTTCACCTCCTACTCCATGTATGGCCTGGACTGTTACTCACTTCCAAAGAGTAGCATATAGGAAAGGAAAAAATAATAATTTACAGTTTAGATATCTTGCCAGTACCACCTTTAGCAAGTGACAAAGGTTAACATTGTCAGTGAGTACCTTGAGATGTCTTGTACATAGCAGGCACCCCTGATGGGATGTGATAAGAAAGGCACTGCCTCTGCACTGCACTTCCCCCAAACCTGTAACCTTAGTCTAACCTTGAGAAAACCCCTGACAAACCCAGACCAGGGGACAGTCTACAAATACCTGGTCTGTACTCCTCAAAACTGTCGATGTCATTAGAAACACAAATTTTAAAAGGAAAGACTTGAAAAACTGTACCAGACCAGAGAAAACTAGGAAAAAATGATAAGTAAATGTAATGTGGGAAATTTATTTGGACCCTGGAACAGAAAAAGGACAACCTGGTGAAATAAAATCTGATAAAATCTGGAGTTTAGTTAATGGTAATGTACCATGAGAAACGCTGGGCTGAAGGAAGCACAAGCTGGAATCATGATTGCTAGGAGAAATATCAATAACCTCAGATATGCAGATGACACCACCCTTATGGCAGAAAGTGAAGAGGAACTAAAGAGCCTCTTGATGAAAGTGAAAGAGGAGAGTGAAAAATTTGGCTTAAAGCTCAACATTCAGAAAATGAAGATCATGGTATCAAGTCCCATCACTTCATGGCAGATAGATGGGGAAACAGGGGAAACAGTGGCTGAGTTTATTTTTCTGGGCTCCAAAATCACTGAAGATGGTGATTGCAGCCATGAAATTAAAAGACACTCCTTGGAAGGAAAGTTATGACCAACCTAGACAGCATATTAAGAAGCAGAGACATTACTTTGCCAACAAAGGTCCGTCTAGTCAAGGCTATGGTTTTTCCAGTAGTCATGTATGGATGTGAAAGTTGGACTATAAAGAAAGCTGAGCACTGAAGAATTAATGCTTTTGAACTGTGGTGTTGGAGAAGACTGTTGAGAGTCCCTTGGACTGCAAGGAGATCCAGCCAGTCCATCCTAAGGGAGATCAGTCCTGGGTGTTCATTGGAAGGACTGATGGTGAAGCTGAAACTCTAATACTTTGGCCACCTGATGCAAAGAAATGACTCATTGGAAAAGACCCTGATGCTGGGAAAGATTGAGATCAGGAGGAGAAGGGGATGACAGAGGATGAGATGGTTGGATGGCATCACCAATTCGATGGACATGGGTTTGGGTGGACTCCGGGAGCTGTTGATGGACAGGGTCGCAAAGAGTCGGATACGACTGAGCGACTAAACTGAACTGAACTGAATGTACCATGTACCAATGTTGTCTTTTTAGTTCTGACAAATACACCACGGTAATTTAAGATGAAAGTATTTGGAGAAACCAAAACTGGGTAAATGAGGAGTTCTCTGTACTACATTTGCAATTTTCTGTAAATCTAAAATTTTCCAAAATTAAAAGTTTATTTCAAAAAATCACTCCCCATGTACAATACCCTCTGTAATAGGCTGAAAGGTTAAACATCTCTGTTTGGATATAAGTGGAACCTAGTTAGAAAATATGTAGTAGAACTGAACAATTAAAGCAACAAAATTTATTTTTTATTTTATACTGATTATAATGGTCTATACAAGAGAAAATCAATTGGCTGCACATCGATTCTTAACTAACTGAACCCATGTTGGCCCTCAGCTGAATGGCTATATTTATTGCCTCCCTTGTAGCTGGGGTGACCATGTGACTAACTTCTGGTCAATGCTATGGAAACAGGAAGGGTATGACATTTCCAGGAAAACTTCTTTAAAGGGCTAGTGCTTCCTTCCTCTTTCCTGCTACTGGTATGGGAATGGAAGCCTCTGAGGTGGCACACTGAGGTGGATGGAGCCACAAGAGGGCATTAGTCTGAATCTGATGACATCTTGGAGGTATCACACCTAATCCTCACTAACACAAGATCATACACATCCATTTTTTAAGAGGGAAAAATTCAGAAAAGAATATTGGTGCATATGAAGGAAAATAAAAATGGCCTGGAATTCTATCATGTAGAAATCCAGTACCATTTATGAGATAAACACATACATATTAAATTAAAAAAAAAAAAACCCTCTTATGATCTTGTGCATGGAGTTTTCTGTTTTACTTTAAAAAACTTAATATTATATCATCGACACTTTTGTATATATGTATTTTTTTGAAAATACTGTTTGGAAAATTTATTATTTTGAAAATACTGTTTATCAAAATATTGTTTGATATTTGTACAACATGCATTATGGTGATGAATGACTGTGATGAGTATGAATTTGATTCACTCTGACTTGTGTTCAAGACTCACTTTGGCCACTGACTGAGTAACTTTGGCAAGTTGTGTCACCTCTTGAAACAAAATGGGAGTTACCTTTTAGAGTTGTTGGGAAGATTAAATTAGTTAGTGTACATAAAATCTCTAGCACAAGGCCTAGATTTTAGTAAGTTTTTTTAAAATTAATTCATTAATTTGACTGCTCAGGTTCTTAGTTGCAGCATGCAGGATCTTTAACTGTAGCATGTGGGATCTAGTTCTTTGGTCAGGGATCGAACCTGGGCCACTGGAAGCATGGAGTCTTAGCCACTAGACCCCAGAGTCGTCCCAGTAAGTTCTTAATAAATATAAACTATTGTGATTATCATTATCATTCTTTAATCAGTTTCCTCTTCATGGGCAGTTAACCTGTCAGGGTCTAATTAAGAAATAAACAATCAATTAGAGTTCAATTTAAAAAAAGAAAGCAATGGAAGCCACATGAGAACTTAGAAGAAATGTAACACAGAGAAATGGTTACAAAGGTGTTAAGAAAGCTGAGAAATAAAATAGGGGAAATGAGAAACCCCAAAGATTACCAGTAGCAAGAAGGCACTACTACTGTTAGGTGGGAGAGAGGGAAAGGCAGTAACCAGAGCCTAGGGCCAGGGTCACTGGCAGAAGCTACAATCATGGCAGACCTTTCCTATGGGAGCTCAAACCAGGGAGGAAATTCACCTGCTTCTGGAGATGCCATCTGACATGAAGAGGGCTAGATTTTCTACCTCCAGAACCTCCCATTGGAGACCCATCAAGGCACCTGGAAATGGAGTCTTCAGGGATCAGCCTTGAGATACAGAGCAGAGCAGCGGAAGAGAATCTGGATGGAGTGGATCTGACGGAAACAGACTCAGGACCAGTATAGTCCACCCCTTTTAATATCCAGCGTTCATTCTTATGTTCCCAGCTATATTTAATGTCAGATGTGAAACACCTCTCTCCTACAAAAGCCTTCACCATCTTCCCTCTGAAAAGAGGAGCTGCAGATTCCATCAGTCATCATATTAATCTTGGATCCAAGATCTCCAGGTAAATTTCAGCACTCCCCATCTAGTTTGGATGTGGCTTCTCATGGCCTAGTGAATTCATTGTGAAATTAAGCATCAACAACATTTTTCACATAAAATATGAGGGGGAGAGGAAAAGCAGAAAAAAATGATCAATAGATAATAGGTCCATAAAAATGTACAGACCCTTCAGTTCTTATTTCTCTAACTGGTCACAAAGGTCATCACTGATATTTTCTCATTGAAAAAATAAAATTTTTTCACTGAGATTCCATCACCCATTCCATGTTACCTTGGCTGTTAGTCAGTCCATTGGTTATTTGGGATTATTTACGTGATGAAAAATATCTTCATACCTAAATGGTCTAAGTCTTTATTTTTCTATGGTTTTATTGGGTTACTTTCATCTTTAATTGGGCTTTAATATTGGGCATGCAGTTACTGCTCTTCAGCTATTTCCAGATTATAAATGGCTCCCTAATGACTATCCTAAGTCCAAATATGGTCATTCCTGCACCAGATGTGTAGCAGCAACTTAATTTCCCCATGATCATTAATACCAATAACCCCTGACCTACTTTCTCAGTTTGACCTGAGGAATCCTGAATGGTCAGTAACCCCTAATCCACTTCAAGTTTAGTGGGACCATTATTTTATCTCCTGAAGAAATAACAGTTTTCCTGAGGACCTAGGTCACAAAAGCAGTAGAACCCAAGGTTTGGGGATGGGGAACAAGAGCTTGCCCAGTGATTTATCGGGTATAACAGTCAAAGTGACCCCTCCCAGTTTTACACCTTAGTTCCCAGAGCCTTCAGGGCAGCACTTCAGCCTTGTAGGTGCTAACTCCGAGTTGTTGCTGTTGTTGTTGTTTAGTCACTAAGTCATGTCCAACTTTGTCCATCAGCTGGGCAATAGAAGGTCCTCATATGGCGGTGTGAATTGAAGGAGGATCCGCACTGTAGCAAATGGTGATAGACGTAACTTGCTTGTTTCTTCCAGATGTCCTGGAACCTAATCTCACAGACAGCACTTGCAATGAAAAGAAATTGTTTCTGCTTGCACCAACCCTTACGGCTTAGTGGGTTTGAGAGCACTCGATTCATGATAGGAAGCTCAAGCTACATAGTCACTCAGAGTCCATGGTATAGTAGATGCCGTGGCACCCTGCCCCGGTCAGGACTGAGTCCTTGTCTTCCTGAAATAACACTTTCTGCAAGAACATGATCATAGTTGATCCCCCTCTGGAAATTTCCCAGAGCCTGTGGAAGCAGACTTGCTCAAAGTTCTGCCCCTCTCTCTGGGGGAAGCCCACATCCAGTACCTGGTTGTTGTAGCAATATCTGGCTCCCTTTGCTCTTTAAGGCAAGACAACTCTATAGAGACAGCTCAACTCCAGAACTCCCTGTGGGATCAGTTGAGGCTTCTGTTGCAATTGCATCACCATTCAACGTCTCCTCTTGCCCAATCCTGACTCTTGTAGTCTCTTACAGTTGTTGTACCCAAGTTCAGGCCCCAATATGCCTTCTGTCTCAGATCTCCATCTCAGACAGTCTCCGTCTCAGAGTTGACTTTTTGGGGAACCAAACACACAGTCGAGTGTTTAAACTCTGTGAAGTGCTTGAGGCATGTCAGGGTCTGCTCAGGGGAAGAACAGTTATCAGCTCAGAAAGACACAGCTTTGCTTCAAAACTCTATGGGGCTATGCTGTGATTCTCTTACTGGAATTTCCTATTCCACACAACTTTGAGGACTTCTCTGGTGGTCCAGTGGTTAACTAACCACCTGCCAATGCAGGGGACATGGGTTCAATCCCTGGTCCGGGAAAATCCTGCATGCTGTGGGGCAGCTAAGCCCATGCACCACAACTACTGGGTCTGTGCTCCGCAACAAGAAAAGCCACCACAGTCAGCCTGTGCTCCCAGCTAGAGAGTAGCCTCTGCTCACTGCAATGAGAGGAAGCTTGCATGCAACAATGAAGACCTAGCACAGCCAAAAATAAATAAAGCTTTGAGTACCACTGAATCTGTTGTGTCATAAGCCTGAGTGACAGCCTGTACCTGCTAAAGAATTTGCTCTTACTCTGAGCCCCACTTGAAGACTTAGTCTTGCAGATCACTTGGTAGATAGGTTGGACCAGCATACCCAAGTACAGAATATATACCCTCAGAAATGGTACAGATAGTTCAGTAAGATACATTAATTTTACATATACTCACTGATGTCTACTGTACATCAGTCACTCTGGGAGATGTAGGGAAAAAATGAAAAGTGGATTCAGCCTGAGAAGAATTACATCTAGTCAGCTGCAAAGCAAAATGAGCCATGATGATGGCTCTTTGTGGGCAGTGCCATATTATATTTATGTATGAAGTGGCATAAGCATGCAAGAAGAGAGTCATCATTCCTACCCTGGCAGGCTGAATAGGAGGAGGAGGTGATATCTGGTCATATTAAACTGTGGACTGATCAGCTCAGTGAACAACAAAATACTTTTCTGAAGCCAGATAGTAAAGGTATTTATATGATTTTTGACATTTAATGATTTAAATGTAATGATTCTGAGATTTAAGCTGTTTCTAAGTACATAATTCACCTATCATATAAATTTGTTTTCTGGGTTTGGATTCTAAAAAATACAACAGAATGAATTTCTGTTTCTATTTTGTGAAGGAGTAATTTAAAAATAATTAAGACAATTTCTTCTCTTCAAAACAACAATATAATTCTCACTATTTTAATTTTCTGCTCATGGCCTGGCATTGAACAATGATTAAAAAACTATACACTTTATTATAGATTATCTGCTAAATGGATGTTCTAAGTAGATTGTTGAATATGCAATATTGGCACCAAATTTTGAGAGTTGAACACAGCCTTTCTTTTGTTTCATGAATCAGATGCAAGATAGTCAGAACACCCTGGCATTAATTCTCATTTACTATTTCTAAAGTTTTTCTTTTTCAACTAGGAAGTCTTTTTGGAAATAAAATCAGGAAATGTTTAGCAACTTGGAGCAATAATCTATATACAATATATCATATACTGTTAAGTCAAATGTAATCAAGATTGAATAATTTATATCTTGCTATTAACATGAAAGATTATTTTGAGATTGTTTTTAAAAAGGAAATTTTCTGATGTCTTTTTTCCCCTAAGCCAACGTGCACACAGCTATTGAAATGTCTTGCTTTACATTTGTGTACTTGAGGTGATGTTGATAGTTAATAATAATGTGTGTAAATTAATATACTTCTAATAGTATAAATTAGATACATTTGATGAATTCAAGCCTTTTTGCCTGACTGTCAGACCTGATTATTGGATGGTTGCTGATTCAAACCTTGTAAATTCCCAGGAGATATGTCAGCTTTGCCCCCTTTTTTCGTTGTTGTTGAGTTGTGCTTGCTTTGTTAGTGTTATCTCTGATCCAAGGTCCTTTTGTAGGCCCAATTTTACCATATTTGGGGCAGGTTACTTAAGCTAAAAGGAGATAGTATAGCCTGTAGATCTGTGTAGCCCAGTGTCTGTAAACTTCAGTGCATTGCCGTGATCTGGGAGCAAGGAAACCATCCGGGGCCCAGTTGTCACTGCTCCAGGTCATGGGGACGCCTCTCATCCCTGACCTCCTGGGAGTCCCCTGGAGAACACATGGATGTCATGGTATCGGTGTGATAGGAACTGAATATTATCACTAATCTAATTCTGTGTCTCTGAAATTTGACAGTAAAAGGATTTAGGGCCCAGTGAGGTAGGTGAAAGGGCTTCCCTGGTGGCTCAGAGGTTAAAGCGTCTGCCTGCAATGCAGGAGACCTGGGTTCGATCTCTGGGTTGGGAAGATCACCTGGAGAAGGAAATGGCAACCCACTCCAGTATTCTTGCCTGGAGAATCCCATGGACAGAGGAGCCTGGTGGGTGAGGACAGAGGTCCATCAGCAGTGTCTACAGATGGAGTCCACTGCTTCTAGCAGAGGCGACAGAGCTTGTGATGCTGGGCAACCCCCTCTGCCGCGGCTCCCCTGGTGGGTGGTTTAGGCCAGGGCTATTCCAGGAGGCAGGCAGATTTTTCTGTGTATTCTGTATGGGGTAAAACTAAGGCAGCTTTGCATCTATCCTGAAAGAGTGAGCCTTTGAAACTGGATAATGGGGAGTCTGCTGCGTGATTCGGTGAGCCAGACCCGCCCCCCACCCCACCCCGCAAGTGTCAGCCCCTTGGAGACCACTGCAGGGGTGCAGTTGGAAGGAGGTAAAAGACTAGATCTTACCAAGGGGGGAAGGTGGATTGGGATGAATTGGGAGATTGGGATTTACATATATACACTCTTGATACTGTGTATAAAAAAGATTACTAATGAGAACCTACTGTATAGCCTGAGAACTCTACTCAGTGCTCGGTGGTGACCTAAATGGGAAGGAAAGTAAAAAAAGAAGGAAAATAAAAAAAAAAGAGGTGGCACTAGTGGTAAAGAACCTGCCTGCCCATGCAGGAGACGTAAGAGATGCGCCTTTGATCCGTGGGTTGGGAAAATCCCCTGGAGGAGGGCATGGCAGCCCACTCCAGTATTCCTTCCTGGAGAATCCCATGGACAGAGGAGCTTGGTGGTCTACAGTCCATAGGGTCTCACAGAGTTGGACACGACTGAAGTGAGTTAGCACACACACACGCACGTAGCTGATTCACTTTGCTGCACAGCAGAAACTAGCACAACATTATAAAGCAACTATATTCCAAAAAAAATTTAAAACATAAAAAAGACTAGATAGTAAATGCTCTCACCACACCAAAGAAGCGGGTCTTCTCGTGAGGTGACCTTTGCCAAGAAGGAGGAACCAAGTGGCACCAGTCAGAGGCTGGTAAGGTCCGGGAGTGCAGTCCTTGGGTGCACAGTCCTCTTCGGGGAGGGGTGGTTGTACTACAGAAGCCCAGAGCCGCTGGAGCGGGAGCGCCCACTTCAGGTGTCAGGAGCCCTACCCGAGAGCCTGTCACTCGTGCACAGGCACACAGTGTCCAGCTAGGTGGGGCACAGACAGTGAGTGGTGGCTTCTCCAGCCCATGGGTCTGGTGGCAGATCAAGAACACTCAGTCACTCTCTAGGAGAGCCCCCTCCAACCTGAGCCTGGCAGGGGACCCTCTCTGACATGCAACCAGACCTCATTGTCTTTACCCGCTGACTCAGTCTCAGCCTTACACAGGGGCTACTGGTCGAATTTGGTAGGCTCTGCTCTGTTCACTGGCCTCCTGTGTTCTCTTTGATTTATGTTTATTTTCATATATTTAAATGTTTATGAGGGCTTCCCAGGTGGCTCTGGGGTAAAGAATCTTCCTGCCAGTGCAGGAGATGCGGGTTCAATCCCTGGATCGAGAAGATTCCCCTGGATTGGAAGTGGCAACTACTCCAGTATTCATGCCTGGAGAAATCCCATGGACAGAGGACCCCGGAGGGGCTACAGTCCGTAGGGCTGCAAAAGAGTCGAACATGACTTAGCGACTAAGCAATGATGACAACAAATGTTTATGAATAAGTGATACAATGACGGAGTCTGGAATTAAACAGCAATAAATGGTAATACAGGGAAAACGCTTCCCTCCCACCCCCAGTCCATCCCTCTCTCCAGAGGCAAATGTTATTGTCAAGTTCTTGTGACTAGCTGAGATTTTATATGCATACATATATGTGTATCTCAACAAGTATCTATTTTCTATCCCTGGCAGCCTCCTGGTAGAATACCATGTACATAGTCTTACACTATTTTCACTTGATTTATCTCGGACAGGTTTGTTTTCATATTAGTACATTAAAAGCTTTGTTACTATTTTTGACAGTTATGTGATTTTCTGCTGTATGTATGTATCATATTTTATTTAACCAGTCACCTATTGATGGATATTTAGATGGTTTCTGATCTTTTGATATTACTATGTTGTATAGAATGACCTGGTACAGTATTAATTCCCACGTGTTAAAATATTTACAAGGATTAATTCTGAGAAGAGAAAAATTGTAAGTCAAAAGGTACGAATAGTCATGATTTTTATCAGTTCAGTTCAGCTCAGTCATTCAATCGTGTCCAACTCTTTGCGACCCCATGAGTTGCAGCACACCAGGCCTCCCTGTCCATCACCAACTCCCGGAGTTCACTCAGATTCACATCCATCCAGTCCGTGATGCCATCCAGCCATCTCATCCTCTGTCATCCCCTTCTCCTCATGCCCCCAATCCCTCCCAGCATCAGAATCTTTTCCTATGAGTCAACTCTTCACATGAGGTGGCCAAAGTACTGGAGTTTCAGCTTTAGCATCATTCCTTCCAAAGAAATCCCAGGGCTGATCTCCTTTAGGATGGACTGGTTGGATCTCCTTGCAGTCCAAGGGACTCTCAAGAGTCTTCTCCAACACCACAGTTCAAAAGCATCAATTCTTGGGTGCTCAGCCTTCTTCACAGTCCAACTCTCACATCCATACATGACTCCTGGAAAAACCATAGCCTTGACTAGATGGACCTTAGTTGGCACAGTAATGTCTCTGCTTTTGAATATGCTATCTAGGTTGGTCATAACTTTTCTTCCAAGGAATAAGCATCTTTTTATTTCATTGCTGCAGTCACCATCTGCAGTGATTTTGGAGCCCCCCCAAAAGATAGTCTGACACTGTTTCCACTGTTTCCCCATCTATTTCCCATGAAGTGATGGGACCGCATGCCATGATCTTTATTTTCTGAATGTTGAGCTTTAAGCCAACTTTTTCACTCTCCTCTTTCACTTTCATCAAGAGGCTTTTTAATTCCTCTTCACTTTCTGCCATAAGGGTGGTGTCATCTGCATATCTGAGGTTATTGATATTTCTCCCAGCAATCTTGATTCCAGCTTGTGTTTCTTCCAGTCCAGCATTTCTCATAATGTACTCTGCATATAAATTAAATAACCAGGGTGACAATACACAGCCTTGATGTACTCCTTTTCCTATTTGGAACCAGTCTGTTGTTCCATGTCCAGTTCTAACTGTTGCTTCCTGACCTGTTGCATACAGGTTTCTCAAGAGGCAGCTCAGGTGGTCTGGTATTCCCATCTCTCTCAAAATTTTCCACAGTTTCTTGTGATCCACACAGTCAAAAGCTTTGGCATAGTCAATAAAGCAGAAATAGATGTTTTTCTGGAATGCTCTTGCTTTTTCCATGATCCAGCGAATGTTGGCAATTTGATATCTGGTTCCTCTGCCTTTTCTAAAACAAGCTTGAACATCAGGAAGTTCACAGTTCACGTATTGCTGAAGCCTGGCTTGGAGAATTTTGAGCGTTACTTTACTAGCATGTGAGATGAGTGCAATTGTGCGGTAGTTTGAGCATTCTTTGGCATTGCCTTTCTTTGGGATTAGAACGAAAACTGACCTTTTCCAGTCCTGTGGCCACTGCTGAGTTTTCCAAATTTGCTGGCATATTGAGTGCAGCACTTTCACAGCATCATCCCTCAGGACTTGAAACAGCTCAACTGGAATGCCATCACCTCCACTAGCTTTGTTCATAGTGATGCTTTCTAAGGCCCACTTGACTTCACATTCCAAGATGTCTGGCTCTAGATGAGTGATCATGCCATCGTGATTATCTGGGTTATCTTTTTTGTACAGTTCTTTTGTGTATTCTTGCCACCTCTTCTTAATATCTTCTGCTTCTGTTAGATCCATACTGTTTCTGTCCTTTATCGAGCCCATCTTTGCATGAAATGTTCCCTTGTATCTCTAATTTTCTTGAAGAGATCTCTAGTCTTTCCCATTCTGTTCTTTTCCTCTATTTCTTTGCATTGATCACTGAAAAAGGCTTTCTTATCTCTTCTTGCTATTCTTTGGAATTCTGCATTCAGATGCTTATATCTTTCCTTTTCTCCTTTGCTTTTCACTTCTTTTCTTTTCACAGCTATTTGTAAGGCCTCCCCAGACAGCCATTTTGCTTTTTTGCATTTCTTTTCCATGGGGATGGTTTTGATCCCTGTCTCCTGTACAATGTCACGAACCTCGTTCCATAGTTCATCAGGCACTCTATCTATCAGATCTAGGCCCTTAAATCTATTTCTCACTTCCACTGTATAATCATAAGGGATTTGATTTAGGTCATACCTGAATGGTCTAGCGGTTTTCCCTACTTTCTTCAAGTTAAGTCTGAATTTGGTAATAAGGAGTTCATGATCTGAGCCACAGTCAGCTCCTGGTCTTGTTTTTGTTGACTGTATAGAGCTTCTCCATCTTTGGTTGCAAAGAATATAATCAGTGTAATTTCGGTCTTGACCATCTGGTGATGTCCATGTGTAGGGTCTTCTCTTGTGTTGTTGGAAGAGGGTGTTTGCTATGACCAGTGCATTTTCTTGGCAAAACTCTGTTAGTCTTTGCCCTGCTTCATTCTGCATTCCAAGGCCAAATTTGCCTGTTACTCCAGGTGTTTCTTGACTTCCTACTTTTGCATTCCAGTCCCCTGTAATGAAAAGGACATCTTTTTTGGGTGTTAGTTCTAAAAGGTCTTGTAGGTCTTCATAGAACCGTTCAACTTCAGCTTCTTCAGCATTACTGGTTGGGGCATAGGCTTGGATTACCGTGATATTGAATGGTTTGCCTTGGAAACGAGCAGAGACCATTCTGTTGTTTTTGAGATTGCATCCAAGTACTGCATTTCGGACTCTTTTGCTGACCATGATGGCTACTCCATTTCTTCTGAGGGATTCCTGCCTGCAGTAGTAGATATAATGGTCATCTGAGTTAAATTCACCCATTCCAGTCCATTTTAGTTCGCTGTTCCTAGAATGTTGACGTTCACTCTTGCCATCTCTTGTTTGACCACTTCCAATTTGCCTTGATTCATGGATCTGACATTCCAGGTTCCTATGCAGTATTGCTTTTTACAGCATCGGACCTTGCTTCTATCACCAGTCACATCCACAGCTGGGTATTGTTTTTGCTTTGGCTCCATCCCATCATTCTTTCTAGAGTTAGTTCTCCACTGATCTCCAGTAGCATATTGGGCACCTACTGACCTGGGGAGTTCCTCTTTCAGCATCCTATCATTTTGCCTTTTCATACTGTTCATGATGTTCTCAAGGCAAGAATACTGAAGTGGTTTGCCATTCCCTTCTCCAGTGGACCACATTCTGTCAGACCTCTCCACCATGACCCGCCCAAATTATCCACCATAAATGCCAGTTTTCAGTCCCTCAAAGACTGTGTGAAAGAACTGTTTTTTTTGAATCTTTACCATCCCAGTGTATTATCAATCTTTTTTTATTTTTGCCAGCCTACTAGATTAAAAATGATATCTTGGTGGAATTTTAATTTGTTTTTCCTTAATAAGAGTGAAGTTAAGCATAGATTCATATGTCTAAGATTAATGCATTTTTATTTATCTCTGAACTATCTGTTTAAATCCTTTATCCATTTTTATACTCAGTTATTTGCCTACCAGTGCTTTATATGTTACTTTGGGTTGTACTTTGAGTATTTCTGGCACTTGCATGTTTATTTTTCTCATGGTATTTTGAGTGTGTGTGTGTAGTCAAGTTTATCATATATGCATATATGTATGTACATGTATATGTATCCCCCCTACTTTTTGCATGGCTTCTGGATTTGTGTTTTAGAAAAGGATTCCTCACTCTTACACTGAAATTTTTTCATCGTTATTTATTCTAGTACTTTGATTGTTTCTTCCATTTTTATGCATACATTTTGATCCATTTGTCATTTGTCCTTGTGTAAGCTGCATGGCTACCCAAATGTTGCAATACCGTTTATTAAATAATTCATATTTTCCCCACTGATTAGAACTGTAACTATAATTATTTATATTTATATTTACAATTATAAACTATAATTATTACCACATTTTTTGTTTTTATTTAGATCTCCTGAATCTTCTATTATTTTCCATGGATTTCAGTACCACCTTTTAAATTACTATATTAAAATAAGTGAAAGGAATGTTGGTCCCTCATTATTTTTATCAGAATTCTTCTGAATATTATTGCTTGCTTATTGCCTTATTGTTCAAGGTAAAAACTAAGGGCTTCCCTGGTGATCCAGTGGTTAAGAATCCACCTTGCAGTGCAGGGGACGCAGACTCTTGATCCCTGGTCAGTGAAGATCTGACATGCTGCTGGGGAACAAAGCTTGTGCCCCACAGCTGCTGAACCCGATGCCCTAGAGTCCGTGAGCCACAACTGCTGAGCCCCTGGGCCACAGCTCCTGAAGACTGCGCACCCGGAGCCCATGCCCCGTGACAAGAGAAGCCCCTGCAATGAGAGGACTGCCCACTGCAGCTAGAGTAGCCCCTGCCTGCTGCAGCCGGAGAAAGCCCAGGAACCGCAACGAAGACTAGGGCAGCCGAAAACTAAAATTAAAAAAACTAGACCAGCCTGTTTATACACATACAAGATGAAAAACCCATGTTAATTAAAGAATATTGACATCTTTGGCATACTGATTGATTCTTCTCATGCATGCGGTAAATTTATGTTTATTCAAGTATTTTCTTGAGCCTCAGTTAAAGTTGTCATGTCATAGATCTTGCCCTGGACTCCAAGTCTACCATTGTGTGGCCACTACTGAACCAGTGAGAAAGTTTCAGACTGCACTAACCACCCAAGGGGCTACCAGTGGTATGAATCATTTTTTTTTAATAGAAAATCAACTTAATTTAGGTATAATTTACATATAATAAATTATATATTATTCATGAATTGTTACTCAAAACATAACATGTAAAAGAATTTTGTCCACCACAATGAGATATCACTCCACACCTTTCAGAAAGGCTATAATCAGAAAGACAATAAATGACAAATGTGGGAAAGGATATGGAAAAAAGAGAAACTTCATGCACTGTTGGGAATGTAAACTGGTGCAGCCACTATGGAAAACAGTATGGAAATACCTCAAAATATTAGCAGTACCATACAGTCCAGCAATTCCACTTCTGGGTATTTTTCAACCCCAAACACTAATTTGAAAAGACATATGTTCCCTTATGTTCACTGCAGCATTATCCACAACAATCAAGATACAGAAACAACCTATGTATCCATCAACATATGAATAGATAAAAAGATGTGGTATGTGTATGTACACACACACACACACACATACACACACACACACACAATGGAATACTAGAAAAAAATATAAAAAAGAATCAAGTCTTGCCATTTGTGACACATGGATGAACCTAGAGGGTATTATGCTAAGGAAACAAGTCAGATGAAGACAAATATCATATGAGCTCACTTATATGTGGAAACTAAAAAACAAAACGAGCCAACCAATGAAACAAAATGAAAACAGACTCAGAGGACAAATGGGTGATTGCCAGAAGAGAGGAAGTGGGGGGGGGCCAAAATATGTGAAGAGGATTAAGAGGCACAAATCTCTGGTAATAAAATAAACATCACGAATATGTAATATATAGCATAAGCAAAATGGTCAATAATGTAATAACATTGTATGGGGATAGATGGTTACAAGACTTGTTGTGGTAAATATATGCAAATGTAAGATCACTGTAATATACCTAAAACTAACATAATATTGTACATCAACTATATTTCAGTTTTAAAAAGGGGAAAAAATATAGCACATTGGCACTAAAACGGAGGATTCTAGGAGCTTTTCCCAAGCCCAGGAGCACATTGTTTAATCAAGGACTGCTTGTTACACTACACTGTGTTGTTGTTGTTGTTTAGTCACTAATTCAGTTCAGCTCAGTTGCTCAGTTGTGTTCGATTCTTTGTGACCCCTTGTACTGCAGCACACCAGGCTTCCCTGTCCATCACCAACTCCCAGAACTTACTCAAACTCATCGAGTCAGTGATGCCATCCAACCATCTCATCCTCTGTCGTCCCCTTCTCCTCCTGCCCTCAATCTTTCCCAGCATCAGGGTCTTTTCCAATGAGTCAGTTTTTTTTTTTGCATCAGGTGGCCAAAGGATTGGAGCTTCAGCTTCAGCATCAATCCTTCCAATGAATAATCAGGAGTGATTTGCTTTAGGATGGACTGGTTGGATCTCCTTGCCGTCCAAGGGACTCTCAAGAGTCTTCTCCAACACCACAGTTCAAAAGCATCAATTCTTCAGTACTCAGTTTTCTTTTGTTCAACTCTCTGCAACCCCATGGATTGCAGCCAGCCAGGCTTCTCTGTTCATGGAATTTCCCAGGCAATAATACTGGAGTAAGTTGCCATTTCCTTCTCCAGAGGATCTTCCTGACCCGGGGGTCAAATGTGCATCTCCTGCATTGAAAGGTGAATTCCTGACTGCTGAACCAGCAGGGAAACCATATTGCATTTGCCTCCCTCTGGTCCCAGATAGGTCATATTTAACTCCTTTTTGAAGTCTATGACCCCAAAACATCATGGGTTGTCGGAACTGGAAGATGCTGTTTGGAGGCTAATAAGTCCAGTTGACCAGATCAGTATCATGTAGGAGAAAGACTGATATATTAAGGCCAAGGAGATCCGGGCATACTCATCTTGGCCCATCTGGTATCCACCTCACTGGCCAAGACTTTCAGCTTTTTTGAGAGTCAATTTCCACAACAGAGAGACGCATTGATAATACCTGCTTAGTCTACATTTAGGATTATTATGAGGGTTAAATGAGATAGAGTATACAAAAGGTATTAGTAAAATCAAAAGATAATGAAAATATAAGAGATTGTTATCTCTGTTCTAAAGAAACTCATCATCTAATGGGGTAATAGATAGCTTCTGGGGTGTTGGTTACATGACTATGTTCACTTTGTGAAAATCCATTGAGCTGTATAATGGTAACTTGTGTACCTTTCTGTATGTATGTTAGGTTCAGTAGAGTTTGCTGCTGCTGCTGCTGCTAAGTCGCTTCAGTTGTGTCCGACTCTGTGCGACCCCATAGACGGCAGCCCACGAGGCTCCTCTGTCTCTGGGATTCTGCAGGCAAGAACACTAGAGTGGGTTGCCATTTCCTTCTCCAATGCATGAAAGTGAAAATCGAAAGTGAAGTCGCTCAGTCGCGCCCGACTCTTAGCGACCCCGCGGACTGTAGCCTACCTGAAAAGTAAACTGGATTCATTTGAACTTTGTAATATGCATTCATAGATTTCAGTGTAGCATTGCATTTTTTTGGATGTTCCAATACAATTTATCTGCCTCTTCTCCTGGTGATGGACATTTGGGTTGTCTGGTATGGGGCGTTCGTGAACAATGCTTGTGTATGTCTCCTAGGACACATGAGCACAAGTTTCTCAGGGAGCGGAACAGCTGAATCATGGTCTGTGGGCATCTTCAAGTTTACTAGATCATGCTAAACTGGTGTTTGAAGTTAAGCTCCAGTTCTCCTCCCCACCAGAACTGTAGGAAATTACTCTCATTGGCTTGATGATGGTGGTGGTGGTTTAGTTGCTAAGTCGTGTCCGACTCTTGCAACCCCATGGATTGTAGCCCGCCAGACTCCTCTGTCCATGGGATTTTCCAGGCAAGAATTCTGGAGTGGATTTTCTTGATAGTCATTAGAATTTTTGCCAATCTGACCAGTGTTCTGTGATATCTAACTGTGATGTTACTTTACATTTTCCTCACATTGAACCTATGTGTACTGGACTTTTGGATTTCTTCATTTGAGCAACTCCTTCCTCAAGGCTTTGCCCACTTCCCTACTGGGTTTATGTTTTCTTATTGATTTGGATTGAGGATTACTTAAGAATTCTGGGACTCTGAGTGGACAGATCCTCAGATGCATTCTAATATGTTCCCATGGGAAGAAGTTACAGCTTTGACATCTCTGAGGTCACCAGCTGTGCTTCTTCTCTCAATGTGTCACAGGGGAGGATGGATTTTCCATTATGTTTTTATTACTGATTCCTATCTCAATGGCATTATAGCTAATCCTTTTGAAATTGACTTATAGCCTTACTGTACAGGCAATTTTTCTAAATATTCCAGGTGTGATGTGAAGAATGTATATTTTGCAGATGGCTGTTGTGGGTCTACACATGGGCATTATGTCAAGTGTGTTACATGAGCTATTCAAATCTGTATCCCTTGTGGATTTTTTTGTCTGCTTGTCCTATTAATTACTGAGATGAATATACTAAAATATTCCATTGAAATAAAAGATTTGTCTATTTACCCTTGTAGTTCTGTCCACTTCTGCTTTACATAAAACTGTTTCGGTCTATTTCCCTTTCCATAGTACAAGTCCATGTCCCTAGTCCAGCTCATTGTCAACAGGAAAACAGAGCCCCTATATCTGCCTTGTAGTGTGGCCACAGCCCCTGCATCATGAATCTTTTCCTTTCATCTTCCTTTATAATCCTGCCTCACTCACTTTCACAGAAGAAAGGGACTTTGTACACCCTTTTCCCTTCTCACTGTGGTTCTTTGCCTCCAGAGCACCAAAGGGTACTCTGAAGTATTAGTTATTAATATTAATCAAGAACCTGTAAATTGAAGTCAAGGCTTTGTGTTTTTCATTAGTTAGACATATATGTGTTAGGGACACAGCATGGCATTAGATGACGATGGGATTTTGATATATAACTTAAGACTGTTTGAAAGACTGCATTACAATTATGTAGTAAAATTTCTCCCATTTCCACCCACTGATATATATATATAAACATATTTTCTAATGATTTACATAGAGATGGAGAGAGGAACAGAAGTTGTGTTGATCCTAGTCTCAATCTAAAGTCTCTGCCTTTTCTAATCAGTTCAATTCAGTCTCTCAGTCATGTCCAACTCTTTGTGACCCTGTGGACTGCAGCACGCCAGGCTTCCCTGTCCATCACCACCTCCCAGAGCTTGCTCAAATTCATGTCCATCGAGTCAGTGATGCCATCCAGCCATCTCATCCTCTGTCGTCCCCTTCTCCTCCTGCCTTCAATCTTTCCAAGCATCAGGGTCTTTTCTAATGACTCTGTTCTTTGCATCAGGTGGCCAAAGGATTGGAGTTTCAGCTTCAGCATCAGTCCTTCCAATGAATATTCAGGACTGATTTCCTTTAGGGTGGACTGGTTGGATCTCCTTGCCATCCCAGGGACTCTCAACAGTCTTCTCCAACACCACAGTTCAAAAGCATCAATTCTTTGGTGCTCAGCTTTCATTATAGTCCAACTCTCACATCCATACATAACTACTGGAAAAATCACAGCTTTGATCAGATGGACCTTTGTTGGCAAAGTAATGTTCTGCTTTTTAATATGCTGTCTAGGTTGGTCATAACTTTTCTTCCAAGAAGCAAATGTCTTTTAATTTCATGGCCGCAGTCAACCATCTGCAGTGATTTTGGAGCCCAAGAAAAGAAAATCTGTCATTGTTTCCATTGTTTCCCCATCTATTTGCCATGATCTTAGTTTTCTGAATGTTGAGTTTTAAGCCAACTCTTTCACACTCCTCTTTCACTTTCATCAAGACACTCTTTAGTTCTTCTTCACTTTCTGCCATAAGGGTGGTGTTATCTGCATATCTGAGGTTATTGATATTTCTCTCTGCAATCTTGATTCCAGCTTGTGTTTCATCCAGCTTGGCATTTCGCATGATGTACTCTGCATCTAAGTTAAATAAGCAGGGTGACAATATACAGCCTTGATGTACTCCTTTCCCTATTTGGAACCAGTCTGTTGTTCCATGTCCAGTTCTAACTGTTGCTTCTTGACCTGTACACAGTTTTTGCAGAAGGCAGGTCAGGTGGTCTGGTATTCCCATCTCTTGAAGAATTTTCCACAGTTTGTTGTTAGCTACACAGTCAAAAGTTTTGGCGTAATCAGTAAAGCAGAAGTAGATATTTTTCTGGAATTCTCTTGCTTTTTCTGTGATCCAACAGATGTTGGCAATTTGATCTCTGGTTCCTCTGCCTTTTCTAAATCCAGCTTGAACATCTGAAAGTTCACGGTTCACATACTGTTGAAGCCGGGCTTGCAGAATTTTGAGCATTACTTTGCTAGTGTGTGAGATGAATGCAATTGTATGGTTGGCATTGCCCTTCTTTGGGATTGGAATGAAAACTGCCCTTTTCCAGTCCTGTGGCCACTGCTGAGTTTTCCAAATTTGCTGGCATAATGAGTGCAGCACTTTCACAGCATCATCTTTTAGAATTTGAAATAGCTTAACTGGAATTCCATCACCTCTACTAGCTTTGTTCATAGTGATGCTTCCTAAGGCTTGACTTCGCATTCCAGGGCGTCTGGCTCTAGGTGAGTGATCACACCATCATCGTTATCTGGGTCATTAAGATCTTTTTTGTGTACCTCTTCTGTGTATTCTTGCCACTTCTTAATATCTTCTGCTTTGGTTAGGTCCATACCGTTTCTGTCCTTTATTGTGCCCATCTTTGCATGAAATGTTCCCTTGGTATCTCTAATTTTCTTAAAGAGATCTCTAGTCTTTCCCATTCTGTTCTTTTCCTCTATTTCTTTGCATTGATTACTGAGGAAGGCTTTCTTATCTCTCCTTGTTATTCTTTGGAGCTCTACATTCAAATGGGTATATCTTTCCTTTTCTCCTTTGCCTCTCACTTCTTTTCTCAGCTATTTGTAAGGCCTCCTCAGACAACCATTTGCCTTTTGCATTTCTTTTTCTTGGTGATGGTCTTGATCACTGCCTCCTATACAATGTCACGAACCTCCATCCATAGTTCTTCAGGCACTTTATCAGATCTAATCCCTTGAATCTCTTTGTCATTTCCACTGTATAATCATAAGGGATTTTATTTAGGTCATACCTGAATGGTCTAGTGATTTTCCCCACTTTCCTCAATTTAAGTCTGAATTTGGCAATAAGGAGTTCATGATCTGAGCCACAGTCAGCTCCTGGTCTTGTTTTTGCTGACCGTATAGAGCTTCTCCATCTTTGGCTACAAAGATATAATTAGTCTGATTTCAGTGTTGACCATCTGGTGATCTCCATGTGTAGGGTCTTCTCTTGTGTTGTTGGAAGAGGGTGTTTGCTATGATCAGTGCATTCTCTTGGCAAAACTCTGTTAGCCTTTGTCCTGCTTCATTCTGTACTCCAAGGCCAAATTTGCCTGTTACTCCAGGTATGTCTTGACTTCCTACTTTTGCATTCCAGTCTCCTATGATGAAAAGGACATCTTTTTTGGGTATTAGTTCTAGAAGGTCTTGTAGATCTTCATAGAGCTATTCAACTTCAGCTTCTTTGGCATTACTGGTTGGTGCATATCCCAGCCAGTTGGGGCATAGACTTGGATTACTGTGATATTGAATGGTTTGCCTTGGAAATGAACAGAGATCATTTTGTCATTTTTGAGATTGCATTCAAGTACTGCATTTTGGACTCTTTTGTTGATTATGAGGGCTGCTCCATTTCTTCTAAGGGAAAGAATTTCCCACAGTTTGAGACTGAGTTCTAGATTGAGTTATCATTGTTATTATTATTAGCATGTGCTGTGCTGTGCTTAGTTGCTCAGTCCTGTCTGACTCTTTGCAACCCCATGGACTGTAGCCTGCCAGGCTCTTACTAATATTAGGGGCTTCCCAGGTAGCTCAGCTGGTAAAGAATCTGCCTGCAATGTGAGAGACCTCAGTTTGATTCCTGGGTTGGGAATTTCCCCCAGAGAAGGGATAGGCTACCCACTCCAGTATTCTTGGGTTTTCTCGTGGCTCAGATGATAAAGAAACTGCCTGAAATGTGAGAGACTCCAGTTTGATTCCTGGGTTGGGAATTTCCCCTCGAGGAGTGCTTAGGAAACCCACTCCAATATTATTCTTGCCTAGAGAATCCCCATGGACAAAAGAGCCTGGCAGGCTACAGTCCATGGGGTTGCAAAGAGTCAGACACGACTGAGCAACTAAGCACAGCACAGCATATACTAATATTAATGGCAATGATAACTCGATCTAGAATTATTTTTTAACATTTAGAGCTCCATGGTTATTTGAAACTAAAAAATTTAAATCAATTTTCCCATGTCTTAGTTGCAGATAAGGGTGATAAGGTAATCAGTTTTTAAAACTTTGAGATATAAAGCTATTTTTATGCAAAATTCTGAGTTCAAGAAAAAAAATTATGTGGAATTTTTGACTGTTAAAGATGAGTTCATTCATGTTTTAAATGGACAACAATGGGAATCAAATTGCATAGTATTTATTTTCCATTGTGTGTATTTAAAAGAATGTGAGTTTTTTGTTAAAATGTCAACTTCTGTGATATGCAAGAAATAACAAAAGTTTTTGAGATCAACTTTTTTAAAGTATACAGTTCTTTTAGGGGTTTGCAAGCAGAACACCATGGAAGACCCTGACCTCAGGCTGGGCTAGTCCATCTCCTGCCTCTGGGCATTCAAACCATGCCGGACATTTGAAAAACTATGGATTTCCTGGGAAGAAGTTTCCTGCCTTGGTAAAAGTGTTTCAGTAGCTCAGCACGATCACCATGTGGAAATTCTGGTACTTCCCTTTTTATCTACTAGAAGGCACATGTGAGAAAGGGCTTTATTGTCCAGTCAGGAAAGGAGTGTCACCATGTAGCTTAGCACTGAGCGCTCAGAGTACGCCAAAGGTGCTGGAATGGTGGACCTCACTCCTTTTTTGAGCTCACATCTGATCACCCACCTTATTCTAGCTGGAAAGAATAAAGGAGGAAGGGAAAATGAACAGATAATTTATGAAGTGCCTACCATGTTTGGGTACCTTACTAGATACTTTCCTGTACGTTGTCTGATTTCTATAACAATCCATCCTACAGATAAAAAAATGAAACCTCAGGAAGATGACAGGTGTGCCAAGTTTATACAGCCTGTCAGTGGCATGGATTTGATCCCAGGTCTCTCTGACTTGGTTATATCCATGGCCTCAGAATCAGAAGATGCATGCTTAAGTTTCCTCATCTGTAAAATGGGCTGCTGCTGCTAAGTCACTTCAGTCTGTGTGACCCCATAGATGGCAGACCACCAGGCTCCCCCATCCCTGGGATTCTCCAGGCAAGAACACTGGAGTGGGTTGCCATTTCCTTCTCCAAAGCATGAAAGTGAAAAGTGAAAGTGAAGTCACTCAGTCGTGTCCGACTGTGTGACCTCATGGACTGCAGCCTACCAGGCTCTTCCGCCCATGGGATTTTCCAGGCAAGAGTAGTGGAGTGGGGTGCCATTGCCTTCTCCAGTAAAATGGGCTAGTAATAGTTATTTTGCAGGTTGGTATTCACAGTCTAGGGAGTTAATGTGTGGGCATACTCAAGTCGTTCACATAGGCCTGGCCCACGGAAGGCGCTGAAGATATGATAGTAGAATAATCAGGCACAAAGTTGGGCATCCTGGCATAATGCTTTTGCTAGCAACATGATGGCTCATATTGAGGACATAAACCTTTGGGCATAGAGCTGCGTCTTGAAGGTGACAAACTGAGTAGTGCTTGCCTTAAACTTTGAGACCAAGCAGTTAAGACTGAAGGATGGGCTTGATTTTGTGGTAGGCAAAAGGAAAGACAGCTGTTGCCTCCCAGGCCTATCCATTCCACAGGCTTCTAACCAAGAATTTCCCGCCATCCACTGTGTTAAGACAAAACAATGCAGTCCACAGAGCTCATTCTGCTGTCTGTTGGAGAAGAATAAAAAACCTCATGTTGCCTCATCCAGGCAAGGCAGTAGCCACAGGGTAATACCCTGCCTCCAAGACTCCCTTCCAGCTTTTCCACATGACAAGTTTCAAGCCTAAGACCCATCCTCAGCCTAGCTCAGTAAACTTTATCAGAAAATGGCAAACAGAAAAACTCTAGGTATCCTGGACTGAGGCAAATCTCAGAGTGAGAGCCATTCTTTATTATTTTTTATGTTTGAATCACTATTCATATAACCGTCATGATCTTTGATGGATCTGCATTTAAAGCGCTAATGTGTGTGTCTAAACTTTGCACCGAAGAGATGAATTTCTTAATCTGGGAGAATCTAGCCTGATGTTCTTGGAGCCATTGGTGTTGTGTGGGTGCCCCCTGGTGGCCAGTGATCTTCCCTGTTGGAGAGGTTGTTGGCACTGGTCATCAGTTTTCCTAGCTCTGGCTACCTGTTAAGGATCGCCCTGAGATTCTCACAGGACTTCCAGTTGCTAGTTCTGCATATAAGCATTACTCTGTCCTGACAACATATAAAAAGCTGAACAGATTGAACAACCAACAATGCTTTTGGGATCCCTAAGAGAGGGAGGATACAGTAAACCACTGCTCCCAAGAATACAGAGACCAACAGGCAAATACAGAGAATAATGGCTTGACGGAGCAGAGATTCGTCCACCAGCCGAAACAGCTACAGGACCCAGTGCTGCTCAGGAGCACCTGCGCTGTAACTGATGCATGGAGGACCCAGTCATAGTGCAGCTGCCACAGTATTTTGAGATGTGCCTCCAGGAGCTTGATCAGGTTCCCATAGTAAACAGCACAGAAAAATCCCCTCAGGCTTCCAGGAGGGAGACAGGGAAAGGAACCATTCTGAAATATACCAGAGCACTCTGTGCTTCTTAACACCTGTCCTCAGGAGAGACTACTTAAGCAGGGCATAGCTGAGCCTGCTCAGTTATGGGAGAACCCAACTCCAGCCCAGTCTAGGCAGCCTGTTCCACCTAAGAGGGTGGGGAGCAGGAGTGAGAAACCCTTGTGAAGTTCACAGTCCAGCGGCAGAGGCTCACTAAGACACTGAGACATAATCACAGGACTATAGAAATGTTCTCATGTGCCCACAACTTCCCCTCATATCACTGAAGGCCCAGCAGTTCCTTCTACCTGGTCCATCATCTCCAGCTATCAAGAAAAAGCTTACAAACCACCCCAAAAGGCAGAAATCTGAAGAGACTGACCAAGCATCAGAGTCGGACATGGCAGGAATGTTGGCATTATCAGTTCAGGAATTTAAAATAACTATGATTAATATGTTAGGGGCTCTAATGGATAAAGTAATCAGCATGCAAAAACAGAGGGGCAATGTAAGCAGGGAGATGGAAATCTAAGAAAGAACCGAAAAGAGATGCTAGAGAAAGAAAACACTTTTACAGGGATGAAGAATGTCTCTGATGGGCTCATTAGTAGACTGGACACAGCTGAGGAAAGAATCTCTGCGTGTGAGATCTCTCAATAGAATCCTCTGAGATGAAAAGCAAAGAAAACAGAGACTAAGAAACAGAGCAGAATATTCAAAGGCTGTGGGGCAACTCTGAAAGTCGTAACACACTTAATGGAAATACCAGCAGGAGGGGAAAGGGAGCAAAGAACAGAAAAAATACTTGAAACCACGACAGGGAATTTCCCCCAATTAATGTCAGACATCAAACCACAGAGGATAAATGCCAAAAAAAAAAAAAAAAAAACACCCTACAGGGCCTCCGCTGGTGGTCCAGGGTTTAGGAATCCACCTTCCAGGGAAGGATTGCAGGTTTCATCCCGGTTGGGGAGCTGAAATCCCACATGCCGCAGGGCGGCTAAGCCCACGCTCCGCATCTAGAGAGAAGCCAGCGCGCCTCAACGGAAGATCGTGAGTGCCGCGACTGAGTCGAAGCAGCAAAATAAATACAGAAAGAAGTAAATAGTAAACAAAACACCCTATACCTGGGCACATGATTTTCTCATTACAAAAATCAAAGATGAAGAAAAAACCCCGAAAGGAACTGGGGGAGCGATCTTACCTATAGAGGATGAAAGATAAGCATTACACCTACTGTCTCTTCAGAACCCAGGAAAGCAAGACGAGAGGGGAGCGAAATGTTTAGTGTTGAGTGAAAACTCCCACCAACCTAGAATTCTGTACTGTGTGAAATTATTCTTCAAAAGTGAAGGATAGGGACTTCCCTGGTGGTCCAGTGGCTAAGACTCGGTGATCCTAATGCTGAGGACCAGGGTTCGGTTCCTGGCCAGGGAACTAGATCCCACATCCTGCAACTAAGACCTGGCTCAGTCAAATAAAGAAATATTAAAAAAAAAAAAAAAAGTGAAGGATAGATAAAGGCTTTCTTGGACCAACACAACTGAGGGGATTTGCTGCCAGTGGATTTTCCTTCAAAAAATGTTTAAAAAGTTCTTTAGAGAGAATGAAAATAATATAGGACAGAAAACATGATCGATGTTAAGAAAGGAAGAACATCAAAGAAGGATTAAATAATGGTAGAACAAAAACTATCACTTTTCTTATTTTTAAAAATTTATTACTTCTTAAATAATACTATTATAATTTTCTTATTCTTAATTGTTCAAAATAATAATGGCAAAATATATTTGATTATGATTTTATATATATTTACATTTATATATGCTTATATATAAGTGAAATGGTTTATGGAAAATCTCTGTACCTTCCTCTTAATTTCCCTGAAAACCTGAAACTATTTTTTTTTTTTTTAAGTATATGGTCATTTGTTTAAAAGTCTTGGTGGGTCATTCCCAAATGGCTCAGTGGTAAAGAATCTGCCTACAGTGCAGGAGATGTGGGTTCAATCCCTGGGTCGAGAAGATCCCCTGGAGAGGGAAATGGCAACCCATTCCAGTATCCTTGCCTGGAGAATCCCATGGACAGAGGAGCCTGGCAGGCTATAGTCCATGGGGTCACAAAAGGGTCAGACACGACTTAGTGGCTAAAGAATAACTTGGTAGGGAGGGACATTAGTCTTGTTTAAAAAAAACAACTTCACAGATGATTCTAATGTGCAGCCAGGGCTGAGAACCCCTGTGTGAGGATTTCACTTTTAATTACTGTCGGGTAGTTTTCTTTCATTTATTTCACAAAATATTGTTATAGAGCTCTCACTAGGTGCTAAGCACTGTGATAAGAGATGATGAGCCAAAAAAAGACCACTCCCCTGTCATCACATAGATTACAGATCTTAAGAACAGGGCAGCCTGAACTCATCTAGGGGTTAGCAAAGGTTTACCTGAGAAACTGACTTTTGAAGTGAGTTCTGAAAGTTGAGTTGGAATTAACCAGGTAAGGGTGATGAACTACACTACTTAGGTAATTGCCTCAGGTGTCCTTGCCCTTTTGGGCAAATGGCCCATGAAGTTGGAGGAGGGAGGCTTTTCTTGATCTGACTCTGATCTCTCCCTAAGTGGACAATCATGTCCCTGGATAGTTGAAGACAATTATATATTTATTTCATTGAGTTAACGTAAGAAAACAATAATGTAGGAAAGCGTTGTCTCTAGGGACAGCTACAAGTAAGTGGACGAGGAAGGTACAGGAAGGAGACAAGATGGAGTGCTGAAAATGAAGAAATGCAACCTAAAACAAAAAGATGCCGTATTTCATGAAACCCGTTGGCAAAGGCAGATAAATGCACAGTGCTGGTGAGAACGGAAAATCTGACACAGCAAACTCACTGTCAGAAAATTAGCCTGCAGAATTATGGGCATCGCTATGTGAAGAGTCTAGCAGAGAAAGAGAGCATGGCTGGGCTTAAATAATAGGATGGTAGCCCGGTCTGGGAGAGAGGTTTCTTTTTGAGAGAGGAAAAGTATGTATTGTGTGGGAGGTTGTCTCAGTGGTGAATTACCATTGATCGCTCCATGTGGGGTTATGTAAAAGCAGATCCATGTGCAGAAACATTTCTATATAACAATCTCTCCTATCCTTTTAGTTTCAGTTCAGTTCAACACACTTATTGAGTACCTGCTGATACAAGGCTTTGTCAGGGATAAAGAAATGTATTTTAATGAGAAGGGGTAACACCTGGCTTCCTGTGCTCCAGAAACATGGTCTAGAAAGGAAGGCTGACATGTGACAAATCCAAATACAGTCATTACAATAAAATAATCAGGGCTTCCCCAGTGGCTCAGCGGTTAGTAATCGCCTGCGATGCAAGAGACACAGGTTTGATCTCTGAATTGGGAAGATCCTCTAGGGCGGAAATGGCAACCCACTCCAGTATTCTTACCTGAAAAGTCCCATGGACACGGGAGCCTGGCGGCCTACAGTCCAAAGGGTTGCAAAGAGCTGGACACGACGGAGCACAGAGCACTTGGTATATTATAGGTATGAGAAAGTGAAAAGTCAAAGTTTAGTCGCTCAGTCGTGTCCGACTCTTGCGACCCCATGGACTGTAGCCTACCAGGCTCCTCAGTTCATGGGATTTTCCAGGCAAGAGTACAGGAGTGTGTTGCCATTTCCTTCTCCAGGGGATCTTCCCAACCCAGGGATCGAACCCATTTCTCCCACATTGTAGGCAGACGCTTTACCGTCTGAGCCACCAGGGAAGCCCTAGGTATGAGAATGTGTGTTTACATGAAAAGAAAAGCACAATAAATTGTAATAGAAGAAATGTGAGTGAGGACGATTCCCAGAAGACATGACATTTGAACAGATTTTGAAGAATTAATTGGATTTTGATAGATTTGGCATAGGAGTAATGGAGGGGGGAAGGAGCTTCTGCTTTAAGAACTGCATGAGGCCTTTTTTACTTGATAAGTGTTTGCTGAGCTCATACTGAACATGGTATAGATACTATGTGGGACATAGAAGTAGGAGGACCTTCTACCATGAAAGGAGCAAAAACACATCACAAGGAGAAAAAAGGTCTGATGTTAAATTACAGTGTATAATTATGGTGACAATTGTATTGTCAGCAGGACCCAGGAATGAGCCATTGCCCTGAATATTCGCAGCATATAGTGGAAAACAGCCTGCTGAGGGCAAAGGGCAAGACGAGAGGTACATTTTTACCATTACCTTTTCTCAGGTTTGGGTTAAAATGTATCACTATTTCTTAATGTTTATGAATTATATCTGAAAACGTTTTTGGCAAAAAATTCAAGCATAAAAAAAAAATTCAGAACCTCCCTTTATCATTTCCAACTGCCTCCAAGGCCACATCTCTCTGCAGATATAACTACCATTGAGTTTGGTGTGGATCCTCCCATCTATGCATTTACATATAATTATGTGTATATAAATATATATATAGTTTTTTTGTCTCTGTGTTTTATAGAAATGGTAATATTCTGAATATTTTAATCAACTGTTTTTTTACTCCACTATATTTAGGGAACTCTATGTGTTGTTCCATTTATATATACCTTGTTTTTTAAAACTGGTACCCCGTGGTATGGTGCATCTGACTTAGTTACTTAAGTATTTCCATCTGATCAATCGTAACGTGAGCAACCCAATCAGGTTCTCCTCGATGTATACAACAACAACTAATCCTAGTCTGGATTTAGTAAATGGAGCCTTGTCTTATGCCACCATTCTAGAGAGTCATTGTTGATCCCAAGATCTGAATCAATTCACAGATCCGAGAAGGAGGGGAAGCTGGGGACCCCTGAATAAGAACCCAGTGATGGCGCTAAGAGAGTGAACTGAGAATCTTACTTCAAGCCATCCCCAAAGAGACTAGCGGCCATTGGCTAAGTAACAAGTACTGAGGAAAGGGAAATACCAAGAGCTTATCTGCCATCGTTGTCCACCAGTGAGGGTGGGGACTCCTAGTGGGCAAGGGAATAAATGATGCTTTGATTTGATCCCGTCTCACAGTAGGCTGACTTTAAAGATATTTCTAAGTGTTTGGGTTGGGGAAGGGAAAGCTAGATAGAGCTCTTTGCCTCACTAAAAATTAAGGAAATGAAGATTAAAACAAGATCCCCAAGCTGATTGTTAATTCAATACATTGTTTATGGGATGGAAATTGGTATTTTCCCTGTGACCCAGCATCCCCACTTTTAGGAATTATCGCTTAGAATTACCTTCACTGATGCATAGAAGAACCTGAAAGAAGCTGGTAAACATCTATTTTACTTATACCTTGGAATTAAACAACCTCTGAGATAAGATGTTTTGAACCTATTTAGTAATTATTTCCTAAATTGCTGAGTGTACAGTTGAAATTGATATACTTAGAAATTAGCAGAATCTTCACACTGATCCCTGAACCATGGAGTGAGAACTATTACAGTTGGAAAACCCAGACTGCCCCCCTTTTTTTTTTCACCAAGCCAAAGAGAAATGTGGTATCCCTGGGAAAACTGTAGCAATTAGTGCCACTGTCTAAAATTTGAAAGATGCAGAAGTGATGATTTCTATCCCAGCTTGCAGTTTACCTGACAGTGTGGCTGACGCACAGTTTGGAAGAATTTGGAGAATGTAATGACAGTGACTTCAACTGCATCTGCTCTTATAGCTGCTGTCTCGTTCATGGCCCCTGATAGGTATTATCAATCTGGCAAGTGCTTCTTTCTCCATCTTAAGAAACAGTGATACCAGAAGCAGCTTGCTTTTACATGGCAGGGGCTACAGAATACTTTTAATATCTTGCCTTAGACTTGTAGCAGCTCCATGGTTTTGTGATTCAGTTTTGTATTTAGAGAGATTCCCTCGTGGCTCAGCTGGTAAAGAATCCGCCTGCAATGAGGAGACCTGGGTTTGATCCCTGGGTTGGGAAGATCCCCTGGAGAAGGAAAAGGCCACCCACTCCAGTATTCTGGCCTGGAGAATTCTGTGGACTGTATAATCCATGGGGTCGCAAAGAGTTGTATTTACAAACCTTGATCATCTCACCAGTCCACAGGATACAGTCCTGGTCCTCTACATGGATGTCATCACTAAGAGGGCCTGGTGAGTGGGAAGGAATAGGTCTGCTGGTTGCCTTGGAAGACACGGGCATACCAAAGGTGGCAGATAAATACCAAGAAAAATCAGGAAACTACCACGTCAGTAAAGTTTGAGGGAGTCCCGTAGTCTGAGTCATGATGGATACTTGCTCCAGAATGAAAGACTAGTGTCTTCATCTTGTACCCTTCTACACTCTTGACAGAGATACCATATTTCTAAAAACAAACCAATGAACAACCACAAAAAAAAGACCAAAAACACACTTTGCTTTGTATTGTGGTAAAGCCAACTGGGGCTTCCCAGGTGGCTCATCGGTAAAGAATCCACCTGCAGAGCAGGAGATGCAGGAGACGTGGGTTCAATCCCTGGGTTGTGAAGATGCCCTGGAGGAAGAAATGGAAACCCACTCCAGTGTTCTTGCCTGGAAAATTCCATGGACAGAGGAGCCTTGCAGGCCACAGTCCATGAGGTCGCAAAGAATGGGACATGACTGAGCAACTGAACACTCACATGTAGCTAATTAAACAATGCTGTGATAGTTTCAGGTGAACAGCAAAGGGATTAAGCCATACATATACATGTATCCTTTCCCCCCAAAGTCCCTTCCCATCCAGGCTGCCACATAACACTGGACAGAGTTCCCTGTGCTATACAAGTCTGACCTTGTTGGTTATCCATTTAAAAAATAGCAATGAGGACTACTTAGGGAGTTTGGAATGGCCATGTACACGCTGAGATACTATATTTTATAGGACGTTTTTGGATAAGCAAAAGCTTGCCAACTTTGAGAGAGGCCTAGAGAGACAGAACACTTCTCAAGCTAACCAGGCTGCAAGGAAAGTAATCTGCCATCTAGCCTTTCTGGCTAAGAATATTCAATGATGCTCCAAATGTCTGTGGAAAACTGGGCTATGAGGTGCTTAGGATGAGCAGTATAAAGGCTACTGTTTACATAGCCTAATATTTCCATCACTTCATGGGAAATAGATGGGGAAACAGTGGAAACAGTGTCAGACTTTATTTTTGGGGGCTCCAAAATCACTGCAGATGGTGATTCCAGCCATGAAATTAAAAGACGCTTACTCCTTGGAAGGAAAGTTATGACCAACCTAGATAGCATATTCAAAAGCAGAGACATTACTTTGCCGACTAAGGTCCATCTAGTCAAGGCTATGGTTTTTCCAGGAGTCATGTATGGATGTGAGAGTTGGACTGTGAAGAAGGCTGAGCACCCAAGAATTGATGCTTTTGAACTGTGGTGTTGGAGAAGACCCTTGAGAGTCCCTTGGACTGCAAGGAGATCCAACTAGTCCATTCTGAAGGAGATCAGCCCTGGGATTTCTTTGGAAGGAATGATGCTAAAGCTGAAACTCCAGTACTTTGGCCACCTCATGCAAAGAGTTGACTCATTGGAAAAGACTCTGATGCTGGGAGGGATTGGGGGCAGGAGGAGAAGGGGATGACAAAGGATGAGATGGCTGGATGGCATTACTGATCGATGGACGTTAGTTTGATTAAACTCCGGGAGATGGTGACGGACAGGAGACCTGGCGTGCTGCTATTCATGGGGTCGCCAAGAGTTGGACACAACTGAGCGACTGGACTGAACTGAACTGAACTGAAGTCTATTTAAAAAGCCATGAGACCCTAATGACACCAAATAGAGAAGTTCTTTTATTTTCAAATAAATAGTCCTATACTCAGGTTATTTTTATTCAGGTCAAAAATATTTTGTTTAAATTTAACTGTAAGAAATAAACCATATGGAAAAGAAAAATATTAACTGAAAGGATATTTTCAGGATGTTTTCATTATACCCTTACAAAAGGTTAAGACTCTTCCCATGGATTGTCAGTGATGATGCTCATGAGACTTTCTGCTCCTTCAATGTATGATGTTGGAAGAGGGAGGAGGAGGGCATGGAGGGTGTTGGGGAGGAAACTAAAGAGTGAAATTACAACCTCAAATTTTCAAAATAGGTTTGTATCAGACATCCTAACATTACCAACTAGATTTTGGCCATCTTGTGCCATAAAATAGTTTGATTCTCCCTAAATTCCATCCATTATATCCCAGCCCGCTGCAGGGTGAGTTTTGTTGACCCTCACAAATGCTCTAATTCAATATGGTATGTGGAATTTTTGTAGCCCAGTAGTCCTTAAGGTATTGTCTCATAATTATACTCTCTTTGATGGTGAATGTACATCTTTAAGAACACTTTTAAAATTATGCCTAGCACCATGGAGCTTATAATGTGATGTAGGATAGTGTGCCTTTCCCAAAAGAGAAATCTATTAAAACTCTACCAGTTCCCTCTTCTAAGTAGAGGCAAACAGCTTATTTCATGTAGTAAAAAGATTGGAGAGGGTTACCTAGGAGCTGGAACTCCCAATATAGAGAGTAAATGAAGATAAATGGAATAAATGCACAGAGTCCTTCCTTAGTGTGAGTGGTAGAATTTGGTGTTGGAAAATTCCTAGACTGATAATCAGATCAGAATCCAGTGCATTATAGTTCTGTTTTTAGAAGCGTCCTGGCTTTACCCATCTTGGTGATGATTGTTCCATGTGTTCTAGAACATTGAAAGTCTTCTCTGGATGGCATTTTAACTGTACCAAATTTGAATTAACCACTTCATACGTTGAATTATTTAAAAGGTATATAACTACATGCTTAACATCAAAATTTATTTTTTCTGAATGAAATAATGTATTTGCAGCAACATGAATGGACCTAGAGATTATCATACTGAGCAAAGTAAGTCACAAAGAGAAAGGCAAATACCTTATGATATCATTTATATGTGAAATCTAAAATATGACACAAGTGAATCTACCTCCGAAATGGAAACAGACTCAGACATAGAGAACAGACTTGTGGTTGCCAAAGGGGGAGCGGGGAGGAGGAGGGAAGGGTTGGGAGTCTGGGATTAGCGGATGCAAACTGTCACATATAGAATGGATGAATAACAAGGTCCTAGTGTACAGCACAGGGAGCTATGCTATAATGAAAAGAATGTCTATGTATAACTGAATCACTGCTGTACAGTGGAAATTAATACAACATTATAAATCAATTATGCTTCAATAAAATTTAAAAAAACACAATTTTTTACAGTGCACATTAGAAAAAACACTCCCCTCCATATTTTACATATAGAACTTTTATTTGTAATTCTTAAGATAATTTTTATATGATTTTGATTATTTTTCATATATCAAAAAGAAATAGAGTTACATCCCACATTTGAGGCTGTGCGGTTTATGCCATCTGGCGTTATTAAGAATGGGACAACCGGTTGTACTGTGTCTTTTGAAAAGATGCAGAATGCAGTGCACAGCCGCACATCGGCAGTGCTCTTCCCGGAAAAAGAAAAAATCTTGAACCTGAGTCTAATCAACCAGTGGATCCAACAACACTAAACAACATCCCAAGGACATAATCAGCCTAAAGCTACTTTTATGGTAAAGAATATCACTACCTTTCAGATAATTGGTATACACATTTGAACTAGTTTCAGAAAATTAAAAAACATGTTAATTCACCATAGTCAACAAGAATTCATCTTACTGCACTTTGACTAGAATTGCTTATTATAATTGATTTTTAATAATGTACACTATTTGAATTAAGCAAAATGGCATTTGTTATATTAATTTGCATACAGTTGAGGCTAAATGTATTTTTACCTATTAATTAGCTAATTAATTATTTTTTTCTTTTTTTTGAACTATTTATATTTTTTGCCTGTTGATCTTTTTGATCCTTGATGGTTTTCTTATTTCTACATGAAATCTTTATTTGGTAAAGACATTTGTTATTCATCATATTTGTGGCAATCTTTTTCTAGCTTCTAGTTGGTCTTTTAATTTTGTTTATAGTCTCATATAGATTTCAAACATTTTAATGTTAAATATGTTGCTACTTTCCTTTGAATTTCTAACATTGCTCTTTAGATATGCAACTCTTTTTTGTATGTATGGCTTGATGCTTATATATTTAACTCCTTGATCTACCTACACATTTTTTGCCATAAGGTATGAAATAGGTATGAAAAGAACTTATTTCCCCCCAAATAAAAAACCAGAGGCTTGAATACCATATTGAATAATTCCTATTTTCATGTAATTATTAGTAAGTGAAGTTATAATGTTGTTAAGACCCTGTGTTTCTTCTATATTATTGATCTAGAAAGACCAGTTTTGCCGAAATCTGAATGGCTGTTGTCTGAATATATTTTGCTCTATTTTGTTGTTTCTTTAAGGTGGCAATGGGAACTAGCTTTTTTCTCACTGATATTACTGAGTAACAAACAAGGAGATCAACTCACTGGCACTGTATCTTAGTGAATATTTTGCCTGTTTCACATTTTTTAAGTTAATATCATTTAATTTTCACTGGTAGCAATCACATTTTGATTCTGTTTGCATGCACTAGTCTAAAGTTAGGAAAGTCAGTTTGTTAAATCTCTAAAGGTGAAATCCTGACTGATTCTGGCTTTAAAATATACTCCTAAAAGGAAGTTCAAAAAAAAAAAATCAATTCACAGTGAGAATAAATAACAGCCAGCATGTCTATTGAATTGAAGGACCATATGAAATAAAGAGAAGGTAAATTTTGTCATGGGAGGAAGGGAGAAGAGGGCTGCCTGTCTGGGGACAGCGCCAGAGCAGAGCAGGCTGCCCAGACATTCCAGAGTCGCTGGGGGATCCAGGGAGAACCCAGCAGGGCTGCATTCTGGTATGCTGCTGGAAGACGTCTTTTAATACATTTAAAACCCTATGGTGAAAAGGCTGTCTGCCTCAGATACACCACTGGGTTTCGATTCACTAAATGATGCCAAAGACGGAGCATGTGCCAAGTTTAGACGCACCTTCTACAGCCATTCCTGTGTGTCAGAGTCGAGCACAGGGACTGAGTAGAAAAACCATCCAGTGAAGACAGCGGAGCTGTGTTATCCACTGAATTATTAATACATTATTAAAATATTTCACTCCTCACACATCTGACATTCTGAGTGCATTCCTTTACACATTAGTAAACGAACAAGTCAAATTGTTCAAGCTAAGTTATACAGACTTTTCAAAGGTAAAAGCAGAAAGTGTTCATTGAGGGCACACACCCAGCTAGACCAGAATGTCTAAATAAAGATGCATCTTAGTTTACCATGCTTCCATAATAAATATAAAGTGTTTGTATTGACATTGTATTTTATGTTCTCTCCCCATGGGGGGTAAAAACACCCATAAATGTCTATCCTTAGAAGCAGAGAGTATTAAAGATATCTGTATGACTCATCACTGAAGGGTAGCCTGGGAAGAAAACGGAAAGCTTTGGAACAACCTGTGCCTTCATTGGACATGTAAAACATCTCTACCCGATGTCATTAACAGCATAAGGGAACACTCTGTGACAGCGCCTAAGGTCTGTTTACATACTGGACCAAGGTGGAATTGGCCATGCAGATGAGTGATACAGTGCAACATTTTCAAGTGTATACTACAGGTCTCTCCCCAGCCACAACCACTAACTCCTGGGACCCTTTGTGGGTCTCCCTTTGCCCATGAACTGACAGGGATGAGGCACTAACCCCTGAATATTCTTGCTTCTGGTGTAGCTCCCAGCAAACTCTATGCACTCAATGAAGAGCATTCCAGAGGGGCCCACAGTTTACAGAGACGCTGTCTGGAAGGTCTCACAGACAGCCATTTATATTTAGAAAAAAAGGAAAAGAAAACATTTGGGAGAACCATGGCTACTCTTGTGTGCAAAATAAAATTCTGCACAAAAAGATGTTTTGCCTTGTAGACAATAGATTCTTTTGCTGCTGAACTTCTAGACCCACATTTTTTAGACCTTGAATTACACTTGAAAAACGAGCAAGAACAGATGGTGAAAGATGTCTGCAAGGTTGTGGAAAGTACTGACGTCGGAGTCAGAAGAACAGAGTTTAAATTTCTGTTCGTTTAGTTTCTGACTGTGTGATCTTGAGCAAGCCACTTGACCCATAAAAGACACAAACAAAATAGAAGAAAACATTAACATTAACAGATACACACTAATGTATTTAACATCCTGTATCCTCTAAGTAACCTTTACAAGATTGTTTTCTGTAATAATCAGTAATAATAATTTTCTTGATTGTTCTTTAGCTTTGTAACAACTATTTAAAAAGAATAACCAATATAAATCTTAAAGAAATTTCACAGCTGAAGTAAAATTTGCACTTACCAATAAAAAAATATATTTCTCAATGACACACTATTTCAATTTTCAATTTTAAACACAAGTGAAAACTCCCTGTGAAAGCAATCCACCCTAAAGGAAATCAACGCTGAACATTCATTGGAAGGACTGATGCTGAAGCCAAATCTCCAACAGTTTAGCCGCCTGATGAGAAGAGCCAACTCTTAGGAAAAGACCCTGATGCTGGGTAAGGTTGAGGGCAGGAGGAGATGGCGATGACAGAGGGTGAGATGGTTGGACGGCATCACCGACTCAATGGACATGAGTTTGAGCAAACTCCAGGAGATAGTGAGGGACAGGGAAGCCTGGAGTACTGCAGTCCATGGGGTCACAAAGAGTCAGACATGACTGAGCCAGACATTACTGAATAACAACAAGGAAAAAACTCCCAAGAGATCATGAAGAGTGATGAAATTGAAATACCTCAGACTCTGTTCTTCATCTTTATAACTTGTGTCATCTTTGCTTATGTCAAATTTACCATCTAAATGCATCAAAATGCACCTAAAATCACATCACAAGCTCTGTGGGCACATACAACATCAAAGAGAACTTGAAGAATCATGAATGGTTTGAACTGAACCTCAAAACGAAAGTGCATAGGTGAGTGTTGGGGTCAGCTATAAAACTGAGAGTTCTTCAAATTAGTCTCCACCAAAAGTATGATGCTTACCAAAGTATGTGATAAACAAATGTGCTAATTCAGAGCTTACATGTATGTTCTTAAAATTCAACAATAACTACTATTGTTTAGAATGTAGGCCAATAACATTTTTGGGGGGGGGAGGGAAGAGTATTTTTTTTAATTTTATTGAAGTATAGTTGATTTACAATGTTGTGTTCATTTCTGCTATATGGTAAAGTATTTATCTGAGTCATATATATATATATACACACACACACACAGTCTTCTTGGGTCAGCAAGATCCCTGGAGAAGAAATGGCAACCCACTCCAGTATTCTTGACTGGAAAATCACATGGACAGAGGAGCCTGATGGGCTACAGTCCATGGGGTTGCAAGTCAGACAGGCCTTGGTGAATAAACCACCATCACCACCACTATATGTTTATAAATCAGATTCTTTTCCATTAGTTTATCACAGGATACTAAATATAGTTTCCTGTGCTACACTGTAGGAACTTATTGTTTATCCGTCCTAGATATTAATATAATAGTTTGAATCTGGTAATCCTAAACTCCCAATGCTTCTCTCCCCCTGGAGAAGAGTATTTTAGCATTGATATTTTTTAGAATTGTCAGAAGTAGTGATAACAAAAAGGAGATCAGCTTTTAGTCAGTTTTATTATTTTAAAATTCTCTTCAGTGTTTCCCTGTTGCCTGCTTCCTTTGCTCTTGGTAATCCACCCTCCCAAGTTACTTGCATTTTGTGACTTTAACATGAGACAACCACTGACTCACTCCCGCCCTCACCCACCAGCCAGCCTATCATGGGCCAGACCTCATATTCACAGAGAGTTTTGCATTTAGATGTTCCGTGTATATGAGGCTACCCTTGTGGCCACAGAGCTAGACCAGCAAGAATGAAGGAAGATGTTCACCTTACAATTTTTGACTTGTGTCATTACTGGATTGGTACATGTGCATTCAGCTCAGTTCAGTTCAGTCGCTCAGTCGTGTCCGACTCTTTGCGACCCCATGAATCACAGCACGCCAGGCCTCCCTGTCCATCACCAACTCCCGGAGCTCACTCAGACTCATGTCCATCGAGTCGGTGATGCCATCCAGCCATCTCATCCTGGGTCGTCCCCTTCTCCTCCTGCCCCCAATCCCTCCCAGCATCAGAGTCTTTTCCAAGAGTCAACTCTTCGCATGAGGTGTCCAAAGTACTGGAGTTTCAGCTTTAGCATCATTCCTTCCAAAGAAATCCCAGGGTTGATCTCCTTCAGAATGGACTGGTTGGATCTCCTTGCAGTCCAAGAGACTCTCAAGAGTCTTCTCCAACACCACAGTTCAAAAGCATCAATTCTTCGGCTCTCAGCCTTCTTCACAGTCCAACTCTCACATCCATACATGACCACTGGAAAAACCATAGCCTTGACTAGATGAACCTTTGTTGGCAAAGTAATGTCTCTGCTTTTTAATATGCTGTCTAGGTTGGTCATAACTTTCGTTCCAAGGAGTAAGCGTCTTTTAATTTCATGGCTGCAGTCACCATCTGCAGTGATTTTGGAGCCCCCCCAAAAAAGTCTGACACTGTTTCCTCGGTTTCCCCATCTATTTCCCGTGAAGTGATGGGACCGGATGCCATGATCTTCGTTTTCTGAATGTTGAGCTTTAAGCCAACTTTTTCACTCTCCTCTTTCACTTCATCAAGAGGCTTTTTAGTTCCTCTTCACTTTCTGCCATAAGGGTGGTGTCATCTGCATATCTGAGGTTATTGATATTTCTCCTGGCAACCTTGATTCCAGCTTGTGCTTCTTCCAGCCCAGCCTTTCTCATGATGTCCTCTGCATATAAGTTAAATAAGCAGGGTGACAATATACAGCCTTGATGTACTCCTTTTCCTATTTGGAACCAGTCTGTTGTTCCATGTCCAGTTCTAACTGTTGCTTCCTGACCTGCATACAGGTTTCTCAAGAGGCAGCTCAGGTGGTCTGGTATTCCCATCTCTCTCAAAATTTTCTATAGTTTATTGTGATGCACACAGTCAAAGGCTTTGGCATAGTCAATAAAGCAGAAATAGATGTTTTTCTGGAACTCTCTTGCTTTTTCCATGATCCAGCGGATGTTGGCCATTTGATCTCTGGTTCCTCTGCCTTTTGTAAAACCAGCTTGAACATCTGGAAGTTCACGGTTCGCGTATTGCTGAAGCCTGGCCTGGAGAATTTTGAGCATTACTTTCCTAGCATGTGAGATGAGTGCAATTGTGCAGTGGTTTGAGCATTCTTTGGCATGCCTTTCTTTGGGATTGGAATGAAAACTGACCTTTTCCAGTCCTGTGGCATTACACTTACATGTACATTAATTTTGTTTAAAAATCTGAAAATTTCTTGTGATTAGCACAAGCATAATGGATTGTACATTTGAGGTATTTAAAATAGGTGTACTACCCAAAGCAGAAAGTAACACCACATTGTAAATCAACTATACTCCAACAAAACTTTTGAAAAAAAGTTATATAAGTAAATATTAAAAATACCATAATTTTTAATAACAGTTTTGTCATTTCTACAAAATGACAAAGTAATTATTGAGCCTGTAAGCACTGCTAAAGTGACCAGTCCTATGAGTTTTCCAGGGGCTAAGGGGCTTTCCAGGATACAGGACCTTCGGTGCTAAAATTGGGACAGTTCAGGCAAGCCCAGGTTGTTAGCCACCCTACCTGAGCCCCTCGGAGAGCAGCACACCACTATCTCATAGAAGACTGGTTTCTCACTGGCCGAGTCTTTTCTGGAGGGATGGAGAAGCCAGCCATTTCTTCTTGATGCTGAAACAGGCTCTCAGACTAGGAGGCTTCAGCCTAGAAGCATGGCTGCCTCTTTATACCGATGTCCTCTCCTCCCTAAACTGACCCAAACAGAGCATTTGTTTGATGACAACAGCAAATGCTATTAGGGAATGTCCTTTATATAAGTCACCATAGAGTGTTTTACAACTAAACACATGGTGAATGTAGAAATTTTCCAATTTTTAAAGAACATAGCAGAGACTTAGGTGATGTAAATCAGAAAGCCCTAGATTTGAGGTTCCAGAGTTGAAATTGGAAGTGTCCAAGATAGTTGGGGGATCCAAACCCTTGAATATGTAATGAAACAAGAGGCTTGGAGAGTATATTATCCTGCTAAAACTGTACCCCATGTGAGTAAAATAACTAAAAAAATCAATACATAGTGTTACTGACAACCAAGCTATTGTCTTTTGGTGATTCTGTGCTGAAACAGATAGTTGTAAAAGAGAATGATGGTGTTTTTCATGTGTCATACGTTGCCCTCAAACCAATAGCATGATCTATAAATAGTGCTTTGTGGCAGGACTCAAGCACTGAAATAAAGTCATTTGTGAAAGTTTGATGAACACCTTTGCCTGTTTTTATTTTCAAAACAGTAAAATAAAAGACATCTAAGCCTGAAAGATAATGTTTAAAGAATAGGTTACAACTTTCTGGTGGTGGCAGAGTCTGGAAAAGGTGTGTAGAAATGATACTTCATAAGGGGAATGGTAGAAGGAAGAGCAGGCCATTTTCTCCTTCAGGTTTGGCCCTCAGGTGGCTGGAGAGCACATGTAGGTGGTATTGCACATCTGTGCATCCTTCTGTGACGCTTGTCCATGTCACTGACCCTTCTGGCAAGGAAGCCATCTCCTGTGTAACTGGTGGGATGAAGGGGAAGACCGACTGAGATGAAGCATCTCCATATGCTGCTATGTTGCCTGCCTGGGATGTAGCCCAGAGGTCACAGAGCTGGGCATCACTGCTGTCCACATCAAACTCCAGGCCACAGGAGGAAATAGGACCAAGACTCCTGGGCAGGGGTCTCAATCAGCCCTCAGAAGCCTGCTTGCTCAGGAATGAAGATTGGGCAGATTGAGGATGTCACACCCATCCCCTCTGACAGCACTCACCAGAAGGGGGTTGCTGTGATTGCCATCTGTGAACAGGACTCCTCAAATTATTATTGTTTTCTGTTAAATTGCCGTGATGTAAGTTCAAAAAAAAAAAAAAACAGAACAAAACTAGGTTACAGAAACTTCATCGACTGACCACTTAAAATTTGGCCTTTTGCCACACCTGCTAGACTTAAACTGCAAGGTCAGTCAAAACAAAGGCAGTTGCTGTTGATGAATGATTGAACGTGCATTAGCTTTGCGAAAGTGGGGCACCAAACAGGAAGGGCCCACAACTAGAACACTAGCATCTGTGTTTGTTGGAAGGGATATTGGTACAAATTTTCGGAAGGTCATTTGACCTGATAAACAAAATTTTAAATGCAATGTCCTCTGATTGAGCAAGGCCATTTCTAAGAATTTGGTACATTGACATAATGGCACAGATTTGCAAAACAAGGAAAGCTTATTGATGAACATTGATATTATTTGTGATAGTTGTCCATCTAGACAGCCTAAATCTAACAGTAGAGTTAAGAACTTTATAGTAGTTATCAGAGGCAGAGGTATGGGGAGGGAGGATTGGATGAAGATAGTCAAAAGGTACACACTTTCAGTTATAACGTACTAGAGATGTAATGTACTAGGGATGTAATAAATGTCATTAACACTGCTTTAATTTATATAAGAGTTTAGAGAGTAAATCCCAAGAGTTCTCTTCATAAGAAAAATATTATTTTTTTCTATTTCTCTACTATTGTTACCCACATGATCACTAAGTTTATTGTGATAATCATTTCATATGTATGAAGGTCAAATCATTGTGCTGCCACACCTTAAATTTATACAGTGCTGTATGTTAATTGTATGTCAATAAAACTGGAAGAAAAACAACTTTATTGGCATTCCACATTGAAGAAAACTATTTAGCCACCAGGAAGAAGGAGGTAGGTTATGCGCATTGGCTTGGGAATAAGGCTGGAATATACTGGGGAGAAGATGACAAGTTGCAGAGCAGCATGCATTATGTAATTTTATTTTGTAAAATAAATATAAGAAAACAATCTGAATACACATTTGTGTATGCACTCATAAATCATTTAGGAAATATGTTCGCGGCAAACTGTTGAGTGGTTAATGCTTAGAAATGGGAGCAGAGGTGCTTCATTTGAATTTTTTGGGATGTACTTACATTACTTTCTTTGTTTGAAGGCAGAATTTCCTTTTTGTTTCTTTTAAGAACAAGAAAGCATGTTGTCAGTTAGGTCCTAACTGAAAATCATTGTACTTCTTTCTTGCACTGACCATAGCAGAGACAAATGGCAGTGGTGACTGGATATAAAAAGACACCACGGACAGTAGGTAAAATCAGTCCTCTCCATCTAAAGAGAGAGCCGCTCTATCCTACAGTACTTCTGGCAAAAGGCTTCAACCAGGTAATGTACTAAAATCACTTATCAAATAAAGGTAATATATTATTTAAGTTAATTTTATTAAATTAAAGTTATCTGTTTATATCTATTTATATCACTCTATTTCAAGTTTGGAGGATGAAGGATGCTTTTTCCTCTTACCCAAGTTATTTCTCTTCCCAGGCCTACATCTGTCTCTCTCTAGACACTACTCAATTAAAATAAATTTTAAGATATTTTAAAACAGGAGGCAGAAGCTATCTCACGAATGGTTCTAAAAGAAGTGTTATTTCTGGAAGTTTCCAAATGTGCTAAGAGAATAGAGTGGGTCAGCACATACTTGTGGGATCCAACAAGTAACCCAACAATTATTGAGAGACTGAAGAGCAACTACCCAAAGACCAAGAGTAACTCACCAATATGGCACTTGTATCTCCACCTGTTAACAATGCCTGTCTATCAGTTTAGTACCTGTGAAAGCAACCCAAGAACTAACAGAAAGTATTAAAAATATATTACTCAATTACTTTGAATAATAGCAGTTTAATCTTGGAAAACATCATTTGAACTCTTTTAAAGGGATTAAAAAATGTTCATTGCAGTATATAAACACAAAATTACACATATAATAAATGAACAGCTTGTTAAATTTTCACAAATGCAACTCTTCTATATAAGCAGCATCCAGATTAAGAAACAGTACATTAACAATACCCCAGAAACAACTAATTTTTTTAAATGTCAGGGGACAATATATTTGTGGGCCTGTTTTTGGATTGTCTTGGGAAAGATCAATGTCACAATATTGAAATTTCCAATTTATGAAGGTGGTTTATCTCTTACAAAGGGAAGCTGTGTAATTTAACAGCCTTCCTGGAAATGCTGGAGTCAAGAAGAGTGACTAAGTCCATCAGTTTCTTCTGAGAGTCCCTGCGGGGGGATGTCCTGCTTCACCACTTCCTCCAGGAAGGATATGGATGTGCTCCTTGACTTCGTGGTATGGGTAGACTTGCCAGGTGGAGCCTCCAGTTTTCTAGCCATCACTCTCATTTTACCATCCCAGTCATGGAAGGTGTTCAGTGTCTTCCTCCCTGCACAGAACACACTCTATCATCTTATGCCACTTTTCCCTCTCCATTTCCTCTGCCAAGAATTTTCAGGTTGGCTCAGAGCAACGCACTTTGGTGATCTTCCACTTTAGTGTGAGGCTCTTGGTCCAGCCTCCTTCTTTGCTGGTCATTCTACTGGTGCTGCTGGCTGTTCCTTGTGGATTTTGACCTCCTATCCAAGAACTTGCCTAAATTTGTTCTTCATACAAGGATGTCTTCAGGGCAAACAGGGATATATTCTTATTTTTTATAGAAGTATACTTGATGCACAATATAAGCCACAGGTATACAACATAGGATGCACAACTATTAAAGGTTACAGTCCACTTATTAGAAAACATTGCCTGTATTCCCTGTGTTATATAATATATCCTTGTAGCTTAATTTATACCTACTGGTTTGTACCTCTTAATCCCTACCCCTATGTTGCCCCTCCCTTCTCTCTCCCCATGGGTAACCACTAGTTTATTCTCTATGTCCATCAGTCTGTCCTTTTTCTTATAGTATTCACTAGTTTGTATATTTTTAGATTCCATATATAAGTGATATCATACAGTATTCGTCTTTCTCTGTCTGACTTATTTCACTTTAGCATAATGCCCTCCAAGTCCGTCCGTGTTGCTGCAAGTGGCAAAATTTCATTCTTTTTTTAATGGCTGAGTAGTATAGCATTGTGCATATGTATACCACATCTTTTTTATACATTTATTTTTTGATGGATGTCAACAAATATCTTGGCATGTTCCGTATGCCATATCTTGGCAATTGTAAATAATGCTGTTATGAATATTGAGGTGCATGTATCTTTTTGAATTAGTCTTTTAATTTTTATTGGAGTATAGTTGATTTACAATGTTGTGTTAGTTTTAGGAATAGAGCAAAGTGAATCTGTTATACATATATCCATCTTTTTTAAGATTTTTTCTCCATATAGGCCACTACAGAGTACTGAAAAGAGTTCCCAGTGCTATACAGTAGGTCGTTATTAGTTATCTATTTTATATAGTAGTGTGTGTATATAAATTCCAATCTCCCAATTTATCCCTTCTCCTTCTTCCCTCTGGTAACCATAAGTTTATTTTCTACATCTGCGGATATAGCTAGAAGTGGACCTATACCCAGGAGTGGAATTGCTGGGTCATATGGTAGTTCTATTTTTAGTTTTTTGAGAAACTACCATATTGTTTTCCACAGCGGCTTTACCAATTTACATTCTTACCAACAGTGTACCATCGTGCCCTTTTCTCCACATCTTCCCAGCATTTGTTATTTGTGTTCTTTTGGATGATTGTCATTCTGACAGGTATGAGATGATATCCCATTGTGGTTTTCTTCTGCATTTCTCTGATGATTAGCAATGTTGAACATCTTTTCATGTGCAGGTTGGACATCTGCATTCCCTCTTTGAAAAAAATGTCTATTGAGGTCTATTGCCCATTTTTTGATTGGGTGGTTTGCTATTTTTATGCTGAACTGTATGAGCCAAAAGGGATACATTATGCTTCCCCCTAATTTCCATGATAAAAATTTTAATGTAAAAAAAGAACAAATTGAATAGTTCATCAAATAAGCGAGAGTTAACAATTGTTAATGTTGACCATATTTGCCACACTGATCTTAAGATGTTGTAAATACATATATTATCATATTTCACCCTGAATATCAGAAGGCATCTCTAAAGTTAATACCTTTTCCTACATAACCAAAAAACATTATCATCTCTAACAATATTAACAATAATTTCTTCATATAATCTAATATCTAGATGTTACTTAAGACTTTCCAACTGTTTCCAAAATATCTTTCAGTTCAGTTCAGTAGCTCAGTCGTGTCCAACTCTTTGTGACCCCATGAATCGCAGCACACCAGGCCTCCCTGTCCGTCACCAACTCCCGGAGTTCACTCAGACTCATGTCCATCCAGTCCGTGATGCCATCCAGCCATCTCATCCTCGGTCGTCCCCTTCTCCTCCTGCCCCCAATCCCTCCCAGCATCAGAGTTTTCCAAGAGTCAACTCTTCGCATGAGGTGGCCAAAGTACTGGAGTTTCAGCTTTAGCATCATTCTTTCCGAAGAAATCCCAGGGCTGATCTCCTTTAGAATGGACTGGTTGGGTCTCCTTGCAGTCCAAGGGACTCTCAAGAGTCTTCTCCAACACCACAGTTCAAAAGCATCAATTCTTTGGTGCTCAGCTTTCTTCACAGTCCAACTCTCACATCCATACATGACCACAGGAAAAACCATGGCCTTGACTAGACGGACCTTTGTTGGCAAAGTAATGTCTCTGCTTTTAAATATACTATCTAGGTTGGTCATAGCTTTTCTTCCAAGGAGTAAGTGTCTTATAATTTCATGGCTGCAATCACCATCTGCAGTGATTTTGGAGCCCCCCAAAATGAAGTCTGACACTGTTTCCACTGTTTCCCCATCTATTTCCCATGAAGTGATGGGACCAGATGTTATGATCTTAGTTTTCTGAATGTTGAGCTTTAAGCCAACTTTTTCACTTTCCACTTTCACTTTCATCAAGAGGCTTTTTAGTTCTTTTTCACTTTCTGCCATAAGGGTGGTGTCATCTGCATATCTGAGGTTATTGATATTTCTCCTGGCAATCTTGATTCCAGCTTGTGCTTCTTCCAGCCCAGCATTTCTCATAATGTACTCTGCATAGAAGTTAAATAAGCAGGGTGACAATATACAGCCTTGATGTACTCCTTTTCCTATTTGGAACCAGCCTGTTGTTCCATGTCCAGTTCTAACTGTTGCTTCCTGACCTGCATATAGATTTCTCAAGAGGCAGGTCAGGTGGTCTGCTATTCCCATCACTTTCAGAATTTTCCATAGTTTATTGTGATCCATACAGTCAAAGGCTTTGGCATAGTCAATAAAGCAGGCATAGATGTTTTTCTGGAACTCTCTTCCTTTTTCCATGATCCAGCAGATGTTGGCAATTTGATCTCTGGTTCCTCTGCCTTTTGTAAAAGCAGCTTGAACATCTGGAAGTTCACGGTTCACGTATTGCTGAAGCCTGGCTTGCAGGATTTTGAGCATTACTTTACTAGCATGTGAGATGAGTGCAATTGTGTGGTAGTTTGAGCATTCTTTGGCCTTGCCTTTCTTTGGGATTGGAATGAAAACTGACCTTTTCCAGTCCTGTGGCCACTGCTGAGTTTTCCAGATTTGCTGGCATATTGAGTGCAGCACTTTGACAGCATCATCTTTCAGGATTTGAAATAGCTCAACTGGAATTACATCACCTCCACTAGCTTTGTTCGTAGAGATGCTTTCTAAGGCCCACTGGACTTCACATTCCAGGATGTCTTCTTCTAAATGAGTGATCACACTATCATGATTATCTTGGTCATGAAGATCTTTTTTTGTACAGTTCTTCTGTGTATTCTTGCCATCTCTTCTTAATATCTTCTGCTTCTGTTAGGTCCAGACCATTTCTGTCCTTTATCGAGCCCATCTTTGCATGAAATGTTCCCTTGGTATCTCTAATTTTCTTGAAGAAATCTCTAGTCTTTCCCATTCTGTTGTTTTCCTCTATTTCTTTGCATTGATCACTGAGGAAGGCTTTCTTATCTCTTCTTGCTATTCTTTGGAACTCTGCATTCAAATGCTTATATCTTTCCTTTTTTCCTTTGCTTTTTGCCTCTCTTCTTTTCACAGCTATTTGTAAGGCCTCCTCAGACAGCCATTTTGCTTTTTTGCATTTCTTTTCCATGAGGATGGTCTTGATCCCTGTCTCCTGTACGATGTCACGAACCACTGTCTGGTTTATTCATATTATTTCATTGTATGTTTCATCTTTTTTATGTGTACCATTGGCAACCCACTCCAGTACTCTTGCCTGGAAAATCCCGTGGACGGAGGAGCCTGGTGGGCTGCAGTTCATGGGTCACAAAGAGTTGGACACGACTGAGTGACTTCACTTAAAAGTCTTTATTGAATTTGTTATAACATTGCTTCTGTTTTTATGTTTTTGTTTTTTTTTTTTTTTTTGGCCACAAGGCAAGGACTGTAGGATCTTTGTCTCCTGACCAGGGATCAAACCTGCACTCTCTGCATTAGAAGGTGAAGTCTTAACCACTGGACCACCAGGGAAGTCCCTGTATGTTTCATCTTGAACTACCTTACCACTCACTTGTTGAAGAAGCACTGTCTAGATTTGTCTGTTTGCTTCCTCAGAGCCGTGTGAGTTGTTTCTTCATCTCTTCTACTTCCTTTTACCTAGAAGTTAAACATTTTTCGGCAGAAAATACTTCATAGGAGAGGTGATATATACTTTCTATTTCATCATCTTAGAAGGCACATGAATCTGATTCTCTTAATATTTGCAATGCTAAGATTGATCCTTGGATTAAGATGATAACAGCCTGATCCTAGGATTATAAAATTACATTTTCTTGCTTGTGCATAGCAAGTAATCTTTGAGGTGAAATTTTGGAAATATGTAAAACACGGGTTCCCCATTGATCTTCACATAATGCTTTTAACATCTTTGTTGATCCTTGCCTGAACAAACTATTTCACTAAGGGATTATAAATTGATTTCCTAATTCTATTATTTTTTACATTTATTATCTAACATTCTTCTATTACTAAGACTCTCTCTCATCAGCAAGGTTTAGTTGATTATGCTGATAATAATTCCTAATGGAAAGTGGAATAAATGCCTAATTACTTTCTTTTAAAAACCTGTTTTCAAAGTAAGAAAGTAATTACCAATTTTCAAAGTTACTGTTATAGCCACCACCACTGATAAGAAGTGAATTTGTTGTTTTATTCTTATTTGAATATTTTCATGGATTTTTAGTATGATATCATTATGAATTCTAAATATTTCAAACAATAACATTAAGTATTTTTTGGTGTTCACATTGTTATGCTTTTGGCCAGTAAAACCCCTTCAAGCTGGCTTATTCCTTTGACAAACTTAAAAGCCTTTGAAAGTTCTTTACTTTCTGACATAACAAGATCACCCAGGCTCACCAGTTCATCAGCTTGAACAAGTTTCATAAACTTTCCAAGCTCCAGCATCTTCATTTATAAGATACTAGTCGTGGTACCTACCTCATAGGATTAATATGAAGAATAAATGAGATAGTGTAGTTTGGCATAGTAACTGACATTCAGTAGGCAGGCAAGGAGTTACAGTATCTTTTATTATTATTGGTCCAAGCTCTGCCTTTAACAACACTAGTATTCTTGTTGCTTACTCACCCAGTCGTGTCTGACTCTTTGCAGCCCCACGGACTGCAGCTCACCAGGCTCCTCTGTCCATGGGATTTCTCAGGCGAGAATACTGGAGTGGGTTGCCATTTCCTACTCCAGGGGATCTTTCCGATTCAGGGATCGAACCTGAGTCCCCTGCATTGGCAGGTGAATTCTTTACTGCTGAGCCACCACGGAAGCCTCAGTAACACTAGTAACCTTGGATAAGACATTTGTCCTCTTTGGGCCTCAGCTTCTCTCCGTACAATGGGAGATTTAAATTTGAAGTCCTTTCCACTTAATTTTTTTGGGTAACCAGATCAGTGGTTTTGTATGAACTTAATAAGAAAACACAAACAAAACAACAGAAAAGTCCCAAGAAGGGAATTTATGAAAATCCCATGGCTAACACCGTATTCAGTGGTGAAAGACTGACAGTTTTCTCCTTTCTCCTGAAAGTTTGATCCTTAAGATCAGAACCAAGACAAGGCAAGAATGTTCTCTTTCATCACTGCTGTTCAACATTATACTGGAAGTGCTGACCAGAGCAACTGGGAGTTGAAACAAGTTGAAGAAGCTTTGGAGGAGTGCCCTAGGATGGAGCCAGAGTGAAAGGGTTAAGAAAGATTTTTCTCTCTGTATATCTCTCTATGTCTGTCTCCCATTCAGTTGTGGTATCCAAGGAAATCTGTCAAAATGTTAGCTGAATGTAAGTTAAATGCTAGCTGAACAAAGCTAATGGAGGTGATGGAATTCCATATAAGACTTCAGAGACCACATATAATGGAGATTATAGACTTTACAAAAATAATTTAGAAAAGTAATTCAGCAAACAAACAGCTAAAGCCTACAGCAAACAATGAAAACAAACACTGAAAAAAAGAACAATCTGAATTTCCAGAGTTGCTACATTATAATATTCAAAATGCCCAGTTTTCAAAAATTATGAAGCATGAAAAAAAACAAGAAAATATAGCCCATTCACAGAAAATGTTAACAGAAACTGTCCCTAGGGAAGTTATTGAACTTAAAAGACTTAAATCAATCATCTTTATTATTCTCAAAGAGCTAACGGAAACCACGAACAAATAGATAAAGGAAAGCTGGAGAACAATGTGACAAAATGTGAAATATTAACACAGAAACAGAAATGCTAAAAAAGAGCCAAACAGAAGTTCTGGAGCTGAAAATTACTATAATGGAAATGGAAACTCACTAGAAGATTTCAAAAGCAGACTTGAGCAGGAAGAAGAAAATGGTAAACTTGAAAATAGATCAATTGAAAATACCCAGTTTTAGGGACAGAGAGAAAAAAGAATGACTAAAACCGAACAGAGCCCAAGAGACCTTCAGGACACCATCTATCATACAATGTATGTATAGTGAGAAGAGAGAGAAAGGTACACAGAGAATATTTGAAGAAATAATGGTCCAAAACTCCCCAAATTTGATATAACATGTCAACCTACACATTCAAGAAACTCAACAAATTCCAAGAAGGATATGTGGATCCTGTGTGGATCACAAAAAACTGGAAAATTCTTAAAGAGATGGGACTATCAGACCACCTTACCTGCCTCCTGAGAAATCTGTATGCAGGTCAAGAAGCAGCAGTTAGAAGTGGACATTGAACAACGGACTGGTTCCAAATCAGGAAAGGAGTACATCAAGGCTGTATATTGTCACCCTGTTTATTTAACTTATATGCAGAGTACATCGTGAGAGATGCTGGGCTGGATGAAGCACAAGCTGGAATCAAGATTGCAGGGGGAAATATCAATAACTTCAGATATGCAGATGACACTACCCTTATGGCAGAAAGTGAAGAGGAACTGTAGAGCCCCTTGATGAAAGTGAAAGAGGAGAGTGAAAAAGCTGGCTTAAAACTCAACATTCAAAAAATGAAGATCATGGCATCTGGTCCCATCACTTCATGGCAAATAGATGGGGAAATAATGGAAACAGTGACAGACTTTCTTTTCTTGGGCTCCAAAATCACTGCAGATGGTGACTGCAGTCATGAAGTTAAAAGACACTTGCTCCTTGGAAGAAAAGCTACGACCAACCTAGACAGCATATTAAAAAGCAGAGACATTACCTCGCTGACAAAGGTCCATCTGGTCAAAGCTATGGTTTTTCCAGGAGTCATGTATGGATGTGAGAGTTGGACTGTAAAGAAAGCTTAGCACAGAAGAATTGATGCTTTTGAACTGTGGTGTTGAAGAAAACTCTTGAGAGTCCCTTGGATGGCAAGGAGATCCAACTAGTCTATCCTAAAGGAAATCAGTCCTGAATATTCATTGGAAGGACTGATGCTGAAGCTGAAGCTCCAATACTGTGGCCACCTGATGCGAAGAAAGGTCTCATTTGAAAAGACCCTGATGCTTGGAAAGATTGAAGGCAGGAGGAGAAGGGGATGACAGAGGACGAGATGGTTGGATGGCATCACCAACTCAATGGACATGAGTTTGAACAAGGTTCTGGAGTTGGAGATGGACTGGGAAGCCTGGCGTGCAGCAGTCTATGGGGTTGCAGAGAGTCCTACATGACTGAGTGACTGAACTGAACTGAAAGGAGAAATTGGAACATCCCTGTGTGTGTGTGCAAAGTCACTTCAGTCATGTCTGACTCTTTGTGACCCTATGGGCTGTAGCCCACCAGGCTTCTCAGTCCAGGGAATTCTCCAAACAAGAATATTGGAGTGGGTTGCCTGCCCTACTCCAGGGGATCTTCCAGAGCCAGGGATTGAACCCATATCTCCTGCAGCTCCTGCATTGCAGGCAGATTTTTTTTTACCGCTAAGCCACTAGGGAAGCCCTAGGACATCCCTAGATGGATACAAGCTAAGAGAATTTATTGGTAATAGAACTGCCATACCAGAAACACTGAACGTGTTCTTTAGGTTGAAAGAAAAGGGCACTATCAGTAACCCAAAGCCATATGAAAAAAAATAATCTTTGGTAAAAATAGCTACATAGGTAAATATAAAAGCCCGTGTTATTGGTTTCTAACTCCACATTTTACATCCTACATGAATAAAGACAAATGCATAAGACAATTATAAATTTGTGTCAGAGGGTGCAAACATATAAAGATATATTTTGTGAAAACAACAATATAAAGGGGGAAATGGGGCTGTATAGGAGCAGTTTTGTACACTAATAAAATTAAGTTGGAATAAATTCAAGCTACATTGTTATAAATTTAGAACATTCATTGTAATCCCCATGGAAACTACTGAGAAAATATCTAAAAGATACACAAAAGCAAATGAGAAGGAGGGAAAACTGGCACACTACAAAAAATTAAGTGCAAAAGAAGGCAGTAATAGAGAAAATGAGGAACAAAAAGGTGTAAGACATACAGAAAACAAACAGCAAAGGGTAGAAGTAAGTCCTTCCTTATTAGTCGTTACTTTAAGTGTAAATGAGTGAAATGACTCTAAAAAAAGGCAGAGATTGGCAGAACTTTAAAAAAAATTATCCAGCTATATGTTGTCTATAACAGAGGTACTTCAACTCTGAGAAGATGTATGGGTTGAAAGTAAAAGGATGTAAAAAAATATTCCATGCAAATGCTAACCAAAAGAACTGGAGTAACTAAACTGAAATCAGAGGAAATAGATTTTAAGTTAAATACTACTACAGGAAACAAAGAAGGACATTACATATTATTTGTAAAAGGGTTAATTCATTAAGAAGTTACAGGGACCTCCCTGGTGGTCCAGCAGTTAAGAATCTGCCTTCCAATGTAAGAGATGCTGGTTCAATACCTGGCTAGGTAACTAAGATCCCATATGCTGCAGGGCAACTAAGCCTACATACTGTACAGCCCAGGCCACAGCTAGAGAGAAGCGCGTGTGCCACAGGGAAAGATCCTGCATCCTGCAACGAGATCCTGCGTACTGCCACCAAGATCCAACACAGCCAAAATAAACATAAGACAGGGCCCCCAAAATATATGAAGTGAACAGCCACGGAAGAAATAGTTCTACAATAGTAGTTGGAGATTTCAATATTCAACTTTCAATAATGAATAGAACATCTAAACAGAAGGTCATAAGAAAATAGAACGACAGTATAATAATAGAGCAACACTCTACACCAACTAGATTTGACAGACATATTGGACAGTCTACCCAACAGCAGCAGAATACACATTCCGCTAAAGTGCACACGGAACATTCTCCAGGATAGCCCATGTTTTAGGCCACAGAAAAATCTCAGTACATTTAAAAAGGCTGAAATCCTCTGAGGTATCTTTTTCAACCACCATGGAATGAAGCTAGAGCTGAGCAATGTAAGGAAAACTGGGAAGTTTTAAACTGTGTGCAGATTAAACAGTGTAGTCTTAAACAACCAAGGGTCAAAGAAGAAAGGGAAACTGTAAAACGTTTAGAGATGAGTGAAAATGAAAACACCATATACCAAAACATATGGAATGCAGTGAAAACAGTAGCTGGAGGAAAAATCTATAGCTGTAAATGCCTGTGTTAAAAAAGAATGATCTCAAATCAGTAACCTAAATATACAACTTAAGGAACTAGAAAAGGTATAGAAAATTAAAGCCAAAACAAGCAGAATGAATTAAGTTATAAAGATTAGAGAGGAGATAAGCAAAATAGAAAATAGAATTACCTATTTTTATAGAGATTATCAATGAAATCTGAAGTTGGTTTTTAGAAAAGATCAATAAAATTTACAAACTTTTAGCTAAAATTACCATAAAAAAGAGAAGAATGAATTTAAACAACTAAAATCAGAAATGAAAGTGGGACATTAATACTGACCTTGCGTGAATAAAAAAGATTGTAAGAGAATATTGTAAAACAACTGGATGCCAACAAATAGGATAACCTAGATGAAATGGACAAACACCCACCAAAACTGGCTTAAGAAGAAATAGAAAATCTCAGCAGACCACCAACAAGTAAAAAGACTGCATCAGTAATTAAAATTCTCAATATAGAAAAGTCCAGAACAAGATGGTTTCAACAGTGAATTCTGTGAAACTCTAAAGAATAATTAATACTAATTCTTCTCAAACTCTTCCAAAAAATAGAAGAGGAGGGAACACTTCCTCAGTCATTCTACAGAGCCAGTATTACCTTGATACCAAATCCAAAGATGTCATAAGAAAGAAAACTATAGAACAGTATATAAATATAGATATAAAAATTCTCAACAAAATACTAGGAAACCAAATTCACAGCATATTTAATAAGGACTATACACCATGATCAATTGTGGTTTGGCTTTTTTCATTCAGAATTCCTTTCTTTTTTAATAATTAATTTATTTTTTATTTTACTTTACAATTCTGTATTGGTTTTGCCATACATTGACATGAATCCACCACAGGTGTACATGCGCTCCCAAACCTGAACCCCCCTCCCACCCCCCTCCCCACAACATCTCCCTGGGTCATCCCCGCGCACCAGCCCCAAGCGTGCCATATCCCGCATTGGACATAGACTGGCAATTCGATTCTTACATGATATTATACATGTTTCAATGTCATTCTCCCAAGTCATCTCACCCTCTCCCTCTCCCACTGAGTCCAAAAGTTCGTTATACACATCTGTGTCTTTTTTGCTGTCCTGCATACAGGGTCATCATTGCCATCTTTCTAAATTCCATATATATGTGTTAGTATACTGTATTGGTGTTTTTCTTTCTGGCTTACTTCACTCTGCATCCAAGTTGTCACATCAATAACTCTCTTTATTGCTGAATAATATTCTGTGGCATAGATGTACCAGAGTTTGTTTAACCATTTATCCACTGAATGACAATTGAGTTGTTTCTAGTTTTTTGATTATTATGAACAAAGTTGTTATTCACATTCAGTTTTTGTATAAATACATTCTTAAGTATCTTGGATAAGTGCCCAAGACTGTAATTCCTGAGTCATATAAATGTTTCATGTTTAGTTTTATAAGAAAATGCCAACTGTCTTCTAGAATGGCGACATAATTTTATATCCCACCAGCAATTCACAGTGATCCTATTTCTCTTATCATCAGTAACATTTGATGGTGTCACTATTTTTATTTTTGCTATTCTGATGTGTGTGCAGGGGTATCTCACAGTGGTTTTAATTAGCAGTTCTCTAATGACCAGTAATGTTGGACATCTTTTCATGTGTATTATTTCTCACCTCTATATCCTCTTCAGGGACATGTCTGTTTATATCTTCTGCTTATTTTCGAATTGAATTTTTTTCTTTTAATCTTGAGTTTTGAGAACTCTTTATATATTCTAGATACTAGTCCTTTGCCGGATTTGTGGTTTGCAGGTATTTTCTCTAAGTTGGTAGCTTTTCACCTTCTTAACAGGGTCTTTCTTAGAGCAGATGTTATTAATTTTTATGTTGTCTAACATCAAATTTTCTTTCTTGTATAGATCATGCTTTTAGTGTCAAGTCTAAGAATTTTTCACTTAGTCCTAGATCCTAAAGATTTTATCCATTTTTTTTCCTTAAAAGTTTTATACTTATATCTGTCATTCATTTGAAGTTAATTTTTATATAAAGTGTAATGTTTGGGTCGAGTTTCATTTTTTAAACTATGAATGTCCAATTGCTTCAGCACCATTTCTCAAAAAAAATTATCCTTTTCCATTGAATTGTTTTTGCATTTTGGAAAATATCAGTTGGGCAGATATGGCTGGGCCTATTTCTGGATTTTCTATTCTGTTCCATTGATCAATGTATCTATCTTTCTGCCAATACCACATAGTCTTGATTACTGGTTAACATTTTTAAAGCTCTGCACTAATTATAAAGTGCAGTAAGGACTGCTGGAGTTAGAGAAAAGGTCCCAAGAGATATAACATTTGATGAAGTTTGCTGCACTTAGATTCAAAAGACTTGGGTTTTGTAGTCATTGCATCAGGATGTGACTGGGTGACCTGGCCAAATCATTTAGTCTGAGACTCATTTTTCTCTTCCATAGAATTGGGATGCTAATACCTGTGTAGCCTACCCTCCCAGTATCCTTGTGAGCATTAAAGAAAAATATAGTCTATAAGGTTTAGACTAAAGCCAGTATTCAAATATAAAAGGTTATTATTTGAGGGATAAGGACAATAGACATTACGGTCCTTCTTACCTAAGGTCATCTTCAATTTGATTAGGCAGCATTATCCAGAAAGGTTCATATGTTATTCAACAGATTACATATTCTTCCAGACACTGTGAAAAGTCCATGGGACATAGATACAAAAATACATAGTCCTGTCCTTACAAATCTTCCTTTCTTGTGGGAAAGTATTCCATTTTTCAAAAGTTCAGTTCAGCTCAGTCTCTCAGTCATGTCCGACTCTTTGTGACCCCATGAATCACAGCACGCCAGGCCTCCCTGTCCATCACCAACTCCCGGAGTTCACTCAGACTCACAACCATCGAGTCCATGATGCCATCTAGCCATCTCATCCTCGGTTGTCCCCTTCTCCTCCTGCCCCCAATCCCTCCCAGCATCAGAGTCTTTTCCTATGAGTCAACTCTTCGCATGAGGTGGCCAAAGTACTGGAGCTTCAGCTTTAGCATCATTCCTTCCAAAGAAATCCCAGGGCTAATCTCCTTTAGAATGGACTGGTTGGATCTCCTTGCAGTCCAAGGGACTCTCAAGAGTCTTCTCCAACACCACAGTTCAAAAGCATCAATTCTTGGGTGCTCAGCCTTCTTCACAGTCCAACTCTCACATCCATACATGACCACAGGAAAAACCATAGTCTTGACTAGACGGACCTTAGTTGGCAAAGTAATGTCTCTGCTTTTGAATATGCTATCTAGGTGGGTCATAACTTTTCTTCCAAGGAGAAGCATCTTTTAATTTCATGGCTGGAATCACCATCTGCAGTGACTTCGGAGCCCCCCAAAATAAAGTCTGACACTGTTTCCACTGTTTCCCCATCTATTTCCCATGAATGATGGGACTGGATGCCAAAAGTTAAGTGAATTCAAATTAAATGTATATTGAGCACTTCTTTAGAATTCTGGAACCTTTCTAGGTGGATGGATCCATGGAGCAAAAAATCATAGTGAATTCTATGAAACTCTAAAGAATTAATACTAATTCTTCTCAAACTCTTCCATAAAATAGAATAGGAGGGAACACTTATTCATTCTACAGAGCCAATATTACCTTGATGCCAAATCCAGACAATGATGTCACAGGAAAGACTATAGAACAGTATATAAACATAGACATAAACATTCCCAACAAAATACTAGGAAGCCAAATTCATAGCATATTTAAACAGATTGTACACCATCCTCATATTTTCAGGGGCTACACACTGACCTTAGCAGAGCCAAAAGGAAAGGGGGAGGGTTTTCCTGGACAAAAGTAAAAACACTCTGAGGCTCACATTCTTGTCACCCTTTCCAGCTAGTTTCATCTCTAGTTCCATTTCTTTGCATGCATTTATTAAAATGAAACGAAAACATCCCATGGAGCCAATTTAGAGTCCTGTACACTGAATAAAAAACACATTTTGCCTACCTCAAATAGGACGGAACCTGTTGAAAGGGTCAGCCTGCCTCATCTCTGTTTTCCCAGGTCTCATTTTACAAATTGACTTCAGTTCCTTGTCTGCATCGTACATTGCTGAAATCAATTTGTAAAATGAAGTAGTTTTAACAGTCAGAGAAAGACTGGTATGCATCATTCCTCTAGACAGCCTGCAATAAAAAAATCTCACTTGGAGAATAAGGGCTATTGTTATGTAAAGTGTTTTTACATGCTACTTGGTGCATTTAGAAAACAAAGCATGAGCGTAAAACAAAACACACAATAGCAAAATATTCTTCAGCACAACAAAATCAGAGTCCTGTTCCTAGACTCATAGCTGGAGGGATATTTGGAAATAACTGCCAAGTATAAGGAGAGGGAAATGGCACCGCACTCCAGTATTCTTGCCTGGAAAATCCCACGGATGGAGAAGCCTGGTGGGCTGCAGTCCATGGGGTCGCTAAGAGTTGGACACAACTGAGTGACTTCACATTCACTTTTCACTTTCACGCATTGGAGAAGGAAATGGCAACCCACTCCAGTGTTCTTGCCTGGAGAATCCCAGGGACGGGGGAGCCTGGTGGGCTGCCGTCTATGGGGTCGCATAGACTCGGACACGCCTAAAGCGACTTAGCAGCAGCAGCCAAGTAGAATACCATCCTAGCCACTGGTGGGGCTCTGCTGCCCCCAGGTGGCTGAAGCCCTTCTCTGACAACTCCAGTGTTCTAATGCAGAAGTTAGTGATTTTTAGAACGGAGCAGAGAATGTATGGATAGGGTGATGATTGGGATTCCTTCACTTATTTATTCAATTAATAAATATAGAATTTCAACTATATTGCCAGGCACTGTGCCAAGTGCTGTTAGGAAATGACATTTGAGATCAAAGATCTGAAAACTGCCTTATCATTAAGAAGTCAAGGGCCATGCTCAGGGCTGCCCTGGGCATTGGTCTCAGGAGAACAGTAGGAGGTAGCAAGGACTGGGGAAGTGACCGATGATAATGGAGGCAGGATTTTCCAAATATGTTTCTTCCCCCAGGGGCACAAACATATCTTATAGCCTATTATTAATAATTGAAATCCATTGGGTTAATAAGGGAAAGAATAGAAAGTAAAGGTAAATGTGAGCATTAGATATACACTAGAAGGTTTATACAGGGAAAGTTTGAGGTGGGGACAGGAAGAGAATAGTCAAAACCCTTTGCTTCACTGAAAAAAATAAACAAAACTGATTAAAAAAAAACAGGATGCCATATTTAACATGGCTTATCCTCAGAGATTATGACAGCCTGTATTAGTAAATCACTGTAGTATTGATGGGTATGGAAACTGGCGCATTCCATTTGACACAGCAAATCCAGTGTTAGAAATTCATTGTACAGAACTACTTGTGGAGGTATGTAGAGAAAAGAGCAGATGATAAGACCATGTGCCCTTCATTTCACCTAGGCTTAAATGATGGCATCACAGATGCATAGAGTTTCTTAGGGGTTCCTTCTTGAGATCGAAATTGTGTTGGCAGTTGTCTCTGTGGCTGGTTACTACTCTTATCTCCTGTTATGATTCTGTAAAAACATTTATAAAATCCCCAACCTTTTAATTTCAGTTGACCTCAAACATTCATTTGCTGAGCTCCCGTTGAATGTAAGACTTTGGCTCCTTGGGAAGAACGATGAAGGGATGACTTAGATTTGGTTCCTTGCACTGAAACACCTTGGTCTAGAGAAGTCTGACTTGTAAAAACATAAGCTACAGTAATTCAGTAAAATAATGGCTATAACACAGCATTATGGAAATATGTGATAAGGAAGATACAGTTCATTGTAATTAGAGAGATAAGGGAGGGGTGGATTCCTAGTAGATGTTATATTTGAGACGTGAAATATTTGAGTCAGGGGCTCTGTGGTAAAGAATCTGCCTGCCAATGCAGGAGACACAAGAGATGTGGGTTTGATTCCTGAGTCAGGAAGATCCCGTGGAGTTGGAAATGGCAACCTGTTCCAGTACTCATTCCTGGGCAGTCCTGTGAACAGAGGAGAATAGAGGGCTACGGTCCATGGGGTCACAGAGCTGGACATAACTGAGTGACTGAGCACACACACGCCACTGCCCTCACCACCTCTAAGCTTCTAGATTTTGAAAAAAAAAAGTTATTATTTTCTATCATATGAGCAATGCATGTTCGGAAAAATCCAAAGGATAAGAAAAATAGAGTAAAATTCTCCCTTTAAAATCGTTGGGTCCCTGCCCAATCTCATTTCTTTTCCTAAAAGCAAACAATGCTCTCAGCTTATTGTGTTTTTTTTTTTTTTCAGAATGATCTCTAGTGTATTTATGTGACTATATAACTCTGCTGTGATTTTACATAAATGGATATATGTGTCTTTCTGCACTTCAGAAAAAACTCAGTACCATATTTTGGATATTTTTCTATGATAGTACATACAGTTTAAACTCCTCCTTAACTAGAATTTCATAGTAATGCTATTTCACCATGTCCGTTTTGATGGTCCATAAAGTGAGAGAAACTAAAGTCTTATCTTCTTTGCATAAACAAAGCAAACAAACAAAAAAAACCCACCTCAATGCTGGACCTAACAGACATCTTTTTTTCATATTTATTTATTTCTATTGAAGTATAGTTGATATGAAATGTGTTAATTTCTGGTGTACAGCACAGTGATTCAATTATATGTATATTTATATTCCTTTTTCCTTATAGTTTATCAGAAAATATTGGACATAGCTCCCTGTGATATATTATATGAGTTTTGTTTTTGTCTACTTTATATATAGTAGTTTGTATCTGCTAATCCGAAACTTCTAATTTATCCCTCCCCCACACTTTTCCCCTTTGGTAACCATAAGTTTGTTTTCTATGTCTGTGAGTCTGTTTCTGTTTTTTAATTAAGTTCATTTGTATAATATTTTAGATATATAAGTGATATCATGTTATATTTATCTTTGTCTGATTTACTTCACTCAGTATGATAATCTCTATGTCCAACCATGTTGCTGTGAATGGTATTATTTCATTCTTTTTATGGCTGAGTAGTATTCCATTGTATACATAATATACCACATCTTCTTTATCCATGTCTCTCAAACAGATATCTTATTTGAAACTCTCACTTAAAGCTCCTCACCCAATTCCCTGAACTCTACCCTGGAAGGAGAGACACAAACAATCTTTGCAACCTCCAAACCTGTCCAGGGTTCTGTCTGCAAACTGCAAACTCTATTCTCTACTCCAAGAAATTTTACTCTGCATGGGAGGAGTAGACCTTCCATCTCCTGAATCCACCCCAATCTATGGACTTTCCTCTCCCACTGTCAGTTTCCTTGATTTTTGATATCCAAAGCAAGTATGTCCACTAAAACACCAACAAAACAAGTTTACAAAACAAAACTTTTTACCTAAGCAGTAGCTCCTACAACTGTATTTTGACCTTCAGTCCCACCATGAATTGGTAAAAACTCAGGTCCTCTTTTAAGTCTCTGAGATTTTAGCTGGCCTTCCCTAAGGCAAGTGCATGGATATCTCAATGGTGGAATGAAAGGGAACAGAACAAGGAAGCCCGGATGATATCTCAAATATGATCTACTAGAACTTGAACATTTTCCCAAATTAAGTATATTTTATAAACATCATTTTAATGGTTGCCCAGTATTCTAACAAACAAATATAATTTACTATTCTCTTATTTTTAAAAATTATTTTATAGATGGTCTATTATGGTTATCTTATGGCATATTCTCCCTCACCCTGAATTTGTATAATTTACACAATCATCAGTCAGTCAGTTCAGTTGCTCAGTTGTGTCCAACTCCAGCACGCCAGGCTTTTCTGTCCATCAACAACTCCCAAAGCTTGCTCAAACTCATGTCCATCGAGTTGGTGATGCCATCCAACCATCTCATTCTCTGTTGTCTCCTTCTCCTCCTGCCTTCAATCTTTCCAAGCATCAGGGTTTTTTCAAATGAGACCATTCTGTGCATCAGGTGGCCAAAGAATTGGAGTTTCAGCTTCAACATCAGTCCTTCCAATGAATATTCAGGACTGATTTCCTGTAGGATGGACTGGTTGGTTCTCCTTGCAGTCCAAGAGACTCTCAAGAGTCTTCTCCAACACCACAGTTTAAAAGCATCAATTCTTTGGCACTCAGCTTTCTTTATAGTCCAACTCTCATATCCATACATGACTACTAGAAAAACCATAGCCTTGACTAGATGGACCTTTGTCAACGAAATAATGTCTCTGCTTTTTAATATGCTCTCTAGGTTGGTCATAGCTTTTCTTCCAAGGAGCAAGTGTCATTTAACTTCATGGCTGCAGTCACCATCTGCAGTGATTTTGGAGCCCAAGAAAAGAAAGTCTGTCACTGTTTCCATTATTTTCCCATCTACTTGCCATGAACTGATGGGACTAGATGCCATGATCTTCGTTTTTTGAATGGTGAGTTTCAAGCCAACTTTTTCACTCTCCTCTTTCACTTTCATCAAGAGGCTCTTTAGTTCTTCGCTTTCTTCCATAAGGGTGGTGTTATCTGCATATCTGAGGTTATTGATATTTTTTCTCCCTGCAATCTTGATTCCAGCTTGTGCTTCATCCAGCCTGGCATTTCGCATGATGTACTCTGCATCTAAGTTAAATAAGCAGGGTGACAATATACAGCTTGACGTACTCCTTCCCTGATTTGGGACCAGTCCATTGTTTCATGTCTGGTTCTAACTGTTGCTTCTTGACCTGCATACAGATTACTCAGGAGGCAGTTAATGTGGTCTGGTATTCCTATCTCTTTAAGAATCTCCATAGTCTGTTGTGATCCACACAGTCAAAGGCTTTGGAGTAGTCAATAAAGCAGAAGTAGATGTTTTTCTGGAACTCTCTTGCTTTCTCAGTGATCCAATGGATGTTGGCAATTCGATCTCCGGTTCCTCTGCCTTTTCTAAATCCAGCTTGAACATCTGCAAGTTCACGGTTCACGTACTGTTGAAGCCTGCTGAGAGAATTTTGAGCACTACTTTGCTGGCGTGTGAGATGAGTGCAATTGTGCAGTAGTTTGAACATTCTTTGGCCTTGCCTTTCTTTGGGATTGGAATGAAAACTGACCTTTTCCAGTCCTGTGGCCACTGCTGAGTTTTCCAAATTTGCTGGCATATTGAATGCACTTTCATAGCATCATCTTTTAGGATTTGAAATAGCTCAACTGGAATTCCATCACCTCCACTAGCTTTGTTCATAGTGATGCTTCCTCAGACTCACTTGACTTGGCATTCCAGGATGCCTGGCTCTAGGTGAGTGAACACACCATCATGGTTATCTGGGTCATAAAGATCTTTTTTGTATAGTTCTTCTGTGTATTCTTGCCACCTCTTAATACAGTCAGCTTCTGTTAGGTCCATACCGTTTCTGTCCTTTACTGATCCCATCTTTGCATGAAACGTTCCCTTGGTATCGCTCATTTTCTTGAAGAGATCGCTAGTCTTTCGCATTCTATTGTTTTCTTCTATTTATTTGCATTGATCACTGAGGAAGTCTTTCTTATCTCTCCTTGCTATTCTTTGGAACTCTGCATTCAAATGGGTTTATCTTTCCTTTTCTCCTTTGCCTTTAGCTTTAGCTTCACCTATCCTATTTGCTTCAAATGCCAAATGACAGTAGAATGATTGACATTGAGTTCTTTGACAACTCCTGTAGCTATAAGAGGATCATCTTCGATGACTGCTCTCAACTGGTCAGTTGTTAACTTCAGATGGCTGGCCACTATGCTTCCCCATTATGACATTTCCAAGTTGTTGTAACGGCCAGGCTATTTGTCTGTCTTTCCACCAGTCACTTCCTTCTGCACAGCGACCTTGTTTTAGGCACAGCAAGTCCAGTTCCTGGAATAGGCCAAGGCCACCACACCCACCCTTTAAAGCCTCAAGATTCCCCTGGGCATCAAGATTTTCCCCTGCCTTCCCCTGATAAGGGCTTCCAAGGCTTAGCAACCATGTGTAGGAGGGCGGGGCCAGGCGCCGTGGCCCCACCCCCTGTGTGCGGCGCTAATAGGGGGCGTGGCCACTGCCGTTCGCGACCCTCAACACCTTCTGCGCTTGCGTGCTTGGGACAACCGTTGCGGGGCGCCTGGGGCCCCGAGGAAGGACGGTCGTCCCGCCAATCCCCTCCCCTTTCGGACTGAGGTACCCGGCCTGGTGGCCCCAGGACGTTCCCAACGCATGGCGGAGTGCTGTGGATGATGCCCATGAAGTTCTTAGTCCTTCTAGTTGCGCTGCTGCTATGGCCCTCGTCCTTGCCAGCGTATCGAAGTGAGTGACTGGCCAGAGGCGGCTGCCACTCCAGGGACACTTGTGGGGGAACCTCCCGGGGTTCCCGGGCCCGCCTGAGACTCAGCTCTTCCTTTTCTGGGTCCTACATGCCTCCCAAACCCCATTCTCCAGGGGCTCGGCCTCAGGTGCCGAGTTGTGTCCCAGTTCTGGTCCGCTCCACCTGCGCGCGGTCAGGCAGGGATCCAGGCTTTGAGTCCCAAGCGTGGCTGGGGTGAGCCAGACTGGGCATCTGGGACTGCGCAAAGGACCGGGCAGAGACAACCCTTGTTCACCTGGCCTCGTTTACCGGAGAGTCGCTGCAGGTGTGGTAAAGCAGGGGGGGAGCACCTGCGGCCAGGTTTTGGATGGCTGCCTGGCTGGCTGGGGGGCATGGTTTTTACATTGTTCGCTACCGTTTTTGGCTGTAAATGTAATCTTTCGTGACATGTGCAAAAGTATGAAATTCCAGTTTCATTGTTCGTCAAGTTTTGTTGAAACACAGCCAGCCTATTGTCCAGGTTGCTTTCCCGCCTTTTAACAGCAGAGTTCAGTAGTTGCCACGGAGACAGGATGGGCTGCAAAGCCTGAACTATTCTCTCTCTCGCCCTTGACAGAAAGACTTTGAGCCCATGTTTAAACAAGGAGAGTGTGTGGATTTTGGACAGCTGTCTAGGACACTTCCTGACCTCCTATGCACGCCCACTGAGCATCCTCAGGTGCACAGGATTCAAAACCTTAGCAGAGCAGAATTATGACTTAACTACTTGTCCCTCCCCAATGGCTGAAAACTAATAAGGTCATATTCAGGGGTGCTGAGACTACTATATTAATATCACATGAACACCTTAAGGTATTTAAGGGTCTGATATCTGGTATTCCAGTTAGACCATGGAGGCCTATTCATCTAGACTAACTTTAGTTCACTGTAGTATCTACTGATGTTGGGGTTTGGTTTAACTAAGTAAATAAAATTTAACAGGTAGGTGTGAAAAAAGTACTAAAGTGCATGCTAGTTATGCAGAGCTATATTTCAGACTTGTTAAAAGCTCTTAGTTAACAATTAAATTTCAAAAATGAAAACACAGCACAACCAAAGTCATAAAGTTCTGAATAAAGTGCCCTAGGTAACTAGAGTCAGCCCTTTCAATACTAGCACTTAATGATTGTTAGTTGTTTTAAACAAAAGTCTTTGTAAAATTTTTGGCTGTAAAGAACAGAGCATACTGAAGATGATAATTGTCTTTTCTTGCTGCTACTAGTGGTCATTATTGCTAACATCAGAGATTGAATTTTGGTAGTTGTAGAGCAGTAGTTCACAACTGACTAATATATATGCAGACTTCAGCTGAAGTGGAATTAATACTGTCACACACTACTCTCTGAGACTGCTTGAGAGCAATACCTGGATACTCAACTCAGTTCGATCTCTTGTCTAACTCCAAAACTCCATGGCCTGTGCTCTTTGTTTATACCCTTCCTAATCTAAACTTTCTTAAGGCTTGTAGGAAATGAAAAGATACTTCTCAGAAAAAGGAATAATTTTGTGTTGAATATACAGATGATACAAGAGAAAAGGAAATATATATACAGGTCATAAATGACAAAGATATGTTATAAAATGTAATTTACATCTTTTTCATAGAAGCAGATTAAGGGATATGTAGGGCAGTGCTAACACGGCTACTTTCCCTGTGAAACCAGGTTTATCACTGTGTTTGATTTAAATCGGGTATGTATTCTTTGTTTTGTATGTCTGCTCTTCTAACAGTATTGCCAAGAGAGCCATATAAAAAACTGCTCTCTCATGCCAAATAAAAGACACATTGGTTTTTTAAGGAAAAGTGCATCTTTAACAATTTTTTTTAGAATACATGATAGCTTTGAGGTTACCTTAAGCAAACATCACAGGAATTATTATATTTGTTGAAAACATCAGTACTTCTTTGGCATCTGTCTTTGTCTTTGGGAAAACTTTAGTCCTAATGGACCACAGAAGGCAAGGGAAGTAGTAGGCAATAAATATTCATATCTATTGGCAACTGATTGGAATTGAAAGGGAAAGCATATTGCTCTAATTTCAAGAACATTGAGAAGGTGAAATTCACTTGGTTCTGGTGCTGCAAGTTTATCTTTCACTATTTCAAGGCTCAAGGCCATGGCATTTGGGAGAGTTTCAAACCTGTGAATGGAATGTTATGACACACTTCATTAATGTTTTGGATAATGAGGAGTATGTCTTCTAATGCAGATATCAGAGGGTGGCCTTTGGGGATATAGTAGTTTCATTAGCCTATTAATATTTTATGGGAAAAGTTCTGTCTGTCTGTTCTTTGGAGCTCTTGTCTGTGTTGTTTGATAGGGTCTTGTGTTTTTTAAGACTTCTTGTTTTCTGACAGTAACCAGTTAAGACCACTTTTTGTATATTCTGTGTTCTGAATGGAATTAGCCATCCTTCTGAGAAGACAAAATAGTACATAGTGTTAGAGAGCCGAGTATTTGGGATATATATCAATGCTGAGGTAATATTATTATTTAGGTCATTTTACTCAACAGAACTAAAAGAGCTATATTTCATGGTCATGAATTTGTTTGGGTTCTGATTAAATTTTAACATTACTCATAAGATAACTTTCTGATTTTTGACTCTTCACCTTAACTAAATTTGTGTTCCTTTTTCAAAATATAATTTAGTATAGTTATTTTGGTTTTCTGTTGCAGCATAAAAGACCACCCTCAAATTTTATCATTTCTCACGATTCTGTGGGTTGTCTGCACTCAGCTGAACAGTTCTGCTTCACGTGGTGGAACTGAAGAAGCTCAGTTTGGATGAGAACATCCAACATGGCTGCTCATCTTTCAGGCTCTTTCTCTATATGACTTCTCATTTTTCAGTAATCTAGCCCAAGTGTCTTTATATCATGGGAACTTGCTTCCAAGACAGAACTTTATAAGCCCTCAACATGCAACTTTTATAAAGCCGACGCCACGGCAGATTTGCTAGTGTCCTGTGATAGGCCAAGACAGTCACATGGGAGAACCTATATTCAGCGTGCGAAGAGACATATTAACCCAAAACATAAATACCAAGAAGAGCAAAGCCGTAAAGTTATGTTTCTTCTTTTTTTTCTGCTTCATTGAGACATAATTGATTAATAAAAATTATATTTAAAGTGTACAATATGATAATTTGACATATGTATTAATATATATATATTAACTCCCACCAAAGTGAAAGAGGAGAGTGAAAAAGTTGGCTTAAAGCTCAACATTCAGAAAATGAAGATCATGGCATCTGGTCCCATCACTTCATGGGAAATAGATGGGGAAACAGTGGAAACAATGTCAGACTATCTTTTGGGGCTCCAAATCACTGCAGATGGTGACTGCAGCCATGAAATTAAAAGCCACTTACTCCTTGGAAGAAAACTTATGACCAACCTAGATAGCATATTCAAAAGCAGAGACATTATTTTGCCAACAAAGGTCCATCTAGTCAAGGCTGTGGTTTTTCCAGTAGTCATGTATGGATGCAAGAGTTGGACTGTGAAGAAAGCTGAGCACCCAAGAATTGATGCTTTTGAACTGTGGTGTTGGAGAAGACTCTTGAGAGTCCCTTGGACTGCAAGGAGATCCAACCAGTCCATTCTGAAGGAGATCAGCCCTGGGATTTCTTTGGAAGGAATGATGCTAAAGCTGAAACTCCTGAAATTTGGCCACCTCATGCGAAGAGTTGACTCATTGGAAAAGACTCTGATGCTGGGAGGGACTGGGGGCAGGAGGAGAAGGGGACGACCGAAGATGAGATGGCTGGATGACATCACTGACTCGATGGACATGAGTTTGAGTGAACTCCGGGAGATGGTGATGAACAGGGAGGCCTGGTGTGCTGCGATTCATGGGGTCGCAAAGAGTTGGACACGACTGAGTGACTGAACTGAACTGATTGAATTAATTAACACATGTCACCTCACATCTTTACCTTTTTGTGTGTATCATCAACTGTTGTCACTATATGTTAGATCCTCAGGCTTTGTTTTTCTTATAACTAAAAGTTTGTATTATTATTATTTTTTTAACCAGTCGTTCTCCCCATTTCCTCTGTCCTTAACCCTGAAGTTATGTTTCCTTAACATGAACACTTAATTAATATAAACATAATTACTTGTTTGTTTTACTTGCTAGCAAAAGTTAAAATTTGAATTAACAAATTATAGGAAAACTGCTGCATGAATAACAAGATGCAACATTTTCTTTTCTGATCATTCTTTGAGTATACCCTACTAATGAAGCATAGTTATTACAGCTTTGAGTTGGAAGTACTTCAGCTCAGTTATTCAAGTTTCTTTTAACTTGAAGGTATTGGTGTTTTAGCTGGAAGTTCTTACATGCTGACAGCTTTCAGGTATTAATTCTTACTTGCAACACTTCTGTAGAGTATGGGAAGTCTGTTCTTTATGAGCTCATTTCATGACTTGGATGGAAAATACAAGCAATTTGTTCTCTAGAGCTAAGACATTCAGGCAGACTCTGTCCCATTTATAAATGATTCAATGCGTGGGTGTATGTTAAGCTTTATATACATGAATTCTTTGTTGACAAAGCTATTCACTCTTGTGGTAATACAAATACTAGTTATATTTGAATCTTTCAAAAGATGAGCATCCATGATTCTTGTTTTAAATTGGGTGCAATCACCAAGTATTATGTTAAGATTACAGTAAAAACATATGAGTTCCAAAGCACAATGACCAATCATATTCCGCTGAACTTTAACTACTTTTGTCTGTATCTGAAATGTTTAAAAATGTATCTTTCCTTCTTTACTGAGCTACTATGTTTCCCCAGTTATACTGAACATTTTGTTGTTATCTTTAACTTACCAGGTATTTATTGTTATGCCAATTTTTTTTTGTTTAAATCAGTAATATAATTGGGCTTTAAGGCCTTAGTTTTTAAAAACGTAAATTACATTTTAAGCACATGATCAGATAGCACTCATCTTATTTTGTTGTTCAGTCACCGAGTCCTGTCTGATTCTTTGTGACCCTGTGGACTGCAGCACGCTAGGCCTCCCTGTCCCTCACCATCTCCCAGAGTTTGCCCAAGTTCATGTCCACTGAATCGGTGATACAACCAACCATCTCATCCTCTGTTGCCCTTTTCTCCTTCTGCCTTCAATCTTTCCCAGCATCGGGGTCTTTTCCAATGCATCAGGTGGCCAAAGTATTGGAGTTTCAACTTGAGCATTAGTCCTTCCAATGAATATTTGGGGTTGATTTCCTTTAGCATTGACTGGTTTGATCTCCTTGCTGTCCAAAGGACTCTCAAGAGTCTTCTCTAGCATCATAGTTTGAAAGCATCAATTCTTTGGCACTCAGCCTTCTTTATGGTCCAACTCTCACATCCATACATGACTACTGGAAAGACCATAGCTTTAACTATAAGGACCTTTGTTGATGTGATGTCTTTGCTTTTTATATGCTGTCTAGGTTTGTCATACCTTTTCTTCCAAGAAGTAGTCATCTTCGAATTTCATGGCTGAAGTTACCATCTGTAGTGATTTTAGAGCCCAAGAAGAGGTAATCTGTCATTGCTTCCACCTTTTCTCCATCTATTTGCCATGAAGTGATGGGACCAGATGTCATGATCTTAATTTTTTTAGTATTGAGTTTTAAGTCAGATTTTTCACACTCTTGTTTTACCCTCATCAAGAAGCTCTTTAGTTCTCTGCTTTCTGCCATTGGAGTGGTGTTATCTGCATATCTGAGGTTGTTGATATTTCTCCTGGCTGTCTTGATTCCAGCTTATAGTGCATCCAGCCCAGCATTTCACATGATGTACTCTGCATATAAGTTAACTAAACGGGGTGACAATATACAACCTTGTCATACTCCTTTCTTGATTGTGAACCAGTCAGCTTTTCCATATAAGGTTCTTGACCTGCATACAGGTGTGTCTTCTGCATACCTCGTAAGACAGGTAAGATGGTCTGATATTCCCATCTCTTTGAGAGCTTTCTGCAGTTTGTTATGATCCACACAGTCAAAGGCTTTAGCATCATGAATGAGATAGAAGTAGATGTTTTTCTGAAATTCCTTTGCTTTCTCTATGATACAGCAAATGTTGGCAATTTGGTCTCTAGTTCCTCTGCCTTTTCTAAACCCACCTTGAACATCTGGAAGTTCTTGATTCAAGTACTATGGAAGCCTGGCTTGAAGAATTTTGAGCATAACCTTACTGGCATGGCAAGTGAGCACAATTGTCTGATAGTTTGAACATTCTTTAGTACTTCCATTCTTGGGAATTGGGGTGAAGAATGACCTTTTCCAGTCCTGTGGCCACTGCTGAGTTTTCCAAATTTGCTGACATTTAGAATGCAGTACTTTAATAGCATCATTTTTCTTTTTTTTAAATTTTAAGTAACTCTGCTGGAATTTCATCACCTACACTAGCTTTATTGGCAGCAGTGCTTCCTAAGGCCCACTTGACTTCACACTCCAGGATGTCTGGCTCTAGGTGAGTGATCACACCATCATCGTTATCTGAGTCATTAAGATCTTTTTCTGTACAGTTCTTCTATGTATTCTTGCCATCTCTTCGTGATCTCTTCTGCTTCTATTAGGTGTTTACCCTTTCTGTCCTTTATTGTGCCCATCTTTGCATGAAATGTTACTTTGATATCTCCAATTTTCTTAAAGAGATCTCTAGTCTTTTCCCTTCTGTTGTTTCACTCTTTCTTTGCATTGTTCATTGAAGAAGGCCTTCTTGTCTCTCCTTGCTGGTCTCTGGAATTCTGCATTCAGTTAGGTATACCTTTCTCTTTCTCCCTTGGTTTTCACTTCTCTTCTTTTCTCAGCTATTTGTAAGGCCTCCTCAGACAACCACTTTGCCTTCTTGCGTTTCTTTGATCTTTGGGATGGTTTTGTCAGTGCCTCCTGTATAGTATTACAAATCTCTGTCCATAGTTCTTCAGGCACTCTGTTTATCAGATCTAATCCTTTGAATCTATTCATCACACCCACTGTATAATCATAGGGGATTTGATTTAGGTGGCATTTGATTTAGGTCATACCTGAATGGCCTAGTGGTTTTCCCAGTTTTCTTTAGTTTAAGCCTGAATTTTGCTATAAGGAGCTGATGTTCTGAGCCACAGTCAGCTCACGGTCTTGTTTTTGCTGACTGTATAGAGCTTCTCCATCTTTGGATGCAAAGAATGCATAATCAATCTGATTTCAGTATTGACCATTTGGTGATATCCATGTGTAAAGTCATCCCTTGTGTTGTTGGAAAAGGGTGTTTGCTATGATCAGTGTGTTCTCTTGGCAGAATTTTGTTAGCCTTTGCTTTGCTTCATTTTGTACTTCAAGGCCAAACTTGCCTATTACTCCAGGTATTTCTTGACTTCCTACATTTGCATTTCAATTCCCTATGATGAATAGAACATTTTTTGTTGATATTAGTTCTATAAGGTCTTTTAGGTCCTCATAGAACTGGTCGGCTTCAGCTTCTTTGGCATCAGTGGTTGGGGCATAGACTTGGATTACTGTCATGTTGAATGGTTTGCCTTGGAAACGAACTGAGATCATTCTGTTTTTGAGATTGCATCCAAGTACTGCATTTTGGACTCTTTTGTTGATTATGAGGGCGACTCCATTTCTTCTATGGGATTGCAAGGGAACTCATTTTATATTGAGAGAGAGAGAGATTTTTTTTTTTAGGATTTAGAATTTTTTAGGATTCTCTCTTAACTTGTAGTGTTTTTGAGCATATTTCTTTGTACTGCCTGGGTATAACATTATGTATACATAACTTACTACACTCTATTGGTATCAGCATTTTGCCAGTTTCAGTGAAATGTAGAAACCTAACCTCCCTTTATGTTCTTTTACCTTCTCTCATTCATACTGTTAATTGTCATATTTATTTCTTTAGCATACATAGAGAACCATATCAGATAGTATTATAATTTTACTTCAGCTGTCAATCATAGTTTGAAAAACTCAAGAGGAAAAGAAAAGTTCACTGAATTTTCCATATTTTTGCTCTTTCTATTACTCTTTCTTCCTTGCCAATGTTCAGGATACCTTCTTTTATGATTTCCTTTTTTTTTATGTTGTTGTTGTATCCCATGGATGGAGGAGCCTGGCAGGGTAGTCCATGGGGTTGCAAAGAGTCAGACCCGACTGAGCGACTTCACTTGTTTAGTTACTAAGTTGTGTCTGACTGTTTTGTGACTCTCTGGACTATGGCCCACCAGGCTCTTCTGTCCATGGGATTTTCCAGGCAAGAATACTGGAGTGAATTGCCTTTTCCTTCTCCAGGGAATCTTCCTGACCTAGAAACTGGACCTGCGTCTCCTGCATTGCAGGCAGATGCTTTACTGCTGACCCACTAGGGATGCCCTCCTTTCTGTTTAATGAGCTTAACTTAGTTATTCTTTTAGAATAGGTCTTCTGGCAACAACTTATCTTAATTTCCCTTCATCTGAGAGGTTTTGATTATCCTTTCATTGCTGAAGGATATTTTCCCTTGATAAAGAATTCTAGATTGATAGTCCTTCCCTTTTATCACTTGAAAAATATTACGCCATTTCCTTCTGACATTCATGATTTCTCTTGAGAATTCAAATTGTAATTTAACCTGCTTCTTTCAAGATTTTTTTCTCTGTCTTTAGAGTTTTCAGAAGTTTGACCATGATACATCTTAACATGGATTTCTTTGGGTTTATTCTGTTTTGAGATTCAGATTCTTGAATCTGTAAATTCATGTCTTGCCAGATTTGGGAAATTTTCAGTCATTATGTTTTTGAATACCTTTTCTGTTTATCCTTTTTCTTTTCTCTTTCCAAGGCTCCGGTGACATGAATGTTAGATCTTTTTGTTACAGTCTCACAAGACCCTGAGGCTCTTTTCATTTGTTTGCATTTCAATTTTTCTCTTTTATTCAGATTGGGTAATTGCTGTTATTCTATCTTCCAGTTCACTGCTTATTTCTTCTTTCCCCTCCATTCTGCTGTTGAACCTATCCAATAAGTTTTTCAGTTCAGTTATTGTTACTCAATTCTAAAACTTAATTCATCCTTATATATTCTATTTCTTTGCTGAGATTTTCTACTTATTTATTAAGACTTTTTATTTTTCATTTGTTTCAAGAAATCCATAATTGTTTGTTGAAGCATTTTTATGATGGCTACTTCTAAATCCCTGTCAGATAATTCTAACATCTGCATCATCTCAGTGTTGGCATCTGTTGGGTTTCTTTTCTTAATCAAATTGAGATTTTTCCTGGTTCTTGTAATGACCACTAGCCTTTGATTAAAACCTGGATATTTTGGGTATTATGTTGTAAGACTCTGGACCTTATTTAACTCATTTACTACAGATTTAAATAGGTCTCTGACACCACTTCAATGGTGGATGCGGGGTGTTGCCTTGTTACCACAGGAAGGAGCTGAAAGTCCTAGCTCCTTACTTGGCCTTCTCTACTTGAAAAGAAGAGGTATTCATATTTGTTGCAGCACTTTGTGGGATAAGGGCAGAGGAATTGGGGGAGCTTAATGAAACTTGATGAGGGTGAAAGTCTATGTTCTCCACTCAGCCTTTGCTGGTGGGGGTAGGATTGCAAGGTTTACTGTGCTTTTGGTTTTTTTTTTTTTAAATTGAAGGATAATTGCTTTACAGAATTTTGTTGTTTTCTGTCAAACCTCAACATGAATCAGCCATAGGTATACATATATCTCCTCCCTTTTCTGTCTTGCTAGTTTACTCTTTTCCTGATCCTTTGGCTATGAAGAAAGCAGTCTTTTTCTTTGAGACTTTTTGGTCTGTGTCCATTGGTGTTTTTGGATTGCCAGCATCTCCAGTTCCCAGTCTAGGATATATATGGCAAAAAGAAAACCCAGGGAACTCACTGCTGTGTCGTTACTCAGGTCCTGAAGTCCCTAGTTGGTCTACCTTCATCGCTCTACCTTTCAGAGTCTTCTCATCTCAGGCTTGTCTTACATATAATGTTCAGGATTTTTAACTTTTAGTAGGAAGGATAGAGGAAAAATACATATTGTCTATCTTTTTGGAAGTAGAAGTCCAAATATATTGTTTTAAAACATTTTATTTGGGGCTTATGGAAGAGGCATTATGTTTTACAAGTAAACAAGATTACCTGAGTAGAACACACATAGGAATTGTGTGATGACTTATTTTTAATTTTGGTCAAAATATGTTGGAATTAAGTTTATAGTCGTTTTGTCTATGTTATTTTCCAGTTTGTGTATAAAGTATGTTGACTTAAAAAAAATGCACAATGTGTGTGTTGTGAGTTAAGTTTTATTTGGGAAAAAATGAGGAGTGCAGCCTGGGAGACAGCACCTCAGATTTTGGATCCAAAGAGGCGGGGGGAAGGTCAGTATATATGTAATTTTGGTTAAGGAGGAATACATGCAACCAGACACATATTTTTCCAGAAAGTTTCTGCTAGTCCTGTGAAGCTTTCTGCCTGTCATGAGGATCATTCATCACCTTGCAGGATTTTAGTGCTTTTTAAAATATGAATAGATACAAGAATTGGGCTCATAAAATCGGCTCCTGAAAATATCTAACTATCTGAAGACCTGTCCTGCCAGTTTTTCCCTGAGTAGGGTGCCTCATTTCTGTTCACCCTGAACTCCTTTTGAAGGGGGCAGGTATTGAAAATCAGCAGCTGCAGCAGCACATGATTTAATCCTTGTAGAGGTGGATGGCAAGTGCCAGTGGCAAATGCCAATTTGTAGTTGATAGGTACTAGTTATTGGAAAGAAGAGAGAAGTCTTAATTGACTATCAGATATCTATTTAAGTTATTTAGATACAATTTTATCTAAATAGTGATTCATAGTACTCTAAATTAGAAAGAGACTATAAATAAACTCAGTATTTGAGAGTTTATTTAAAATTGTCCTTTAATTTTTTATTAATTATAAGCAACTAACCAGTATACTTTATTTTACTAGCAACCTTGTTTTTACTTTAAAATGTTTGATACCAAACCTGAAGTTTTTGTCTTTTAAAAGCCTTTAGATGAATACATATGCTATTAATTTAACATTGTTTTAGTTTGCAGGTTCATAATTAAGAATTTCAGGAATTATAACCAAGTTAATGTCAAAATAAAATACAAGTCATATTAAATGTTGTCAGAGAATTACAGCAGTTAAAGACTATACATAGAACATTTTAATGAAAAAATTTTATTGGTCCTTATGATTTTACAGTATTGTGTAAGTTTTATAATAACCAGTGTTTGAGATTCCATATGTTTGGTTTGTAATACATTTCAAGTGAAATCCCATATTTACATTTTATGTATGTGTTGTTCAATACCGTTCTTGAAAAGTTTAGCTATATGGACTTCAAGTGCAGAAATCCAAATTCTGTATAGATTTGGATGTGTCCTTACTTTCCAGTTTTGTATTCTGTGATAACTACACAATCACCACATAAATAAAACACAGAAGAATACATTTTTAAAAGTAAATTTTTAAAAAAAGTCTTAAGATTTACCACTTTTTGAGATTTTAAATTGTTACATTAAATAAGGAACTTACCAAGAAATATTAAAATTACCTAGTTTTCTTACAGTCCTACATTTTATTACCCTTTGAAGTAAAGATTTTTCATATTAAAGCTTCCAAATTTAAGGTTATACATCTTTTAAAAATTGTAGCTCATTTCCTTTTTTTTAACCAAAAAGCTGGAGTTTTTGGTTTAGTTTTCCTTTTTATTCAGCTTAGAAGCTATTGGTTCTTTGATCAAGATTTAGGGTGACATTTTTTTTTTTATTTCTTAAAACTTTAGTCTCAAAGGAACTAAAGAACTAGGTATCTTTTTAATAAGCTTTTTAATGTTAGCATTAGTGTCATTACTTTTTATTGTTATTTTTGGCATGTAGTCATCTCACATGCTAGTAAAGTAATGCTCAAAATTCTCCAAGCCAGGCTTCAGCAATACACGAACCGTGAACTTCCTGATGTTCAAGCTGGTTTTAGAAAGGCAGAAGAACCAGAGATCAAATGGGCAACATAAGCTGGATCATGGAAAAAGCAAGAGAGTTCCAGAAAAACATCTATTTCTGCTTTATTGACTATGCCAAAGCCTTTGTGTGCATCACAATAAACTGGAAAATTCTGAAAGAGATGAGAACAACAGACTACCTGAGCTGCCTCTTGAGAAACCTGTATGCAGGTCAGGAAGCAACAGTTAGAACTGGACATGGAACAACAGACTGGTTCCAAATAGGAAAAGGAGTACATCAAGGCTGTATATTGTCACCTTGCTTATTTAACTTCTATGCAGAGTACATCATGAGAAACGCTGGGCTGGAGCAAACACAAGCTGGAATCAAGATTGCCAGGAGAAATATCAATAACCTCAGATATGCAGATGACACCACCCTTATGGCAGAAAGTGAAGAGAAACAAAGAAGCCTCTTGATGAAAGTGAAAGAGGAGAGTGAAAAAAGTTGGCTTAAAGCTCAATATTCAGAAAACGAAGATCATGGCATCTGGTCCCATCACTTCATGGGAAATAGATGGGGAAACAGTGGAAACAGTGTCAGACTTTATTTTTTGGGGCTCCAAAATCACCACAGATGGTGATTGCAGCCATGAAATTAAAAGACGCTTACTCCTTGGAAGAAAAGTTATGACCAACCTAGATAGCATATTCAAAAGCAGACACATTACTTTGCCAACAAAGGTCCACCTAGCCAAGGCTATGGTTTTTCCTGTGGTCATGTATGGATGTGAGATTCGGACTTTGAAGAAAGCTGAGAGCCAAAGAATTGATGCTTTTGAACTGTGGTGTTGGAGAAGACTCTTGAGAGTCCCTGGGACTGCAAGGAGATCCAAGCAGTCCATTCTAAAGATCAGCCCTGGGTGTTCTTTGGAAGGACTGATGCTAAAGCTGAAACTCCAATACCTTGGCCACCTGATCCGAAGAGCTGACTCATTTGAAAAGACCCTGATGCTGGGAAAGATTGAGGGCAGAAGAGAAGGGGATGATAGAGGATGAGATGGCTGGATGGCATCACCAACTCAATGGATGTGAGTTTGAGTGAACTCCAGGAGTTGGTGATGGACAGGGAGGCCTGGCGTGCTGCAGTTCATGGGGTCGCAAAGAGTCGGACATGACTGAGTGAGTAAACTGACTGAACTGAGTCACTTTTTAGCTGCATAGAAACTCTTGCCCCACCCCCCTTTTTAGTGTAAGGTTTCTGGAAAAAATTGTTAGTTAGAACAGTTAATGTACTTTAGTTTTACTAATTAGGAAAATCTCTCCAGAAACAGATAAAGGTGTAACTGTTGAGGTTTTTACAAAACAATACGTTTATATATTTCCATTCTTTTAAATGCATATTGTGAAAGAAATTATTTTTACACCTATTACGAATTGAAGTTTTTATTCAATTAGATATATTCATGCAATTTTATATTAACTTCCTCATGCTTTAAAATAGTAAAATTTGGCTTATGTAAAGGCATAATGATCCACTCCAGTTTTCTTGCCTAGAGAATCCCAGGGACGGGGGAGCCTGGTGGGCTGCAGTCTGTGGGATTGCACAGAGTCAGACACGACTGAAGCAGCAGCATCGCATAATGACATAATGAAGAGATATAGCATAATGAAACCGATAAATAAAACTCTTGGTTTATGCATGCCTTCAGTTAGCTATGCTAACTAAAATGAAAATAACTTCTATTGATAAATTTAAATTTTATTAATTCTAGTTCTTTTAAAATGATTTTTAAAATCTTTGTGTTAATGTCCAGTAAGTATAATGCAAACCAGTTACCAATATGAGATTTTAAATATATAATATACATAGAATAAGGTGCACAGTCTAATGTATAGTTTAATCAATTTTTATAGTTAATGCTTCTGGGTAAACAATGCGTAAACCAAATATTTCCAGCTAGTTTAGTTTGCAAGTGTTATATTTTAACATATAGAAATAGTTGAAGTCTTACATAGAAATTTATTTTTTTTTATTTTTTAAAATTTATTTTAATTGGATTCTAATTACTTTACAATATTATAGTGGTTTTGTCATACATTGACATGAGTCAGCCATGGCTGTACATGTGTTCCCCATCCTGAACCCCCTCTTTCCCTCCCAATCCCATCCCACTGGGTCATCCCAGTGCACCAGCCCTGAGAACCCTGTCTTATGCATTGAACCTGGACTGGTGATCTGTTTCACATATGATAATATACATGTTTCAATGCTATTCTCTCAAATCATTCCACCCTTGCCTTCTCCCACAGAGTCCAAAAAGACTGTCCTATACACCTGTGTCTCTTTTGCTGTCTTGCATGTAGGGTTATCATTACCATTTTTCTAAATTCCATATATATTGCTGGGAGAAATGTCAGTAACCTCAGATATGCAGATGACACCATCCTTATGGCAGAAAGTGAAGAAAAACTAAAGAGCCTCTTGGGGAAAGTGAAAGAGGAGAGTGAAAAAAGTTGGCTTAAAGCTCAACATTCAGAAAACTAAGATCATGGCATTGAGTCCCATCACTTCATGGCAAATAAATGGGGAAACAGTGGAAACAGAGGCTGACTTTATTTTTCTGGGCTCCAAAATCACTGCAGATGGTGATTGCAGCCATGAAATTAAAAGCTGCTTGCTCCTTTGGAAGGAAACTTATGACCAACCTAAACAGCATATTAAAAAGCAGAGACATTACTTTGCCAACAAATGTCCATCTAGTCAAGGCTATGGTTTTTCCAGTAGTCACGTATGGATGTGAGAGTTGGACTTTAAAGAAAGCTGAGCTCAGAATTGATGCTTTTGAACTGTGGTATTGGAGAAGATTCTTGAGAGTCCCTTGGACTGCAAGGAGATCCAACCAATCCATCTTAAAGGAGATCAGTGCTGGGTGTTCATTGGAGGGACTGATGTTGAAGTTGAAACTCCAATACTTTGGCCATCTGATGCAGAGAGCTGACTCATTTGAAAAGACCTGGATGCTGGGAAAGATTTGAGGGCAGGAGGAGAAGGGGATGACAGAGAATGAGATGGTTGGATGGCATCACCGATACAATGGACATGGGTTTGGGTGGACTCTGGGAGTTGGTGATGGACAGGGAGGCCTGGCATACTGCGGTTCAGGGGGATGCAAAAAGTTGGACATGACTGAGCGATTGAACTGAACTGAACTGATACTGTATTGGTGTTTTTCTTTCTGGCTTACTTCACTCTGTATAAAAGGCTCCAGTTTTGTCCACCTCATTAGAACTGATTCCAATGTATTCTTTTTAATGGCTGAGTAATATTCCATTGTGTATATGTACCACAGCTTTCTCATCCATTCATCTGTTGATGGACATCTAGGTTGCTTCCATGTCCTAGTTATTATAAACAGTGCTGCAATGAACATTGGGGTACACGTGCCTCTTTTGATTCTGGTTTCCTCAGCATGTATGCCCAGCAGTGAGATTGCTGGGTCATATGGCAGTTCCAGTTTTTTAAGGAATCTCCACACTGTTCTCCTTAGTGGCTGTACTAGTTTGCATTCCCACCAACAGTGTAAGAGGGTTCCCTTTTCGCCACACCCTCTCCAGCATTTATTGTTTGTAGACTTTTGGATCACAGCCATTCTGACCGGCGCGAGATGGTACCTCACTGTGGTTTTGATTTGTATTTCTCTGATAATGAGTGATGTTGAGCATCTTTTCATGTGTTTGTTAGCCATCTGTATGTCTTCTTTGGAGAAATGTCTGTTTAGTTCTTTGGCTCTTTTTTTTGGTTGGGTCATTTATTTTTCTGGAATTGAGCTGCAGGAGTTGCCTGTATATTTTTGAGATTAATTCTTTGTCAGTTGCTTCATTTGCTATTATTTTCTCCCATTCAGAAGGCTGTCTTTTCTCCTTGCTTATAGTTTCCTTTGTTGTGCAGAAGCTTTTAATTTTAATTAGGTCCCATTTGTTTATTTTTGCTTTTATTTCCAATATTCTGGGAGGTGGGTCATAGAGGATCCTGCTGTGATTTATGTCGGAGAGTGTTTTGCCTATGTTCTCCTCTAGGAGTTTTATAGTTTCTGGTCTTATGTTTAGATCTTTAATCCCTTTTGAGTTTATTTTTGTGTATGGTGTTAGAAAGTGTTCTAGTTTCATTCTTTTACAAGTGGTTGACCAGTTTTCCCTGCACCATTTGTTAAAGAGATTGTCTTTTCTCCATTGTATATTCTTGCCTCCTTTGTCAAAGATAAGGTGGCCATAGGTGCATGGATTTATCTCTGGGCTTTCTATTTTGTTCCATTGATCTATATTTCTTTGTGCCAGTACCATACTGTCTTGATGACTGTCGCTTTGTAGTATAGCCTGAAGTTAGGCAGGTTGATTCCTCCAGTTCCATTCTTCTTTCTCAAGATTGCTTTGGCTATTTGAGTTTTTTTTGTATTTCCATACAAATTGTGAAATTATTTGTTCTAGTTCTGTGAAAAATAATGTTGGTAGCTTGATAGGGATTGCATTGAATCTATAGATTGCTTTGGGTAGTATACTCATTTTAACTATATTGATTCTTCCAATCCATGCACATGGTATATTTCTCCATCTATTTGTGTCCTCTTTGATTTCTTTCATCAGTGTTTTATAGTTTTCTATATATAGGTCTTTTGTTTCTTTAGATAGATATATTCCAGTATTTTATTCTTTTTGTTGCAATGGTGAATGGAATTGTTTTCTTAATTTCTCTTTCTGATTTCTCATTGTTAGTGTATAGGAATGCAAGGGATTTCTGTGTGTTAATTTTATATCCTGCAACTTTACTATATTCATTGATTAGCTCTAGTAATTTTCTGGTGGAGTCTTTAGGATTTTCTATGTAGAGAATCATGTCATCTGCAAACAGTGAGAGTTTTACTTCTTCTTTTCCAATCTAGGTTCCTTTTATTTCTTTTTCTGCTCTGATTGCTGTGGCCAAAACTTCCAAAACTATGTTGAACAGTAGTGGTGAGAGTGGGCACCCTTGTCTTGTTCCTGACTTTGGGGGAAATGCTTTCAACTTTTCACTATTGAGGATAATGTTTGCTGTGGGTTTGTCATATATAGCTTTTATTATGTTGAGGTACATTCCTTCTATTCCTGCTTTCTGGAGGGTTTTTTTAATCATAAATGGATGTTGAATTTTGTCAAAGACTTTCTCTGTATCTATTGAGAAAATCATATGGTTTTTATCTTTCAATTTGTTAATGTGGTGTATTACGTTGATTGATTTGTGACTGTTGAAGAATCCTTGTATCCCTGGGATAAAGCCCACTTGGTCATGAGGTAGGATCTTTTTAATGTGTTGTTGGATTGTTTGCTATAATTTTGTTAAGGATTTTTGCATCTATGTTTATTAGTGATATTGGCCTGTAGTTTTCTTTTTTTGTGGCATCTTTGTCTGGTTTTGGTATTAGGATGATGGTGGCCTCATAGAATGAATTTGGAAGTTTACCTTCTTCTGCAATTTTCTGGAAGAGTTTGAGTAAGATAGGTGTTAGCGCCTTTCTAAATTTTTGGTAGAATTCAGCTGTGAAGCCATCTGGTCTTGGGCTTTTGTTTGCTGGAAGATTTCTGATTACAGTTTCAATTTCCATGCTTGTGATGGGTCTGTTAAGATTTTCTATTTCTTCTTGGTTCAGTTTTGGAAAGTTGTACTTTTCTAAGAATTTGTCCATTTCTTCCAAGTTGTCCATCTTATTGGCATATAGTTGCTGATAGTAGTCTCTTATGATCCTTTGTATTTCTGTGTTGTCTGTTGTGATCTCTCCATTTTCATTTCTAATTTTGCTGATTTGATTGTTCTCCTTTTGTTTCTTGATGAGTCTGGCTAATGGTTTGTCAATTTTATTTATCTTCTCAATGAACTAGCTTTTGGCTTTGTTGATTTTTGCTATGGTCTCTTTTGTTTCTTTTGCATTTATTTATTTCTGCCCTAATTGTTAAGAACTCTTTCCTTCTACTAACCCTGGGGTTCTTCATTTCTTCCTTTTCTAGTTGCTTTAGGTGTAGAGTTAGGTTATTTATTTGACTTTTTTCTTGTTTCTTGAAGTAAGCCTGTATTGTTATGAACCTTCCCCTTAGCACTGCTTTTACAGTGTCCCACAGGTTTTGGGTTGTTGTGTTTTCATTTTCATTCCTTTCTATGCATATTTTGATTTCTTTTTAAATTTCTTCTGTGATTTGTTGGTTATTCAGCAGCGTGTTGTTCAGCCTCCATATGTTGGAATTTTTAATAGCTTTTCTCCTGTAATTGATATCTAATCTTACTGCACTGTGTCAGAAAAGATGCTTGGAATGATTTCAAGTTTTTTGAATTTACCAAGGCTAGATTTATGGCCCAGGATGTGGTCTATCCTGGAGAAGGTTCCATGTGCACTTGAGAAAAAGGTGAAATTCATTGTTTTGGGGTGAAATGTACTATATATATCAATTAGGTCTAGCTGGTCTATTGTATCATTTAAAGTTTGTGTTTCCTTGTTAATTTTCTGTTTAGTTGATCTATCCATAGGTGTCAGTGGGGTATTAAAGTCTCCCACTATTATTGTGTTATTGTTAATTTCCCCTTTCATACTTGTTAGCATTTGTCTTACATATTGTGGTGCTCCTATGTGGGTGCATATATATTTATAATTGTTATATCTTCTTCTTGGATTGGTCCTTTGATCTTGATATAGTGTCCTTCTTTGTCTCTTTTCACAGCCTTTATTTTAAAGTCTGTGTTTTCTAATATGAGTATTGCTACTCTTGCTTTATATTGGTCTCTATTTGTGTGGAATATCTTTTTCCAGCTCTTCACTTTCAGTCTGTATGTGTCCCTTGTTTCAAGGTGGGTCTCTTGTAGACAACATATATAGGGGTCTTTATTTTGTATCCATTCAGCCAGTCTTTGTCTTTTGGTTGGGGCATTCAACCCATTTACATTTAAGGTAATTATTGATAAGTATGATCTCATTGCCATTTACTTTGTGGTCTTGGGTTCAAGTTTATACACCCTTTCTGTGTTTCCTGTCTAGAGAAGATCCTCTAGCATTTGTTGGAGAGCTGGTTTGGTGGTGCTGAATTCTCTCAGCTTTTGCTTGTCTGCAAAGCTTTTGATTTCTCCTTCATATTGGAATGAGATCCTTGCTGGGTACAGTAATCTGGGCTGTAGGTTTTTTTCTTTCATCACTTTAAGTATGTCCTGCCATTCCCTCCTGGCCTGAAGAGTTTCTATTGAAAGATCAGCTGTTATCTTTATGGGAATCCCCTTGTGTGTTATTTGTTGTTTTTCCCTTGCTGCTTTTAATATTTGTTCTTTGTGTTTTATCTTTGTTAATTTGATTAATATGTGTCTTGGGGTGTTTTGCCTTGGGTTTATCCTGTTTGGGACTCTCTGGGTTTCTTGGACTTGGGTGACTATTTCCTTCCCCATTTTAGGGAAGTTTTCAACTATTATCTCCTCAAGTATTTTCTCATGGTCTTTCTTTTTGTCTTCTTCTTCTGGGACTCCTATGATTCGAATGTTGGGGCATTTAACATTGTCCCAGAGGTCTCTGAGGTTGGCCTCATTTCTTTTCATTCTTTTTTCCTCTCTGCTTCATTTATTTCCACCATTCTATCTTCTACCTCACTTATCCTATCTTCTGCCTCTGTTATTCTACTGTTGGTTCCCTCCAGAGTGTTTTTGATCTCATTTATTGCATTATTCATTATATACTGATTCTTTTTTATTTTGTCTAGGTCCTTGTTAAACATTTCTTGCATCTTCTCAATCCTTGTCTCCAGGCTATTTATCTGTAACTCTATTTTGTTTTCAAGATTTTTGATCATTTTCATTATCATTATTCTGAAATCTTTTTCAGGTAGATTCCCTATCTCTTCCTCTTTTGTTTGGTTTATTGGGCATTTATCCTGTTCCTTTACTTGCTGAGTATTTCTCTGCCTTTTCATCTTGTTTATATTGCTGTGTTTGGGGTGGCCTTTCCGTATTGTGGCAGTTTGTGGTTCCTGTTTATTGTGGAGGTTCCTTTCTGTGGGTGGGGTTGGACAGGTGGCTTGTCAAGGTTTCTTGGTTAGAGAAGCTTGTGTCAGTGTTCTGGTGTGTGGAGCTGGATTTCTTCTCTCTGGAGTGCAATGAAGTGTCCAGTAGTGAGTTTTGAGATGTCAGTGGGTTTGGTGTGAATTTGGGCAGCCTGTATATTGAAGCTCAGAGTTATGTTCCTGTGTTGCTGGAGAATTTGCATGGTATGTCTTGCTCTGGAACTTGTTGGCCCTTGGGTGGTGCTTGGTTTCAATGTAGGTATGGAGGCTTTTGATGAGCTCTTATCGATTAATGTTCCCTGGAGTCAGGAGTTCTCTGGTGTTCTCAGGTTTTGGACTTAAGCCTCCTGCCTCTGGTTTTCAGTCTTATTCTTACAGTAGCCTCAAGACTTCTGCATCTCCTTTCAAAGACAATGGGCTACCGTTCTGGGTGCCTGATGTCTTCTGCCAGCATTCAGAAGTTGTTTTGTGCAATTTGCTCAGCGTTCAACTGTTCTTTTGATGAATTTGTGGGGGAGAAAGTGGTCTCCCTGTCCTATTCCTCCACCATCTAAGGACCGCCTCCTAAAGTGTTTTCAAATAACCAATATTTTTAAGTCTATGAGATAAAGGGCAGATTTAGTATCTTAATTCTATAGTTAAGTAGATATTCAGAGAAATTTAGTAGATAGTAATTTAGTAGTAGAGAAATAAGATCATGATGCTAGAAAGTGGTAGAACCAGAACCAGAATGAAAGATATTTTTTCACTGCACTAGGTCACAAGTTAATCTTCCTTAGTATTTTCCTTCAGAAAAACCTCTAGATTCAGGACAATGCATTTTATAAATATTTGCTGTTGTTCAATCGCCAGGTCGGGTTCGACTTTGCTACCCCATGGACTGTGGCACACTAGGCTCCTCTGTCCTCCACTGTCTCCTGGAATTTGCTCAAACTCATGTCAATTGAGTTAGTGATGCCTTTCAACCATCTCATCCTCTATCCCTCCCTTCTCCTCCTACCCTCAGTCTTTCCCAGCATCAGGGTCTTTCCCATTGAGTCAGCTATTTGCATCAGGTGGTCCAAGTATTGGAGCTTCAGCTTTAGCATCCTTCCAATAAATACTCAGGGTTGATTTTCTTCAGGAATGATGACTAGTTTGATCGTCCAAGGGACTCTCAAGAGTCTTCTCCAGCACCACAATTTGAAAACATCAATTCTTCACCTTTCAACCTGTTTTATGGTCCAACTCTCACATCCATACATGACTACTGGGAAAACTATAGTTTTGACTAGATGGACCTTTGTCTGCAAAGTGAGGTCTTTGATTTTTAATATACTGTCTAGATTTGTCTTAGCTTGCCTTCCAAGAAACAAGTATATTTTAATTTCATGGCTGCAGTCACCATGCAGTGATTTTGTCCCCAAGAAACTAAAATCTGTTAGTGCTTCCACTTCACCCATCTATTTGGCATGAAGTGATGGGATCTGCAGCCATGATCTTAGGTTTTTGAATGTTGAGTTTCAAGCCAGCTTTTTCACTCTCCTCTTTCACCCTTATCAAGATACTCTCTAATTCCTCTTTATTTTCTGCCATTAGAATGGTATCATCTGCATAGATGAGGTTTTTGATATTTCTACGGGCAGTCTAGATTACAGCTTGTGATTCATCCAATCTGACATTTCACATGATGTATTTTGCATTTAAGTTAGATAAGCAGGATGATAATATACAGCCTTGTCATACTCCTTTCCCAATTTTGAACCAGTCAGTTGTTCCATGTCCAGTTCTAACTGTTTGCTTCTTGACCTACAAACAGGTTTCTCAGGAGACAGGTAAGGTGGTCTGGTATTACTCTTTAAGAATTTTCCACAGTTTGTTGTGATCCACAGTGTCAAATGCTTTAGCCTAGTCAGTGAAGCACAGGTAGGTTTTTTTTTTTTTTTCTTTTCTGGAATCCCCTTGCTTTCTCTGATACAATGAATGTTGGCAGTTTGATCTCTGATTCCTCTGCCTTTTCTAAACTCAGGTTATATATCTGGAAATTCTTGGTTCACACACTGCTTCAGCCTGGCTTGAAGAATTTTGAGTATAACCTTATTAGCACGTGAAATGAGCACAATTGTATGGTAGTTAGAACATTCTTTGCCATTGCTCTTCTTTGGGATTGGAATGAAAACTGATCTTTTCCAGTCCTGGGGCCATGGCTGAGTTTTCTAAATTTGCTGGCATATTGAGTGCAATACTTTAACAGCATCATCTTTTAGGATTTTAAATAGCTTAGCTAGAATTCCATCACCTCTGCTAGCTTTGTTGGTAGTAATACTTCCTAAGGCCCATTCGACTTCACCCTTCAGGATATCTGGCCCTAGGTGAGTGGCCATACCATTGTGGTTATCTGAGTCATTAAGATTTTTTTTTTTTTGTATAATTCTTCTGTGTATTCTTGCCACTTCTTCTTAATCTCTTCTTTTTCTGTTAGGTCCTTACTGTTTCTGTCCTTTATTGTGCCCATCCTTGCATGAAATATTCCCTTGATAGCTCCAGTTTTCTTGAAGAGTTCTTTATTCTTCCCTATTCTGTTGTTTCCCTCTATTTCTTTTCATTGTTCATTGAAAAAGCCCTTGTTATCTCTCCTTGCTCTTCTTTGGAACTCTGCATTCAGTTGGATATATCTTTCCCTTTGTCCTTTGCCTTTTGCTTCTCTTCTTTCCTTAGCTATTTGTAAAGTTTCCTCAGACAACCACTTGCCTTCTTGCATTTCTTTTTCTTTGGAATGATTTTGGTCACTGCCTCCTGTATAATGTTACTGACCTCCATCCATAGTTCTTCTGGCACTCTGTCTACTGGACCTAATCTAATTTATACACATAAGAATATGTAAATAAGTATTTTCTTTTTAAAATATGACCTTTAATTGTTTACTGTGCTAAATGATTGGGCGTGTGTGCTTAGAGAGTAAAAGTTTATAGATAAGTTCAAAGACCCCTTTAATGTCCAACTTCAGTCCCATTCTCTCTCCTCAGGGGCAAATGCCCACATGAATTTGATAATGTTATCCTTCTAATCGGTGAAAAAAAATCTCAATTTCCAGACAAATGTATGATGCTATATCATTTATTCATAAAAAATTATGAGGATAATATACAAATAAATCTACGTTCTCTTTCTTTTTTCACCTATCATCAAATGGATCTTGAAGATGCCAGACTTTTCTAAACATGACATAAAATGCAGAGTCTGCTTTTAGAATCTAGATCTCTAGTAGACATGTCTAGCATCTTTCCACTGTCACATGGCCTATTAAACTTCTGACTAAGACTTTTTCAAAATTTAGAAATATGCTTTCAAGTTTGATTAAAATTCCATCTGGTCTAAATTTAACAGATGAGAAAGAGAGGAGGAAAAGCATTTGGGGACTACTTTGTGCTTGCTCTGCATATAAGTTAAATAAGCAGGGTGACAGTATGCAGCCTTAACGTACTCCTTTTCCTATTTGGAACCAGTCTATTGTTCTATGTCCAGTTCTAACTGTTGCTTCCTGGCCTGGATACAGATTTCTCAAGAGGCAGCTCAGGTGGTCTGCTATTCCCATCTCTTTCAGAATTTCCCACAGTTTTTTGTGATGCCCACAGTCAAAGGCTTTGGCATAGTCAATAAAGCAGAAATAGATGTTTTTCTGGAACTCTCTTGCTTTTTCTATGATCCAGCGGATGTTGGCAATTTGATCTCTGGTTCCTCTGCCTTTTCGAAACCAGCTTGAACATCTGGAATTTCATGGTTCGTGTATTGCTGAAGCCTGGCTTGGAGAATTTTGAGCATTACTTTACTAGCATGTGAGATAAGTGCAGTTGTGCGGTAGTTTGAGCATTCTTTGGCATTGCCTTTCTTTGGGATTGGAACGAAAACTGACCTTTTCCAGTCCTGTGGCCACTGCTGAGTTTTCCAAATTTGCAGGCATATTGAGTGGAGCACTTTCACAGCATCATCTTTCAGGATTTGAACTAGCTCAACTGGAATTCCATCACCTCCACTAGCTTTGTTCGTAGTGATGCTTTCTAAGGCCCACTTGACTTCACATTCTAGGATGTCTGGCTCTAGATGAGTGATCACACCATCGAGATTACCTGGGTCATGAAGATCCTTTTTGTACAATTCTTCTGTGTATTCTTGCCATCTCTTCTTAATATCTTCTGCTTCTGTTAGGTCCAGACCATTTCTGTCCTTTGTCGAGCCCATCTTTGCATGAAATGTTCCCTTGGTATCTCTAATTTTCTTGAAGAGATCTCTAGTCTTTCCCAGTCTGTTGTTTTCCTCTATTTCTTTGCATTGATCGCTGAAGAAGGCTTTCTTATCTCTTCTTGCTATTCTCTGGAACTCTGCATTCAGATGCTTATATCTTTCCTTTTCACTTACTCCTTGTAAGAAAAGTTGTGAGCAACCTAGATAGCATATTCAAAAGCAGAGACATTACTGTGCCAACAAAGGTCTGTCTAGTCAAGGCTATGGTTTTTCCAGTGGTCATGTATGGATGTGAGAGTTGGACTGTGAAGAAGGCTGAGCACTGAAGAACTGATGCTTTTGAACTGTGGTGTTGGAGAAGACTCTTGAGAGTCCCTTGGACTGCAAGGAGATCCAACAAGTCCATTCTGAAGGAGATCAACCCTGGGTGTTCTTTGGAAGGAATGATGCTAAAGCTGAAACTCCAGTACTTTGGCCACCTCATGCGAAGAGTTGACTCATTGGAAAAGACTCTGATGCTGGGAGGGATTGGGGGCAGAAGGAGAAGGGGACGACCGAGGATGAGATGGCTGGATGGCATCACCGACTCGGTGGACGAGAGTCTGAGTGAACTCCGGGAGTTGGTGATGGACAGGGAGGCCTGGCGTGCTGCGATTCATGGGGTCGCAAAGAGTCAGACATGACTGAGCAACTGAACTAAACTGAACTTGTGCTTGCTAAAGAGCTGAATAAAAGTGCCTTCTGGGCAGAAAGTTTGTTATTCCATTTTGCCTGCAGAGGGAATGTTCAATTAGAACTTATTCATTAGTGTTTGGGAAAAGGTAACTTACCTCCTTGAATTAAATCAATTTATATCCATCAGAGTAGGGGAGTTGAACAGAATTTCAGAGTATATTATTCAGTAATCTTTTCTGTTTTCCACATTGAAAATGAGAAGATGCTACAAAATACCAGTATAAATAGAACTGCCATTTTACTGTAAGAGTAAAATGTTGATGATTTAAACCAGAAATCAGTAAACTTTTTCTGTAAAGGCCCAGATAGTTTTCTAGGCCATAAAGTCTCTGTTCCAACTATTCAGCTCTACTGAACAGCAAAGCAGTGTATATAATACATAAACAAAGGAGCAAGACTGAGTGGAAAAAAAAAAACCCACTTTATTTATAAAAACATTTGGGTGGATATGACCCAGAGGCTGTAGTTAGATCTTTTCTGGGTTGAAAGGAGTGTTGATGGTCTAGTTGCTAAGTTGTGTCCGACTGATATACTGGTAAATGTTTAACAACTGGCTTTTCTGAGAGATGAATACACCCTGACTTATAGCATTTGCCCATTTACATGGTATAAATACTCTCACCATGGTCGATTTCAAACTACCTACTTGACATTGCTCGACAGGGAGGTGAAAGAGATAAACAGAGGCATATCTGTTTATCTCTTTCACCTCCCTGTCGAGTGATAAACATCAATAAACCTATAAATCCCATTATATAGGATTTATAATGTACTAGATACAAATTTTCCAGACAAGAACACTGGAGTAGGTTGCTATTTCCTACTCCAGGGGATCTTCCTGATCCAGGGACTGAACCCACGTTTCCTACATTGGCAAGCAAATTCTTTACCACTAAGTGACCGGGGAAGCCAGCCACTACATAGCATTTATAACATACTAGATATAAATAACCTCAAGAGCAAAGATAATAGTGAGATGAAATAAAATAATAAGAAAGGGTGAGTTTTGAATATTTATTACCTTGTTTTGAATATATTTACTTAATTGTAAATACAGAATTTAATTTTTAGTGATGTCTATGTTTACCATCTGGCTCATGTTGTTCCTTAAAATTTAATAGTTGGCTCTAATGAGCCACTGTGAGTCTACTATAACACACCCCTGTGTTAGAGAACATAACTAAGAATTTTGTTTTAATAAGCTACCTACTGAATCGTAAGTTATATAGGAGAGTAAAAGCAAAGAGAAATAGAGAATTGTGTTAATATACAACTTTTACAGTAATCTTGCTCATGTATTTTAATAAGAATCTTTAAAAATAATTTTGTTTATTTAGGTGAGAGTTGACTGTGTCAGAGGTGCTTTATTTCTTGGTTCTTTATCTCAACTTTTAAGTGATAGCATGTGAAGTAAACTTAGGTGAGTACATACTGTCAGTATGTCATATATAATAATAAATGTTACTTATTTTTTTTTCCCTTAAGGAGTAACTGTGACGCCTGATGAAGAACAAAACTTGAATCATTACGTACAAGTTTTACAGAACCTAATACTAAGTGTTCCCACTAAGGAGCCAGGTCGTCAGAAAAAATCAAAGTCTCCAAATAATGCTAATTTCATAGGACCGAGAGTATCAAGAGTTAAGGAGCTAAAATATACACATGATGTCGGTCCAGGTGACAATGATGTTTTAATCAATCCTGTCAGTGAAGAAACTACAACTTTCCCTACTAGGGGCTTCACACTGGAAATAGACAAGAAAAAACGTACTAAAAGCACAGCATTCTGGTCGATTAAACCAAATAATGTTTCTGTTGTTTTACATGCAAAAGAACCTTTTATTGAGAAAGATGAGCCAGAGCCGGAGCCAGAGCCAATTGAACATCGCACTGAGGCACCAACGCAAGTGCCAAGTGTTACTGAACCAAGTCAAGATGTCACCTCTTTAAGCAGGAGCACTGACTTGGATACTGCCACGGAAGAAGATGTTCCTCAGCTCTCAGGTGACAATGGAATGGATTATCTTGAATCACATGATGTGTATAATGAAGACGTTTTGAAAAGAATTGCAGATATTAATTCACAGTTGCATCACGTACCTCTTCCTGAGAGCTACAAGCCAGAATATAGAGCGGACATCCGAGCCTCTAAAGAACACCTAAAACGAAGCCTTGCTCTAGCCATAGCAGCAGAACATAAATTAGAAAAAATGTATAAATCCCAGTTGTTACCACAAGGACGAAGCAGTGGTGGAGTTTATGACATTATAACTGTTATTAACATGCTGTATAGTTCTAGATATAAATTATCTGAATATTTAGATATAAAATATGTTCCATCAGAGATGAGAGGAAAAGCTACTGTAGTAGTCCATACATTGAAAAAAATACTATGTGTTGGTCATGGAGAAGAAACTCACAACCTCCTTAAGCAGTTATTAAATAATAATATAAAAATTTTACACATACTTGATACTCATGACAAAGGTGATTTAAGCTAACTGTGCATTCGTTCGTGGGAGAAATAAGCATATTAGTGATTCAAAAATTGTATGAAAATATTTTCTATTGTAGTTCACTGTGTTAACATCTTTATATGTCACATGTTATGAAAAAGTTTCATATGCACTGAAAGCTAACAAATTAAAATAAAATTTTGGTTCAGGAGTTTGTAGTTTTCTCATTCATTGTAAAAGTTATGAGTATCTAATCTTTAAAGTGTTTACGCTTTGATTTTACTTGAGAGGTTAGTGAATTCTTCCATTTTATAAGACTTAAGAGACTGTGCAGTCCACTATATATGTAGTAGTAGTGTTAGTCGCTCAGTCGTGTCCAACTCTTTGCAACCCCTTGCACTGCAGCCCACCAGGTATCTGTCCATGGGATTCTCCAGGCATGAAAACTGGAGTGGGTTGCCATTCCCTTCTCCAGAGTAGCTGGTTTAAAATAATTGCATATAAATGTAAAATTTTAAGATATGTTATCTTATTACTCTTTTAGAGGATCTGAGTGTTCTATCTGAATAGCATAATTGGAGCTTGTAATCAAAACTACTTTTATCTGAATATTATATATGTGCCACTTTTGAAAGGTGGATGATATATTAAGATACATCCCTATTCCTTTGTTGTTAAATACTTCTGGAGTATTAGTGAAGGACTGTAACCTGGATTTGTAACGAGATCATTCTCACTTATTTTCTGTTTGTTTATACACATATACATGGAAGCTTTCCAAATTTTGCATCTGGGAGTATGACTAACATGGACTTCCCTGGTGGCTCAATGGTAAAGAATCCTCCAGCAGTTCAGGAGTTTCAGGAGATGCAGTTCTGATCCCTGGGTCAGGAAGATCCCCTGGAGGAGGGCATGGCAACCCACTCAAGTATTCTTGCCTGGAGAATCCCATGGACAGAGGAGCCTGGCAGGTTCATAGAGCTGCACAGAGTCAGACACAGCTGAAGTGACTTCACATGCACACACACACGACTAACACCATTAAGGTTAACTGTAATTTTGTGATTATGGTACAGGTAATTCTGTTTCACAATTTGTGGTGGTTTTGTCATTAAGTCATGTCCAACTCTTGAAACTTCATGGACTGTAGCCTTAAAGTGAGATCTGTACGATAAGGTTGTGTGTAAGGAAGAAGGGGGCATTCCAGGTAGAGGGAAGAGCATGTGTAAATGCTGTGAGGTGAGAATGAGTAATGGCAAGTTCAAGAAGCAGCCAGAGTATAGAAAGGTAGGAGAGAGTTAAAATAAATAAATGAAATTAAAAAAAAAAACAGAAAGGTAGAGGAGAGCACCTCCAGATGGAGCTGGTAAGGTACATGGGGCTGGACTAGATCTTGCAAATCCTCAAATTGCATATTGAATAATTTTAGCCTTTATCTGATAGTGTGAAGTCGTCAGTAGATTCTAAGCAAAGGGTAGATATGATCAAATTTGTGTTCTTAAAAAACCCCACTCTGGCTACAGTTTTGAAAGTAGGCAGAAGTAGAAGTGTGCACAGGTCAAATTTAGCTTGGACTAGATGGGAAGAAGTGACAGTTAAGAGGTAGAATCAACAGGATTTGGTGATTGAATGGATACAGTGACTGAGGGAGTAGCAGGGATCAAAACTAACTCCCACACAGTTAGCTGTATTATAAAAAGGAGTATACACGTTTTGTCTGATAACACTTTTACTGTTTACTACTGTTGCTTATTGTATTTTATAAAATGATTGATTTATTACTCTGACTATGCTGGCTTTTCGTTGCTGGGTGAGGGCTTTCTCTAGTTGTGACTAGCTGGGACTACTCTCGCTGCAGTGCTCAAGCTTCTCATGGCGGCGGCTTCTCCTGCTGTGGAGCACAGGCTCTAGAGTGGGTTTCAGTAGTCGCAGTGTGTGGGTTTAGTCGTCACGGTGCATGAGTCCTAGAGTGCAAGGGCTCAAGTAGTTGTGGCACTTGGCCTTTGTCTCTCCATGGCCTGTGGGATCTTCCTGGACCAGGGGTTGAGCCGGTGTCCTCTGCACTGGCAGGTGATTTCTTTACCACTGGACCACCACGGAAGTCCACTGTTGCTTATTTTTAAAAAACAATTTTGCTACGGAAAATTTTAAACATGTGCAAAAGTAAACAGATTAATAAACCCATGTACCCAGCATCCAGTTTCAACAATTTATCTACTAGTGACCAATTTTATTTCACCTAACCCCCTTTTCTCTTTCCTATTTTCATGTTGGATTAAGTACTAGATACTTTTCATTTTATTTGTAAATATGATAGTGTAAAGCTCTATAAGCTTTAAAAAAAAAAAAACTACCAAAAATACCACACATAAAAGTTTAATAATTCTTTAAGTCATCAAATCTAGTCAATGTTCAAATTTCTGATTGTGTAATAATTTTAAAATTTTATCAGCCTGGACTTTGGTGGCACAGTGGATAAGAATCCACCTGCCAATGCAGGGGACATGGATTTGGTCCTTGGTCCGGGAAAATCCCACATGCCCCCGAGCAACTAAGCCTGTGTGCCACAACTACTGAGCCCCTGCTCTAGGGTCCATGAGCTGCACCTACTGAGCCTGTGTGCCCCACTACTAAAGCAAAGCCCATGTGCCTTAGAGCCCCCCTGCTGCAGCTGTTGAGCCTTTGTGCCGCAGTAGTGAAACCTGCGAGCCTAGAGCCCACTGGCAGCAAGAGAAGCCAGCACAGTGAGAAGTGCAAGCATGACAACTAGAGAGTAGCCCCTCCGTGTCACAAATGGAGAACACCTGTGCAAAGCAACGAAGATCAAGCACAGCCAAAAATAAATAAGTAAATAAAAATATTATAATAAATTTAGTTTGAATGGAACAAACTAAATAGATCCAAATAATGTTTACACATTGAGATTAGTTGATTTAAATCTCTTTTAATCGACACCTCTTCTTTTTCCCCTTCTTAAAATTTGTCAAAGAAATTAGTCATTGTACTTGTGGTTTTACACAGCATGGATTTTGCTGATTATATCCCCCCATAGTACCATTTAGTATGTTTTTGGTAAGTTGGTAGTTAGATCTAGAGAGGCTTTGTCAGACTCAGGTTGATGGTTTTGGTTTTTGTCAAGATGTGTTGTCAATCTGGTATGTCTGTTTTTATATTTTTAGCAGGCTTTGATGATTATTACATGGATAGATTAATTGATCAGGTGTTTAAAAAGGGGATGTCATTCCTTCCTTTATTAGCTGAAATATGTCTTATAAAGAGAAAGTGCCTCCCATATGTTGTTTGAGTCCCCAGTGGTCCAGTGTGTTGGAAAGGCATCATGTGCTTGAATCTTTCCCTATGTTTAATAATTTTCAGAACAGTTAGTTCATAGAATCCTCCAATAGGACAAGTTATTAAAAATCAGATCTTTATTCTGTTAGAGCAGTTGTGAGCTGCAAAAAAATTTAAAAAGAGTACAAAGTTCCTACATACCTTGCTCTCCTCCCCCCAAATCTCCCCTATTATTTATAGCTTATGCTGGTGTGGTACATTTGTTACAACTGATGAACCAATGTTGATACATTATTATTACTGAAGTCCATAGTACCTTAAGTTTCACTCTTTGTGTTGTACATTCTTTCAGTTTTGACAAATGTAAAATACCATGTATTCACCATTACAATATCATACACAATGGTTTCACTGTCTTAAAAAAGGCCTTGTGCATTACCTACTCATCTCTCCTTCTCCCAACCTTCCATTTGTTGTTCAGTAGCTAAGTAGTGTCTGACTGTTAGCAACACCATGGACTACAGCATGCTAGGTTCCTCTGTCCTTCACTATTCCAGAGTTTTCTCAGATTCATGTGGGTGATACTATCTGACTATCTCATCCTTTGCCGCCCCCTTCTCCTTTTGCCTTTAATCTTTCCCAGATTCAGGGTCTTTTTCAATGAGTCGGCTCTTTGCAACAAGTGGCCAAAGTATTGGAGCTTAGCATTGGTCCTTCCAATGAATATTTAGGGTTGAATTCCTTTGAGTTGAGTTCAGTTGCTCAGTCGTGTCTGACTCTTTGCAACCCCATGAATTGCAGCACGCCAGGCCTCCCTGTCCATCACCAACTCCTGGAGTTCACTCAGACTCATGTCCATCGAGTTGGTGATGCCATCCAGCCATCTCATCCTCGGTCGTCCCCTTTTCCTCCTGCCCCCAATCCCTCCCAGCATCAAAGTCTTTTCCAATGAGTCAACTCTTCGCATGAGGTGGCCAAAGTACTGGAGTTTCAGCTTTAGCATCAGTCCTTCCAAAGAAATCCCAGGGCTGATCTTCAGAGTGGACTGGTTGGATCTCCTTGCAGTCCAAGGGACTCTCAAGAGAGTCTTCTCCAACACCACAGTTCAAAAGCATCAATTCTTTGGCCCTCAGCCTTCTTCACAGTCCAACTCTCACATCCACACATGACTACTGGAAAAACCATAGCCTTGACTAGACGGACCTTAGTCGGCAAAGAGTTTGCTACGGAAAATTTTAAACATGTGCAAAAGTAAACAGATTAATAAACCCATGTACCCAGCATCCAGTTTCAACAATTTATCTACTAGTGACCAATTTTATTTCACCTAACCCCCTTTTCTCTTTCCTATTTTTCTCTGCTTTTGAATATGCTATCTAGGTTGATCATAGCTTTCCTTCCAAGGAGTAAGCGTCTTTTAATTTCATGGCTGCAATCACCATCTGCAGTGATTTTGGAGCCCCCAAAAATAAAGTCTGACACTGTTTCCCCTGTTTCCCCTTCTATTTCCCATGAAGTGATGGGACCGGATGCCATGATCTTCATTTTCTGAATGTTGAGCTTT